>NW_010966083.1:106127-119707 GCF_000463585.1 Tarenaya hassleriana | reverse complement strand
CCGAAATGCCATACGTCGCTCCTCCACCTAAGGTACCACCCGTTCCTTTTCCTTCTCGACTGAAGAAGCATGTTGAGGATACACAGTTCTCGAGATTTGCTGATATGCTTTAGAAGCTAGAGGTTACTATACCGTTCTATGAGGCTATGTTGCAGATACCCTCTTATTCGAAGTTTCTGAAAGACATCTTGACCAAGAAGAGTGTAATTGGGAAGGAGACAGTAGCCTTGAGCACAGAGGTGAGCGCTGCGATTCTATAACATGAGTTGCCACGGAAGAGATCAGATCCTGGTAGTTTTCCGATTCTCTGCAAAATCGAAAACATTGCGATAGATCGTGCATTGTGCGACCTTGGTGGTAGCGTTTAGAGAACGCCCCGAAGGTGGCGATGAAGCCATTACCGAAGGGCTCAAGTATGTTTTCCTAGGACCTAACTCGACTTATCCGATTATAGTGAATGCTGCATTGCTAGAACCCCAGGTGGAACAGTTTAGTGATTTGCTTAGACGTTATAGGGGTGTTCTTGGATATACTTTAGATGACATTAAGGGACTTAGCCCTTCGTTATGCATGCATCGTATTCATTTAGAATCCTCTGTTTAGCATCAGCGTAGATTGAACCCGACGATGAAAGAGGTAGTTAGGAAGGAAGTCATGAAGCTGTTAGATGCGGGTATTATATACCCTATTTCGGATAGTACATGGGTGAGTCCTGTGCAGGTTGTACCCAAGAAGGGACGCATGACTATGATCCAGAACGAGAAGAACGAGCTTATTCCTACGCGGATGGTCACGAGATGGAGGATGTGCATCGACTATCGTAAATTGAACTCCAACACCCGTAAGGATCACTTTCCTTTGCCTTTTATTGATCAGATGTTAGAGAGACTTGCACTCCACTCGTACTTTTGTTTTTTAGACGGTTACTCGGGATTCTTTCAGATCCCCATTCACCCGAGCGACCAGGAGAAGACCACCTTTACTTGTCCTTATGGCACGTTTGCTTATCGTCGTATGCCCTTTGGAATTATGCACCCCCCCTGCCACTTTTCAGAGATGCATGACTGCTATATTTTCTGATGTGATTGAGGATATTATGGAGGTGTTCATGGACGATTTCTCTGTCTATGGACCCTCATTTGACGTTTGTTTGGCCAATTTGCATCGAGTTTTAGATAGGTGTGCAACGGCCAACGTAGTCCTCAACAGGGAGAAGTGTCACTTCATGGTGCAAGAAGGGATTGTTTCAGGACATAAGGTGTCTTCTAGGGGAATCGAGGTAGACAGAGCGAAGATAGAGGTTATTGAGAAGCTCCCACCGCCCGTGAACGTCAAAGGCATCCGTAGTTTTCTAGGACATGCGGGATTTTATCGGCGGTTCATCAAGGACTTCTCCAAGATCTCTAGACCACTTTCCGAGCTATTGGCGAAGGATGTATCTTTCAGGTTTACTGCAGAATGCTCGAAGGCCTTCCAGACTTTGATGGCAGCTCTGATCTAACCACCGATCATACAGCCCCCCGATTGGACTCTACCGTTTGAGCTGATGTGCGATGCTAGCGATTATGTGGTTGGAGCAGTGCTGGGGCAGAAAAAGGATCACAAACACCACACCATCTACTATGCAAGTTGGACTCTTGATGATGCGCAGGTAAATTACACTACTACTGAGAAAGAGTTACTTGCTGTGGTGTTTGCATTTGAGAAGTTCAGGTCGTACTTGGTGGGACGGAAAGTGATCGTATACTCAGACCACGCGGCTTTGAAGTACTTGCTGACGAAGAAAGACGCCAAACCTTGGCTGATTCGATGGATGCTACTCATACAAGAGTTTGACGTCGAGATTCGGGATCGCAAAGGCACGGAGAACACAGTTGCAGACCACCTTTCATGCCTTGTGATACCCGACCCTCTCCCGATCGATGATTCTTTGCGAGAGGAACAGATTATGGCAGTCACTACCCGACACGAAGACCCATGGTACGCAGACTACGTGAACTATCTGGTCTACCAAATACTCCCGTCCGAGCTTAATTATAACGGAAGGAAGAAGTTCCTCCATGACGTACGAGATTATTTTTGGGACGATCCGTTCTTGTTCAAGCGTGGTACCGATGGGATGTTCAGACGATGTATTCCCGAGGAAGAAGTGCAACAGGTAATTTTCCATTGCCACTCTTCTGATTATGCAGGTCATTTCGCCGCTTCGAAGACCACAGCGAAGATTCTACAAGCGGAATTCTATTGGCCTACTATGTTCAAGGATGTCCATAGGTATGTCGCCTCATGTGATTCTTTCCAGCGCACAGGTAACATTTCTAGACGCCATGAGACGCCTCAGAATTATATTCTAGAAGTGGAACCTTTTGATGTTTGGGGCATAGACTTTATGGGACCTTTTCCATCGTCTTGTGGGAACGTGTATATCTTAGTTGCGGATGATTATGTGACTAAGTGGGTAGAGCTATTGGCTAGCGCGAGGAATGATGCTAAAACTGTGGTTAGGCTATTTAGACAGATTATTTTTCCACGTTTTGGTGTTCCTCGTGTTGTGATTAGCGATGGCGACGCACACTTTGTCAACCGGATCATCGAGACACTATTGAAGAAGTACGGGGTTCATCATCGGATTGCTACTCCGTATCATCCTCAGACTAGTGGACAGGTGGAGATTTCTAACCGGGAGATCAAGTCCATTCTGGAGAAGACTGTCGCTAAATCACGGAAGGATTGGTCACAGAAGCTAGACGATGTGGTATGGGCTTACCGAACGGCTTTCAAAACGCCGATTGGTATGACTCCGTTCCAATTAGTCTATGGCAAAGCATGTCATCTACCGGTTGAACTCGAGCACAAAGCGTATTGGACAATCAAGGCGCTCAACTATGACATGAAGACCGCTACAGAGAAACGTGAGCTCCAACTTCACCATCTCGAGGAAATCAGACTTGACGCGTATGAGAACGCGAAAATCTACAAGGAGAGAGCGAAGAAATGGCACGATTGACACATCATTCCGCGATTATTCCACTCAGGTGATCTTTTCCTTCTCTTCAACTCTCGTTTGCGATTGTTTCCAGGTAAGCTGAAGTCTAAGTGGTCCGGTCCATTCAAGATCCATCGAGTTTACGACCACGGCACAATTGAGCTGTATAACGGCACGGGTGGTACGTTCAAGGTAAATGCCCAGCGTCTGAAGCTGTATAACCCGGCCGACCCTACAGGTGAGAGAGGCGTTATTCCTCTCACAATACCACCATCAGCCTGAGTTCACGTACGGTCTAGCTAATGACCATAAAGAAGCGCTTCTCGGGAGGCAACCCGGGGTTTTTGTTTTGTTTTTGAGATGTTGTTTGGGTTTGAGACTTTTCTTTTTGGATTTGGGAGCCTACGTGGTGTTTTCCCTCGGGTACAGGGATATAGAACTTGATTTGCAGGTTGTCGAGCGCAGAAACGAAGTTGAGATCGTGTCACAGAGTCAACTCGCGAAGGACGAATCGGCATAAGGTAAACTGACTCGACCGAGTCAAGAGTTGACTCGGTCCGAGTCAGAGTTTCGAACCCTACTTATTCCACTCAGCCGTTTTCTTACCCATTTTCCCCCCTTTTCGCGAAAAAATCACTCTTCACTCGGTCTCTGTCACCCCGAGTCGCCTCCACCGATTTTGCAGTCTAAATCCGTACGGTATGTATCCTCTCACTTATATTTTGCAGCTTATGGATGATTCATACCTATTTCGCCAAGATTTACGCATATTTATTCCGGATTTGCGAAAGGACCATCCATTCGATTATGTTATCCCAATCCCGGAGCTCCCACTCAATCAAGCATATTCTATATCTTGATTAAGTTACATGTATTCATTCACTATGGACCATCCATAAGAATGAATCATGTCTATTTGAGTTACAGTTGATCAGAATAAGCAACGATTGCGTAATCGGACCTCGAAAACGAAATTTTTTTTGGAATTTGGTCTTTGGACCGTCCGTTCTGGAGGTAGAGCGGACGTTCCAGGCTAGCAGAACGGACTGTCTCGACTACAGTAGTCAGAACGGACGTTCCACGCCGAAACAAGCCAGAACGGACGTTCCACGCTTGCAGAACGGACGGTCTGAGGACCAGAACGGACGTTCCAGACCTTTCGGTCTTACCTCAGTCCGCCACCCTTGGACTGTCCATTCTAGCTTACCCATAACGGACGGTCTAGGGTAGGTCTACGTGATCAGATCACGTTTTCAAGCGTTCTCAGCCCCGATCAGACCCGAAACTGATCCGAAATCTTCTGTACACCCAAAATTTAAACTCCTGCACTCTATCCAACATGAAACATGCAATCTACACTAGATTCAATCATCAAACATGCATAGATATCAAAGCAAACATGGATTCAAACAATTCAAATCCTAAAACGTGCGTGATCGAGTTCTACGAAATCAAAACAGAGCAACCAGGCTCTGATACCACTATTGGGTTTCCTGGGATCTCATGAGCGAATCTAATTTCTAAGAGATCGATTCTAGGGTTTGCGCAGCGGAAGTAAAACAAAAATTTATAGAACCCTAGAACCATGCTGCTATTGAATCGTAGAAACGTTAGAACGCTTACCTCAATCGATCCGGGGCCTGTATCAATCGAAGAACACGTCTGATCACGAAAGGCAGGAAGAATACCTCGTCCTCTACACGTTTCCACACCACGGGATGGATTCCAACGATTGGAACTTGTCTGCTAGGATCCGAATCTGCTATTCGATTTTGTGCTTCAAGAAAACGAGACTTAGAATTCCTTGAACTCTTTGGATCTCACCAAAAGCTCTTAGAATTCTGCCAAAATTCGGCACCAAAAAGTCTCACTTGAATTAGGGTTTTAATCTCCTTCTTATAAAGTGATTTAACCCTAATTCCGGTTTAATTTTCGGAAAAACTGAAGCCCGGAACGGACAGTCCGGAATTGCACGTGGACCGTCCGTTCCAGTAAGGCAGAACGGACGGTCTACGTTTAGTGCGGACCGTCCGTTCTATCACATAGAACGGAAGGTCTGCGTGTTGTCGTGGACCGTCCGTTCCACTCCTCAGAACGGACGGACCACGTGTCTGGACCGTCGGGTCTGGACCCTTCCGACTCAGTTTTCCGTCGTTTTTTTCGTGCATTTGTCCTTCCCTACGTGTGTGACCCTGTAGGCTCATTCGATATAGCAGTGTGGTCCGAAATCTCTATTCCGGATATACAAGTCATAGGCGGTCTCTAACAAGACACTATGACTACCTATCTCGAATAGAGTTTGTTCGTCATCTTTACGAACGCCAGAGATGATTCCGATTGATGATCCTTTTGTATCACGATATCATATGTCGAACATAAGGCATGGACAAGCCATCTTATCTGATTCGATTGCTTTCTCGTTCACTGAGTTCGACTGTCTGAAATAGACGATGTTCGTCTATAGTGCGGCCACACATTTCTGCAGTTTCGCTCACACGAGGGGCCTAGCGATATCTCTCTCTTTTACGAGAGGTACAAATCCCGTCTTGACTATCTACAATCCAGTACATGATTCGTTTCGTACCTGATACACGCCTTTATAGTTCTCCTGTTACGCAGAACGTTTGACGTATTCAAAGCACGCAACTCCTCATGTTGGATTCCGTAGATATCTCAGGTCTTAGGATCCAATCATGGAACCGCCATATGAGATTCAAGTCATGACGCTAGTCCATGTGACAATCTCATGCGGGTCTATCCAGTATTCCGTTCTCCAACGAATACCTATGAATGTGATTGTATCCAATACCTATGATCAACGCTATGATCATCAATCACACATCATACTAGTCTTATTATGTCGTTATTCCCATAACGACACAAGACTAGGGAGTTTAGTATCATTCATAATGATACACGGATTTCATAACAGATCTAGTATGCAAGAACATGTAATGAATCAAATACTCTCATATAAACCATGGAAAGTATCAATACATCGAATATATCTAAACAAAGCTCATAAACAGTACATCATAGAGCACTAAACCAACAGACATTCCCTTTGACACCTTAGAGATGCAGATCACCAAGATGGCCAAAGCAAAAGGGATGTCAGGAGACAGCATCAGACGCTCTACCGGACGGGTAGATTTGGGCGAGTCCGCTGCTTTAAAGGCAGTCATGTCAGATCTATCAGCAATCAAGCAACACATGGGACTCAAGAATACATCTAACCCGCACAAAGTCCAGCCTGGTATGTTTCTAGTTGATCAGGCCACATCATAGGAAGAAACGGTTGAGGACGTCAACTACACAGGAAGGAATCAATACCACAATCCTTCCAATCTCTACCACCCGAACGCGTCTAGGAACCATCCTGGTTTCTCCTACGGAAACCCGAGCGGAGCATTGAATGCGCAGCAGCATGGCATTTCTAGAATCCCTCAGAATCCCCTGGGCTTCACTCAGTCACGTTTTCAGGGGCAGAATCAGGGATATGCGCAGCAGAATCCAGGATACGGGCAGCAAAATCAGGGTTACCGAGTGCCTCAACCTGCGAAGAACAATGGAGCGGACATCAAGACGATGCTTGCCCAGCTAATTCTCCATCAGAAGACATCATTTACTGAGCTGAAGACTGAGATACAGAGCATAAAAGTCAGGCAAGACACTTTTGAGAAGAGATTAGATGGAGTTGAGGCTCATCTGAAGCATGTCGACATGCAGATTGCGCAGCTTGCATCACAACACTCCAGACCACTGGGTACATTCCCGGGAAAGCCTGAGCCGAATCCGCGAGAGCACGTCAATGCTATTCAGCTTATAAATGGAGAGAATCTGCATGATACATTCCCTCTGACCACAGAAAAAGGGATGACTTCTAGATACACCATCGAAGAAAAAGGGAAAGCCATAGCTCATGAGACGCCTCAAGTCAATGCAGAGGAAGTCGAACCACCATATGTAGCTCCTCCACCTTATGTACCACCCGTTCCGTTTCCTTCTAGATTGAAGAAGCATACTGAGGATACACAGTTGTCTAGATTTGTTGGTATGCTTCGAAAGTTAGAGGATGCGAAGCCCTTTTATGAGACGATGCTACAGATACCCTCTTATGCGAAATTTCTGAAAGATATCTTGACTAAGAAGAGGGTGATTGGGAAGGAGACAGTATCCTTGAGCACAGAGGTGAGCACTGCGATTCTACAGCATGAGTTACCACGGAAGAGATCGGATCCAGGTAGTTTCTCGATTCCTTGCAAAATCGGAAACATTGAGATTGACCATGCATTGTGCGATTTGGGTGCCAGTGTGATACACGCATGGAGCCAAGGAAGTCTCGCTTGTTTCCTTCGGTGAAATGCGGTTTGTACGTGCGTGTCTTATGTTGCATTTTGGACAACGAATACAATAAGCTCGAAGCCAGGGGACACTTGGAGACTCACTAAGGTATTCCTATGGTTAGATTTCAAGAGGATATCCAGGCCAAAGGGCACTCGGAGTCCTTAGAAATCAACACACAAGTCGGACTAAAACAGAGCACTCGAGAGCACTCGGTTTAGGTGATAGATGGAAGGGAAGTTCCAGGCCAAAGGGCACTCGGATGATTCCCAATTTTTGATGGAAGATAGGGGTATGAAAGAGGATTCAAAGGAGCTAAACCAACCTTGAATCCACTATGGTTTGACCTTGCACAAGGGTGACAAACACACACATGCGCAGAAGGTGATACTCTCGGACACACCAAGAAGAAGAAGCAAATATGCAACTCGATTTTTATCACTTCAAAGTCTGCTCATTCTTGACATACAAAGGCCTTTAAATAGGCTAGAAACACAGAAGAAAGCAAGGGAAATTCGTGCATAAGGAGGAGCTAACAAATCATTAAAGAAAGGTAATGGAAAACAAGACACCATAAAGTAAGGAAAAAAGTGGAAAGTTGGTGGAAGTGGATGTGCAACGTCTTGCAACAGCTAGGAGCCTTAAATTAGGTCTTCATGAGGTTAAAATGGTGTAGAAAGCTTCTCAAATTCGTGCTTGATAAGGGCTGGCCGAAATTTGGTACAAAGATGGCACCATATCCTCATCTCCAATGGGTTGACATCTTCTTGGACTTGTGCAGAATATTTTTGGGCTCTTTGGGCTTGGATATTCAGTCCATTTACTGAGAATACAATTCTCAAATATCTCCTTGAAAGCCCATAATTTAGTCTAACACTAGGCCAAAATCGATGTATGTTTTGGGCGATGTTGATACATGCATCGTCCGACTCATTCCGGGTTGGTCCGTTGGTCTTCATGTCCATCCGTTGCTCCACCAATTCATTGATTTTATCCTTAGTGTGTGACTCGTGGTCTGAATGCATAGACTTGTATATTTCCTCTCCTTGTTCGGTTGCATCATCATCTCCATTAAGCTCCTTGCGGCTTCCTACCTCGTCGAAAGTTGGATTGTTCGTCCGTTCATCGTCTAATTTGTGCATATTGATGCCGGATTATTGCTGGGATGCATCATACCCTCCCCCTTGAAAAGGTTTTGTCCTCAAAACTCGTTTGCCAACATCAAAAGGATCCAAGTCAGCGTCATTAAACTCATAAGACACATTGCACTTACCTTGGCGCTTAAGAAGGTGGTTGGCTTTGTCGTTTTGTTCCTCATGTATGCGAAACACTCGTTCTTGCGTCTCTCTTCGTTCAAAAGGTTTTTCTTTGGTTGTTTCTGTGGTGATTAAAGTTATTATGCTCCTTGAATCTCCCATGACTTGATGGTAACAACGATCTTCTTCATATGGTCTTTGAACTTGAATGTTTCTTGTAGATGTCCATGCTTTCTTTGTGTCAATCTCCTCTTCTCTAGGGTGTAACACCTGCAAACTATAGACAAATTCTAGAGGAACAAAGACATGAGTGTAGCAAGTGCATCCCTTACAATCCTCGTGAATGTGTTCATTTTGAAAAATCCCCATATTGTTCTCACTTTGCGCTATATACTTGTTGACACAAGAATCGTAAACAAGAATAAAAATGGGAACGAGTTTACCGGTTGTTGTTCCTATTTTATGGCATATCAACCACATATGAGTCTTTGGGATGTCGGGTGGCCATTTATATTTTTTGCCGGAAATCTTGAGCCCCACTATTGTATTCATATAAATATCCTCTATTTTTGCCTTTCCGAAATTCACCATGGCCATCGTTTGAGACATGTTCCATTGTATTCCACGTTTGTCCGGTGCATCATTGGGCATATTTGCTCCAACGCCTTTGCATCCCTCCAAGCTTGTCACCTCATCCTTTACCACTGTCTCGAATGCGATGGCGCTATGGATTTGGTCACCATATTTGTATCCACTATTCTTGCGAACTTGACGTCAACATCGTTAACACGTAATTCCTGCAATATATTAGCAATTCCTAGGACAACAAATTCGTTAGTGTAGTATGTATACCCCTTGATATCTTGACAGAGGTAATCTTTTTGGAATGTCCGCATCTGATGCTCAAGTTTCATACCACACTCATCGAAACATGAATCAAAGACAAGAATAAAAGTAGGAACGAAGTTACCGATTGTTCCTCCATGTGTTTGACTTATGATCCAAGTGTGGTTGTTGGTGGTGTCATTTATCATCGCCGAAGGTTTGCTCGAAAACTTGAAGGCATCATTTCCCTTCTTGGGCGTAACTCCAATATGTTCAAAAATTGTAAATTGTACCACTCCTATGCCCCGTTCGACTTTGGCCAAGTTCTCATTAGTAGTCACTTTCTCGGATATGTTGCCGGTCTCTTCGATGTTTTCCATCACTGTCTTGTTGTTGGAGTCTTGATCCATGTCCTTGACTTTGAATTCCTCTTTCTTGATGTCATGCAACTCTTTATTTGTATTCAAAATACTTTTGGGTACTTCTTTGATCACGAGGTCGAGATCATCTTTCATTTCCCTTTCTTTGGTAATGTACTCGGTCATCGTTTCAGAATAACCTCGAATTCTTGTTCAAGAGTTCTTCCCTCAAATTTAGCTATGGAGTTATATGCCTCGTTATCCTTGATGGTCATCTCTTGTTGATTAGGACAATCACGAGCCATATGACCTCGCTTCCTACACTTATAACACATGACTTCACAAGTATGGTTAGCATATGAGGGAACCCCGCCCTTGTTTTTTGTGTCCATGATCATATTGACATCTTGATTGAAAATCACTAATGTATCGGACGAGTACTTCATATTCATCTCCATGTTTAGTCCTAGCTTAGTCACACTCTCTTTCATGGAAATGTTGTAGGACACTTTCATCTCTTGAGTCCCATAATGTGTCGTTCGATCGGTCTTTATTTCCTGCATGAGATGATGACGTCTAGATGGAAATTCACAAAAATGTTTTTGAGGTGTATACCTTTTACGCATTAAGAATTTCATCTCCGTCCATGTTTTGATCAGTTCAAAATGTACACGTTGTCGTTCGGTCGCTTCTCGCTTCCACCAATTCAATGCATGTCCAATGAGTTGGCTTGTGGCATATTGCACCGTATTGTGCTCCGACCCTACATACCCTTCAAATATTTCTTCCACCCGCTTCTCCCATTCGAGATAAGCATCCGGATTACGTTGTCCCGCAAAGATAAGAGGTTTTAAATCAGATTTGTTACCTCGACACTTTTGGATGTGTTGTGGCTCTACGATGATGTTTGCTACCTTATCTTCTTCTTTGAGTCGTCCACGATCATATACTGCTCTACTCTTTGGATGTGGATCATCAGAACGTGGTTCGTTAAAATCTAGATTGGTTGACCCCTCATAGAAAAGGCTGTTTGTTGTCTCGGTGCTTGGTTGCATTCGTTCTTCTTCAAGGCGAGTTAACCGTGCTTGAATACTTCGTAGGACTTGCAACATGGCTACGTTGCTTTTCTCTCCTTCTCCAAACATTTTTCTTTTGTTTTCTCAAGTATGTGTTAATTCAAAACAAAATACAAACAGAAACTTTAAGCCAAAATGGACTAGGAAAAGATGTACCGTTACCTCTTCGCCGGTGGGACTGTTTTTGTACTTTTCGGTTTTCTTCAAAGCAAAAGGGGGAAATCTGATTAAAAATGAATGTAAAACACAAAGAGAGATACTTTACCTTAGGTTGGTCCTTAAACCGAGCTCTGATACCAAAAATGATACACGCATGGAGCCAAGGAAGTCTCGCTCGTTTCCTTCGGTGAAATGCGGTTTGTACGTGCGTGTCTTATGTTGCATTTTGGACAATGAATACAACAAGCTCGAAGCCAGGGGACACTTGGAGACTCACTAAGGTATTCCTATGGTTAGATTTCAAGAGGATATCCAGGCCCAAGGGCACTCGGAGTCCTTAGAAATCAACACACAAGTCGGACTAAAACAGAGCACTCGAGAGCACTCAGTTTAGGTGATAGATGGAAGGGATGTTCCAGGCCAAAGGGCACACGGATGATTCCCCATTTTTGATGGAAGATAGGGGTATGAAAGAGGATTCAAAGGAGCTAAACCAACCTTGAATCCACTACGGTTTGACCTTGCACAAGGGTGACAAACACACACATGCGCAGAAGGTTATACTCTCGGACACACCAAGAAGAAGAAGCAAATATGCAACTCGATTTTTATCAATTCAAAGTCTGCTCATTCTTGACATACAAAGGCCTTTAAATAGGCTAGAAACACAGAAAAAAGCAAGGGAAATTCGTGCATAAGGAGGAGCTAACAAATCATTAAAGAAAGGTAATGGAAAACAAGACACCATAAAGTAAGGAAAAAAGTGGAAAGTTGGTGGAAGTGGATGTGCAACGTCTTGCAACAGCTAGGAGCCTTAAATTAGGTCTTCATGAGGTTAAAATGGTGTAGAAAGCTTCTCAAATTCGTGCTTAATAAGGGCTGGCCGAAATTTGGTACAAAGGTGGCACCATATCCTCATCTCCAATGGGTTGACATCTTATTGGACTTGTGCAGAATATTTTTGGGCTCTTTGGGCTTGGATATTCAGTCCATTTACTGAGAATACAATTCTCAAATATCTCCTTGAAAGCCCATAAGTTAGTCTAACACTAGGCCAAAATCGATGTATGTTTTGGGCGATGTTGATACATGCATCGTCCGACTCATTCCGGGTTGGTCCGTTGGTCTTCATGTCCATCCGTTGCTCCACCAATTCATTGATTTTATCCTTAGTGTGTGACTCGTGGTCTGAATGCATAGACTTGTATATTTCCTCTCCTTGTTCGGTTGCATCATCATCTCCATTAAGCTCCTTGCGACTTCCTACCTCGTCGAAAGTTGGATTATTCGTCCGTTCACACTACAAAAAAACTGCTTTTTGCGATAAAATTTTTTTGTTGCTAACAGCGGAATTTCGTTGCAAAACGGCTTTTGCAACGAAATAGAAACGAAATTTCTTGTGTTGCTAACGCGTCTTTGCAAACTAGAAATCGTTGCTAATCGTTTCAACTAGCAACGACTTAGCAACGCAAGAAATTTCGTTGCTGAATTTGCAACGAAATCACAACGAAGCTATTTTCGTTGCTACTTACAACGAAATTTCTTGCGTTGATATGGCGTTGTAAAATTAGCAACGAAATTTCGTTGGTAGTAGCAACGTATTTGTAACGAAAATTTTCGTTGCTAATAGCAACGCTTAGCAACGAAAACTGTGTTGCAACAATTGTTCCGCGTATTATAAAAATCCTATGTTTGCAACGAAATTGCGTTGCAACGTTGCGTTGCAAAGTTTCTTGCAACATTTGTAGCAACTATTTTTTGCGTTGCAAAAGTGTAGTAGCAACGTTATTAGCAACGAAATATTTTGTTGCTAACTTTTAAAAAAAATGAAAAAAAAAATAAAAATACAATTTATTGAAAATCAAAATCGTTCAAATTAACATCGGGCGCATCTTCACCACCATCGTCGGGAGCATCATCATTTGCACCGCTATCTCCTGCACCGCCGATGTTGACATTTCCTATGTTTTGGTCAACTAGCAGTTGGAGGTAGTTGTGTCGCTGCTTTAATTCGTCGTACTCAGCTCGCGACACAAAATTGTTCTGCACCTGTTCTTCTAATTCTTGGAGTCGTCGCTGTAGTGTGACTATCTCCTGAACAACTGGTGCTCCTCCTTCCCCGGCAGCAGTGTTGACGATATCTTTTTTGAGCGACCGAAGTCCATATATACGACCGTATTTGTTCGGTTTTACGGTCTGAATTCAAATATCTCAATTAGTATTTTATTTAATTATAACTAAAAAATAAAACATTATAAGAAATAAAAAATAAACCAACTAATTACCTTGACATATAGTTCATCGATTTGTTGTTGGGATAATTGCGTTGTAGTATTCATTCCCAACGCAATCGCTTGAGATTCTTCAAGCGTTGTTTGCTGTGATATATATATAAGAGTTAAAAATTTAATAATTAATCTATATTTATAAAACTATTTATATATTTAAAAACGTACCGCTTGTTCGATCTCGTCAATCAAATTTTTGGCTTTCCCGTCGATTATAGTACCATATTTCCTTGTATGTGTAACCTTTAACACATCAAGGAGCGATGGTTTCTTTCCACATGTTCGGA
>NW_010966083.1:104097-106069 GCF_000463585.1 Tarenaya hassleriana | reverse complement strand
AATTAATTACCAATGCATGCATGACCCGACTAAATGGCTTTCGGCCCGATGTATGCTTGCTTGGACCGGTTTTGGGAGTCACGTCCGTCTTTCTACTTTGGGCCGCCTTTTTACTTCTTTCAATGTTGATGGGGTTCTCCCAATACTCCACCATCTGGGCCCACACCCCGCTTTCAATGTTCTTCGGAGGAGAACGATCTGGTTTCATCTGCCAATATCGTTTATACCTGTTGACCTTGGATTTGAGTAGGTCCATGACACATCTTTTCCATGCATCATAGACCCTCGAGGTATGCACCTCATCCCAATACCAAGATTGTTAAAAAAACCTAATTAAAATTATTAAGCACATTTTTTTATTAATTTACTAATTTTAAAAAAAATAACTTACAGTAAAACTAGCAAACCAATGTTGTCGAGTGGTCTCGGGTAATGACGACCAATTCATCCAAGGTCCAGTAAAATTACTTTCAATGAATGATGAGACGGAATTATTAACCGCCTGATCGACATTAAACCTAAAAATTACCAATATAAGTAATATTTTTAAACAAATTTATATATTAATTTTATAAAACAAATAATTAAATTTTACCACAATGCTCCATCCTCTTTGTTAGGATGGAGTTTACGCAATCGCGTCCTCTGTGGATTGGACGTGATGTCGGAGTACTGCACCCGCTGTGAAGGTTCGGGAATTTGTTGTGGCGGAGTCGATCCGTTACCGCGTCCGTAGCTACGTGCAGCAAATCTCCTATCCATTTTCCTGCAAAATAAAACAATTATTAAAATTTATATAAATTATACACGAAAATATAATTGCGTTATCGAAAATATATAAATTTTTCCGAACTTTTTGGTAATAGAGGTAGAGAGAAGGATTAGGGTGTTGGGAGAAGAGTTTAGAGAGAGAAAGTGAGTTGTATGTTGGAAGTGTGGAGAGTAGAAACGAAATTCGTTCCTATATATAGCGGAACTTTGCAACGAAATTTCGTTTCAAAGTAGCAACGAAATTTCGTTGCTACACGGCCTAGAAACGAAATTTCGTTGCAAAGGCAGAGTAGTAAATGCGTGCAGTGAATTCGCCAGAGACTATCGGATTTCACGCAGGTTAGCAACGAAATTGCGTTGTTAAGTCATGTAGCAACGAAATTTCGTTGCTACTTTGAAATGAAATTTTGTTGCTAAATCCGTTAGCAATGCAATTTCGTTGCTAAAGCGATTCAAATCGTTGCAAGGTGTCAGATTACTGCGACGGTCAAATCGTACCGTAGAAACGAAATTTCGTTGCTACGGGACACGAATCGTTGCTACTTGTCGCCTGAATGCATACCGATTTTGCATGTAGGTCGCAACGAAATTTCGTTGCTACATCAGTTAGCAACGCAATTTCGTTGCTACATCAGTTAGCAACGTAATTTCGTTGCTACTTCAGTTAGCAACGCAATTTCGTTGCTAAATCTATATTTATGTTTTTTTTCAAACAAAATCTTCTTCATCCTCATCGTTTACATCACTTTCATGGGGTTCATTATCTCCTTCTTCAACAATATTTTCATCAACACGTAGAATATCATCTTCAATATGACCAATAAGATTATCAACTGACGGCAATGTCAACGCGTTTAATTCTTCGACGTCATGAATGATTTCTTGCAGAGGTAGCATTGTTGAATCAGTTGCATTTTCTTCATGGGATATTCGTCGTGGTTGTATTCTGATGACCACACTCCATTGTTCACGCCGCCGTTTCACACTTGGATAAGACATAAAACACACCTGATCAGCTTGGGATGAAAGGATGAATGGATCGTATTTTTTATACTTCCTTGTCATGTTAACATCAACAGTTCTGACATCGTTCTTTCTGATGCCTCTGCACTGTGTATGATCAAACCAATCACAGTTGAATAAAACCATTCGTAGTCCAACGTAACCGTTGTATTCGAGAACCATGATTTCCTTAAGAATG
>NW_010966083.1:102492-104058 GCF_000463585.1 Tarenaya hassleriana | reverse complement strand
CGTAGTTCGATACTCGTCGTTCTGAACTGTGGTCGAATGTGTGAAACGTGTATCTTCTTGTGAACATGATCGGATAACATGTCATCTTTCTCGATGGACCGTGGATCAAATCTTTCAACCAGACTGGATGATGCGGTGATTGTTGAACCTGAAATCAATGAGACAATTATGGTTACATTTAATATTATAATAATAAACTTAGACAGAAATTAAAGAAGTTAACTAATACTTACATACTGATATAACCAAGTTGAGAAGAATGTTTCTTTCATCTTGATCAAACCATCACCATCAATATATGGATGTTGACGTATCATGTCCTCGTCAAACAAACGCTCAATGGGTCGAATGTCTTCACAATTCAATAAGATGTAAGTGTGTGCGTGTCGATACTCCTCTTCGGTTAACCAACGTCGACTGGATTTTCCACTAAGCCGTCCAGTCTGGTAGAACATATCTGTCACAATTTCGTTGTATTCAAACAGTCGTTCTTCGTCTGCATGTGTAGATATACTTCTGTGTTTCGTTTGGACATGAGGCTCGAAGTAGTAGTTTGTAAAAAACGTCACCTCCTTATTAACGTACTGTTTGACGATTGCACCTTCTGGTTTATTCTTGTTTTTCACCTTGCGCTTAAGATGGTAGAAGAACCTTTCAAACGGATACATCCATCTGAATTGAACCGGTCCTCCGAGGATTGCTTCATCTGGAAGATGTATCGTCAAATGCTCCATAACATCGAAGAACGATGGGGGGAATATCTGTACATCAAACATGACAATTAAAATTTCATATAACATAAACTTAAATAAATTACAAAAAATTTAGTTTCTTACCTTTTCAAGCGCACACAGAATGATCGGAATATTAGTCTTCATAGTTTCAACATCTTTGACATTTAAGTTCTTAGAACAAATGTCTCGGAAGAAAGTCGTTGCATAAATACATGACAATCATGACTTTTCATCCCATGTAGTTTTCCACCTTCCAGATCAACACACCTTCCAATGTTTGAAGCATATCCATCTGAAAACTTCACTTCATCTCTCAACCACTTTAAAATCGCAAGATTTTCATCTTTAGAGAGTCTGAAGATGGGAACAGGAGCTTTTCCATCTGCTCTGATCTCCAAATCTTTCAGAGAACATATGTCCTTAACATCCATCCTTGAAGCGATGTTATCCTTTGATTTACCTACAATAAATTTACATTAAACAAAACGTATATAAATTAAATAACCACAAAATTATTAATGGAAAAATGGAAAAAAAATGTTACCTTTCACATTCATGAGTGTGTTGATGATATTATCGAAAAAATTCTTCTCAATATGCATGACGTCGAGATTGTGACGAAGTCTATGAGTACGCCAGTACGGTAAATCCCAAAAGATACTTTGTTTATACTAATTATGGTAATCACCATACTCATGTGGTTTGGAATGCCCATTTCCTCCACATTCGGTTATTTTTTCCACGCCGAAAATGCTATCGATACGCTACAATATTTCATTACCCGTCAGGAGAAGAGGCCTTGGTTCGGTCACAACTTTGTTCCGTCTAAAAT
>NW_010966083.1:96172-102329 GCF_000463585.1 Tarenaya hassleriana | reverse complement strand
ACTGATTGTCCACATCAACACTGCTCTCAAGTTGAAGTTCTGCCTTGTTGAAACGTCATACGCATCTTCTTCAGATGAGAAGGTCCCGGCAGTAATATCGTCAGAAATAAAAACTCTCTTTTCAAACACATTTCCGGCGGTAGATTATACGGCGACAACACAATTGGCCATAATGAATATTGTTTCCCAGACTGACCATACGGTGCAAATCCATCGGTGCATAAACACTGATAAACATTTCTCACCTCACAGGCAAAATCAGGATATAGCTGCATAAAATGCTTCCATGCCTCACCATCTGATGGATGACGCATGTTGCCTGAATCCGAAACATGTTCTCCGTGCCAACGCATCTGAGATGCTGTCTTGTGAGATTCATATAATCCCTTCAATCTGTCTGTTATCGGCAAATAAAACATCCGTTTATACGGCACTCTTTTACGTTGCACATTTTTCCTGGGTTTGAATCGATCAGCTCCACAAAATCGACAATTCGATAACTCTTTATCATCTCCAGACCAAAAAATCATGCAGTTGTTCTGGCATACATCGATTTTGATAGCCCTCATGCCTAATGATCCCATGAGTTTGGACATATTGTAGAAAGAATCAGGAGCATGGTTACCTCCAGGAAGATAATCGGTCATCATCTGACATACCTCGTCCATACAATTCTCCGTCAGATTATAAGTCGACTTCATGCCCATCATTCGGGCTGAAAGAGATAATTGGGATAATCCTTCTACGCACCCTTCATATATAGGTTGATTAGCTGCCTCCAACAAATCAAAAAACTTCTTTGATTCGTTGTTCGGTTCTTCATCTTCCCTGTTAGAACAAAACTGAGAAGGGAATGCATCTTGAACCATATCAACGTAACGGTTAGATGGCCTCCCAACAAATTTGTCGTTAATGGTAGGAACATTAACAACATCGAGCGTTTCACCGTGATAAACCCAAACATAATAATTTGGAAAAAACCTCTTTTGAATAGATGTTTTAGAACCACCTTTGGAGTAAGAAATTTAGTATTTTCACATCGTGCACACGGACAATATATTTTACTGTTCTTACGCACTGATTCTGACTTGTCGCAAATTGAATGAAATTCTGAAACCCCTCTTCATACTGGATGCTTAAACTGCCCGTAAATGCATCAATTCTCTCGTATAACCATCGTCTAGAGTGATAAATATCACCTCCACTCGATGTCATATTTTTTTACGATTTTTTTAAGTTTGAACGGGAAGAGAGAGGAGGAGAGGGATTTTATAAAATTATTTGCAACGCAATTTCGTTGCTACCCAAAAAAGATAGCAACGAAATTGCGTTGCAACGTAAAAACCGGTTAATAGACTTCACCGTTTTGCAACGCAATTTCGTTGCTAGATTTCTAGGTTAGCAACGAAATTGCGTTGGTTCATGTTCGTGTTGGCCGTCTTACGATGAAGATAGGTGACGAGACTGTGGAGTTCACCTTAGATCACAACATGAAGCAGTCATCCACCACCGATTCAGCATGCTATGTCGATTGCATGAAATCCTCACTCAAGAAGTCTTCGATCAGTTTCGGGAAGTCGATCCTTTAGAGATATCTCTCCTTGCGTCGAATGAGAGCATATACAGCAATTGGGAGGATATCTGGGAGCTTATGCGAGCATTGAACGAAGGATCGGACGAAATTGGAGTTTTACAGAAGATGGATCCGAACCGATTCCACCTGGAAACGGAACGGATCCAAACACAGCCTTCCGAAGACGGATTTTTACAGAAGGTGGATCCAGACCGATTCCACCTGGAAACGGACCGGATCCAAACACGGTCTTGCGAAGACAAACTGGAAACGGACCGATTCCACCTAGAATCGAACCGGATCCAGTCTCTGAGCAAATCAGACGTTTTTCACATCGACACGCTCGATTCCTCTACGAACGTCTCCGAACCCTCCATGACGATTACTAAAGACGTTCTAGAGACCAGAGAGCCACCACTTAGCATGGGGACGCTGAATAAAGCGGATTGGAGTTTAGAGAATATCCCGAAGGTGAAACTAAATTCCTTACCTCAAGGGCTTGGGACAAAGGAACACACACACACGAATAGGAACACAGGACCGACATTGGAGAGATGTATGTATGCCGCTCATGATTCTATATCCGTCTTTGAACCTTCCATTAGAGGTTTTCGAGTAGGGGTGATGAGCAAGAGAGGATCGAAACGAGCAAAATCATCGCTCAGACGTCCGCAAGATTCACCTCCTTCACAAGTTTGGAAACTTAAAGAGGATAGACGGCTCAAGCATCACGTGGTACAAAAGATGTGCTTAATGCTCAACATCCAGGGTGGCGAAAGATCGATTATCTTCGTCTCTCAGACCCTCCCATCATTTGAGCAAGATAGGTCGAGCTAATGACGTTAAACAAACGATTCTCGGGAGGCAACCCGAGCATTAGGTAATTTTTCTTTTTCTTTTTCTTTGTAGTGTAGGTTATGATAACCCGTGAATTCGTCACCGATATCGAACTTTAGAAAACACTAAATAAGCTTAAAAATGACCCTAGAACATTGCCCCAAATCTACCCCAAGCAAACCCGAAGGATTGGATCGGAACGAGCGAGGAAAAACAGGCAAAAAGAGGCTGGAACTTCCGGTCCGAGTAAGCAGACCGTCCATTCCGACGGGCTTGGCCAGGTCACGCACTGCCTCTTACCTCTGCTGAGTCACGGCCGCAATTTTGGTCTCTCTCCAACGCGAGACACCTCCTGCTTGCCATGGACACCTCCTGCTTCCACTAGGACGCGAGAAATTGTGTCTAAGCCTGCCCATTTCACTGTCAATTGCCTCTCACTTCATTCACCTCTCTCTCTCCCAAACTCTTTCAAGAAATCCGAAAACTTTGAGCTTCAATTGGAGCTTCGATTTCGGTCGAAATCGATCAATAATTACATAAATCAACACTAGAGAACCTCCCCAACAAAACTCCAAGCTCGAATTTGAGCTAGGTGAGTGTTTTGGATTAACCCCGAATATGATAATAAAATTGAAAATGGAGATTTCTAAGTTTTGTGTGTGTATTGCATGAAATTGACCTTAGATTTGAGTTCCTGATGTTACTAGGATTGTTTTGAGCTATGGAATGTTGAGTTTGGTGCGAAAAATCGAAACCCGAAGTTTCTGGTTCGCCTAGACCGAACGGTCCAGGTTCGGACCGTATGTTCTAGGGTTTGCAGGGTTTCGGGGAAGAAGACGAAGCTGGACCGTCCGTTCCAGTTCGCCAGGCCGTCCGGTCTGGAACCCTCGGACCGTCTGGTCCAGAACCCTCAGACCGTCCGGTCTGGAACCCTCAGACCTTCCGGTCCGGGATGGGCAGACTGTCCGTTCCGGGACTCTGTTCTCCCGATTTGACTCATTTCGTCGGATCAAGCGGGATCCGATGCAACCAACCCTCATACCTGACCTACCTAGTCCCATTCCCTACCCAAATCTCCTGAAACTCGAATGAAACCAACCTACGGTAAGTACAACCTTCGGAACGAGTTGAATTGGTAATCCGAGATGGTCGGAACCCAATTTGATCGGATCGGAGGATAAAAGAATAGAATGAACGTAATGGAATCGATATACCAAAATGACAAGTAAGGACGCATGTATATACGATTAAAGTATAATAATACACGAGTGCGTGTGATTGGGGAATCGGGTAGTTGGCATGGCGTGAGACTTTATTCCGGAGGATCGGGATAAGGTTGAGCATGTGATTGTAGCGGGTTGAGGTGATATCCCCATGGTTGCATTGTTTGAGATCTCCGACCCGGGTCGGATTTCATATTGAGGAGGCATGATTGTGATTGGTTGCCTACGGGCAGAGCTGGGAGCCGATGATACACGTGATAGTCTTGAGCGATTCGGCTATCACGGGGTTGAGGAAACCCTACGGTTACAGAGTAACCGTGTCAACGTTCCACTAGCTATGGAGCGGGTTTGGGATTGAGTGATTCTCCCGGCAAAGACTGGCAACACATTTACCCGTGACTCGGGATTGAGCGATTCTCCCGACGAGGTTATGCGGAAAGACTCTGAAAGACCTGAGCTCGGGTTTGATGAACTTTTCCGTGGCGGACGGCCGGCGAGAGGTTGTCAGTTGTGTAATGAATGGCCGGCGAGAGGTTGTCAGTTGTGTACTGACTTCGCTCGACATAGTCGGTGGTGGCCTGAAGGAGGCACCTAGCGCTCTGGTATCGAGAGGTGACATCGATATCAGAGGGGATGGTTGATGTGTTATGTTTTTATGGAGTGGGGAACTGGGTGATGTGTTTTTATTATTTCCGGCGTTTGCCGAGGAGAGCGGGGGATGTGCGTTGCACATGGAGAGTCCTTACCCCGTGTGTGATGCACACGTGGAGATGATTTGATGGTACTGATATACCCGATGGGTCGAGCTGTGATTGGTATATATTTCATGGACTGGTATTGCCAGATCCATGTAGTGTCCTATGTGTGTGATGCACATAGAGAGAATTTGACAGTTACTCTCGATGACTTGTCATCTGGACTGGTTGTGATTGATAAATGTTTACTTGCGGTTGAGTGAATCTTGAGTTATGGCATGTGATTTGTATATAAACTATATACATATATCTAGTGCGTGTATAGTATTGATTGTGCTTGGCCATTTGCAATTTGAGTATGATCTTCGGGTTTAACCCGAAGTACTCACTAAGCATGTAGCTTATGGACTTGTTATGCAACGTTTCAGGCTCGGAGCAGTATTGGCAGCGACAGGACGATGGTGCTGGTGATGCGTGAGACTCTTCTGGATCATGAACTTTTTCTTCTCAGACTTGTGTTTGTCGTTATCGGCGGTGACTTGGTTTTGTATTATATTGTGTTCACCGTCTTTATGTTGGTGTGTATACTACTGTACGTGGGTTTGTTACACATAAATTTATTTCCGCTGCGTATATAATAAAATAAAATGTTTTTAAATTCTCGCTATTTTAAAATACGGTTTGAGTCCATGTGGCGCAACTCATGAGCGGGACACGGGTTACGGGCGTCACAGCTTGTGGTATCAGAGCAGTTCTTTCCACGGGAAGGAATTGCTTGAAACCCACAGAAACATTGTTTTATGATTTCAAACGATTTTCGAAAGAAAGGTTTTAAAACGTGTTTATACATGATCCTGAAGTCACCAGAACTGAGTCTTTCTCTCTCTTGTCTACAGTGTGCCTATGCCTCCGAGACGTCGTATACCTGCCCGTGTGCCGGCGAGGGAGGAAACCCCTCCACCCGCACACGCACCGCAGGAATTCCAGCAGCGGTTCTTTGATGCGATGTGGCATCATTTCCGGGCCAACATGCCCTACCCAGCTGGAGCTAGACCAGAGGGTATTCCACCCCCACCTCCACTGGGACCACCAGGGTTTCCAGCACCTGTTGCGGTGGACTACTTACCCCTGATACGCGAACTTCGGATGATGGGTACACCGAGGTTCGAGGGGACTCAGAGACCTGAGAATCAGGGATATGCGCAACAGAATCCAGGATACGGACAGCAGAATCAGGGTTACCGAGCTCCTCCACCAGCAAAGAACGATGAAGCAGACATCAAGACAATGCTTGCCCAACTAATGCTCGATCAGAAGACATCGTTTACGGAGCTGAAAACCGAGGTACAGAGCATAAGGGCAAGACAGGATACCTTTGTGAGATGGCTTGACGGGATGGATGCACATATGAAGCTAGTGGATACACAGATCGCACAGCTTGCATCACAACCCTCTAGGCAGCAGGGCACATTTCCTGGGAAGTCCGAGCCAAATCCACAAGAGCATGTAAACGCTGTTGAGCTGAGGAGTGGAAAGAATCTGCCAGAGACAGTCCCTACGGAAAAAGGGACGACGTCTAGATACACTGCCGAATAGAAAGGAAAAGGCATAGCAGATGAGACACCTCGGGTGAATGCAGAGAAAGCCGAAATGCCATACGTCGCTCCTCCACCTAAGGTACAGCCCGTTCCTTTTCCTTCTCGATTGAAGAAGCATGTTGAGGATACACAGTTCTCGAGATTTGCTGATATGCTTCAGAAGCTAGAGGTTACTATACCGTTCTATGAGGCTATGTTGCAGATACCCTCTTATTCGAAGTTTCTGAAAGA
>NW_010966083.1:89892-91972 GCF_000463585.1 Tarenaya hassleriana | reverse complement strand
ATTCTTACGAAGAAGAGGGCGGTTGAGAAGGAGACAGTGGCACTGAGCACCGAGGTGAGTGCTGCCATATTGCAGACGGAGTTATCGCAGAAGATGGCTGATCCCGGTAGCTTCTCCATCCCGTGCCGATTGGGAAATGTGGAGATTGAGAGGGCGCTTTGCGATTTGGGCGCAAGTGTCAGTTTGCTGCCTCTCTCCATATTCAAGAAACTTAATGTCGGTGAGCTGAAACCGACGAGGATGGCACTGCAATTGGCCGACCGATCAGTGAAGTATCCCGCTGGGATCTTGGAGGATGTGCCTCTGAAGGTAGGGGAATTCTATGTCCCCGTCGACTTTGTTGTTCTGGACATGCCGGAGGATTCTAAAATCCCCATCATACTTGGTAGGCCGTTTCTGAACACGGCTGATGCTGTAGTGCATGTCAGAGAAGGGAGACTCACGATGAAGATCGGGGATGAGACGGTTGAATTCAGGCTTGATCAAAATCTTAAGCAGCCGCATTTGGTAGAGTCTTCCTTCTACCTAGACCTGATCGACACGTTGGTCGACGAAGTGAGGGATGAATATAGAGAGTCAGACCCCCTCGAGATGGCATTGAACGCGGTACAAGACAGCATGTACTGCGATTGGGAGGAAGTCCGAAGCATTATTCGGACTTTAGATGACAGCTCATCGATTGAGCTAGAGGGCTGGAAATACAGGGCCATTGAGCCCTCATCTCGTTCTGCCCACGAATTCCCTTGGCTAAGGGACGAGGAAAACGGAGAGGAGCCATCAACTTCTCCAAGTCATCAAGCTCCGGTCTCCTCCATTCAAGTCAAGCAGCCCGATGTGGAGACGAGCGGGAAGAAAGAGTGGGATCCAGAGAGCGCGCCTAAGGTGGAATTGAAGCCCTTACCACAAGGGCTTAGGTATAAATTTCTCGGACCTAACTCTACTTACCCGATAATTGTGAATGCTGCCTTGACTGATGTGGAACTAGCTGAATTAGTTGCATTGCTTAGAGAGTATAGACAGGCCTTGGGTTACACTCTAGATGACATTAGAGGCATTAGTCCATCCCTTTGCATGCACCGCATTCATCTAGAAGATAGTTCCAAAACCTCCATTGAACATCAACGTAGGTTGAATCCCACCATGAAGGAGGTAGTGAAGAAAGAGGTGCTCAAACTGTTAGATGCAGGTATCATTTACCCGATTTCAGATAGTGCATGGGTTAGTCCCGTGCAAGTTGTACCAAAGAAGGGGGGTATCACTGTGGTAGAAAATGAGCATAACGAATTGATACCCACTAGGACGGTTACGGGTTGGAGAATGTGTATTGATTATAGGAAGCTGAATTCCAACACCCGTAAAGACCATTTCCCGTTACCCTTCATCGACCAAATGCTAGAGAGGTTAGCCTTGCATTCCCACTTTTGCTTTCTTGATGGCTACTCGGGATTCTTTCAAATCCCCATTCACCCTAGCGACCAGGAGAAAACCACCTTTACATGCCCATATGGTACCTTCGCATACCGTAGGATGCCTTTCGGTTTATGTAATGCACCGGCAACATTTCAGAGATGCATGACTGCTGTGTTTTCTGATCTCATCGAGGATGTTATGGAGGTGTTCATGGATGATTTTTCTGTCCATGGGCCCTCCTTTCCCATGTGTCTAATGAATTTGCGCCGAGTGTTGGACAGGTGTGTTGAGGCAAATCTTGTGCTGAATTGGGAGAAGTGCCACTTCATGGTCCAAGAGGGCATTGTGCTAGGCCACAAGATTTCGAGAAGAGGGATTGAGGTTGACCGAGCTAAGGTCGAAGTAATAGAGAAGCTGCCGCCTCCACGAAATGTTAAGGGAATCCGGAGTTTTCTGGGACATCCCGGGTTCTACAGGAGGTTCATCAAGGACTTCTCGAAGATTTCGAGGCCTTTGACCGAATTACTTGCAAAGGACGTGCCCTTTGAGTTCACCCATGAGTGCGAGGCTGCCTTCGGGACTCTGAAGAAAGGTTGATTTCCCCGCCTATTATTCAGCCGCCGGATTGGGAAGCTCCCTTTGAGCTTATGTGCGATGCGAGCGATTTCAC
>NW_010966083.1:84486-86868 GCF_000463585.1 Tarenaya hassleriana | reverse complement strand
TGGAGGAGGGTTAATGTGTAACCTTGGTGGCCAAGGTCGAAATGTGCCTCCTTGCATTCCACCTTTGATGTATTCCACAGTGTGTGTTGTCTTTTGTTCCGAGTCAGGATTCAACCTTAGATAAGAGCTTAAAACACAGAAAGACCAAGTGAATCCGACAACAGTAAAGCGTACAAGGCAACATAGCAAAATAACAACGCATGTCATAGGTCCGGAAATGCAAAAGTGAAAAAGAAAAAGGAAAGGGACAGAAAAAGGTCCTGATGCATCCGCTCGAGAACTCTACTGGGCTCCACCCTCGGTGTCCATGTGGTCGGTGTCTCTCGGCGGTGGGGCTGCGGTGCGTGGTGCTGGTGCTGTGTCCGTCGTCATGGACATCAGGAACTCCTGTAAGATGGTCATGTACTGCTCCTGGGTGCCCATCCGTCGCTCCAGGTGGTCGAATCGAGTGTTCATGGCGCTGAACTGATGGAGCATCATGTCCTGCAACCCCTGGATGTCTGCCTGCGTGGCTGGTGTCGAGGAAGAGGAAGCTCCCGGCGTCTCTCTGCGTCTCCTGCGGCTCATCCTAGGCTGACTCTGGTCGCCTGTGTGATCCGCGCTGTGGGTAGGTGGCATTGTATCTATGATCGCCCGGAGAGTGGGGATCAATTTGGGGATGAGCTGGGGCGCTATCGACGGCACTACAGAGCTAGACTTGGAGACTCTCTTCTTGAAGAGAGCGATCGAGAACCCCGCTCGCACTCGATACGCGTGGAAGTATCTGGACGAGAACGCCATACCACGGACAGCCACTCTACCCACGGCCGAGCTTCCCCCGCTGACTATAGAGGGCCTCTACTTTCGAGTGACACCGCAGCGCGCCCCGAGGAGACGCCAGTCACACCCCCCTGCCCTGTACCTAGACCACGACACTACTGGAGATATACCAGAGCATGACACTACGGCCGAGGACCCGGTTGAGCACACAGGCGACCAGAGTCAGCCTAGGATGAGCCGCAGGAGACGCAGAGAGACGCCGGGAGCTTCCTCTTCCTCGACACCAGCCACGCAGGCAGACATCCAGGGGTTGCAGGACATGATGCTCCATCAGTTCAGCGCCATGAACACTCGATTCGACCACCTGGAGCGACGGATGGGCACCCAGGAGCAGTACATGACCATCTTACAGGAGTTCCTGATGTCCATGACGACGGACACAGCACCAGCACCACGCACCGCAGCCCCACCGCCGAGAGACACCGACCACATGGACACCGAGGGTGGAGCCCAGTAGAGTTCTCGAGCGGATGCATCAGGACCTTTTTCTGTCCCTTTCCTTTTTCTTTTTCACTTTTGCATTTCCGGACCTATGACATGCGTTGTTATTTTGCTATGTTGCCTTGTACGCTTTACTGTTGTCGGATTCACTTGGTCTTTCTGTGTTTTAAGCTCTTATCTAAGGTTGAATCCTGACTCGGAACAAAAGACAACACACACTGTGGAATACATCAAAGGTGGAATGCAAGGAGGCACATTTCGACCTTGGCCACCAAGGTTACACATTAACCCTCCTCCACTTCGATCATATTCTTTCACATTCCACATATTCCACCCCTTCGGATACGAGTGACACCGCGGACGGTGTCTCATTCAAGTCTGGGGGGGTGAGCATCTAACATCGCTTCAAGTCCCTTTTTAGAGTGCATTCATACATTCACTTGCATACAAAAAAAAAAAAAAATGATTTCTCACTATAGATGCATTCCACACTTGCATTTCTTGCACTTGTACATATAGATACCACCTAGCCTTGCATTGCATTTGTTACATATAGGTCTAGAGCATGTAGAAGCATATGCATTGCATAAACCGTTTTGAGTTGAGATTGGTCGATGATGAGATGATGGTGATAGCTGCTTAGAGATTGCTTAGCGATTTGGACCTAGACCTCTAGGTGTTCGAGTAGACTGTCGATGATAGGTGAATAGCGAACCCTCCCTTTGATGCTTGCGATTCTAGGTTGTGGGGTATATTGTCGTCTTTAGGTACGCCAAAGAGTAGGACCAACCGAACCTAGGTTAAATATCTCCCAAAAACCGTTCCCGAAGCTTCTCCCATAGGATAGATAGTCTCTTGAAAAGAATGAGTGGTAGGAATAAGCGAAGAAAGTATACACATCCCAACACTCCGCTGTCACTATATCGTTAATGAAAATCATTCGATGACATGAGTGCGTCGAAATTCGACGGTTCGGGTCTAAGTGGTGGGACAAGGTTCATGATCATTCAAAAAAAAAAAAAAAAAAGAAAAAAAAAGAAAAGAAAAGCGAAAGCGGAGACACTTGTCAACTTCAACGTCCTAGGAACTCGGGGTATTACTTCTCTTAGCATTTTCTTGAAA
>NW_010966083.1:81551-82629 GCF_000463585.1 Tarenaya hassleriana | reverse complement strand
CAGGAGGTCTTTGATCAGTTCCGAGACATTGATCCACTTGAAATATCCCTCCTGGCATCAGATGCGAGTATATACAGCAATTGGGAGGATATTCGGGAGCTCACACAGGCGTTAGACGATGAAATCGAGGAGAAATTTGAGCTTCTGTATTCTGACTCGACCGAGTCAGTACTTGACTCGGACCGAGTCAGATCGTTGGACCACTCCGAAACTTTGTTAGCTTCAGACTCAGTGTCGCAGAATTCTAACTCGACCGAGTCAAGTGTTGACTCGCCCTTCCTTCGTTCTGATTCGGACCGAGTCAGTTCTCTGAGCCCCACCACCGACACCGAGCCAGCCCGGAATGTCTTAGAATTCTCCACGACGACTATTAAAGACGTTCTAGAGCCCAGAGAGCCACCACTTAGCACGGGGACGCTGAATAAAGCTGATTGGAGTTTAGAGAACGCCCCGAAGGTGGAGATGAAGCCCTTACCCGAAGGGCTCAGGTATGTTTTCCTTGGACCTAACTCGACTTATCCGATTATAGTGAATGCTGCGTTGCTGGAACCCCAGGTAGAACAGTTGAGTGATTTGCTTAGACGTTATAGGGGTGTTCTTGGATATACTTTGGATGATATTAAGGGACTTAGCCCTTCGTTATGCATGCATCGAATTCACTTAGATGATGAGTCAAAATCCTCTGTTGAGCATCAGCGTAGATTGAATACGACGATGAAAGAGGTAGTTAGGAAAGAGGTGATGAAGCTGTTAGATGCGGGTATTATATACCCTATTTCGGATAGTACGTGGGTAAGTCCTGTGCAGGTTGTACCCAAGAAGGGAGGCATGACCGTGATCCAGAACGAGAAGAACGAGCTTATTCCTACGCGGACGGTCACGGGATGGAGGATGTGCATCGACTATCGTAAGTTGAACTCCAACACCCGTAAAGATCATTTTCCTTTGCCTTTTATTGATCAGATGTTAGAGAGACTTGCACTCCACTCGTACTTTTGCTTTCTAGACGGTTACTCGGGATTCTTTCAGATCCCCATTCACCCGAGCGACCAGGAGAAGACCACTTTTACTTGTCCTT
>NW_010966083.1:75799-80146 GCF_000463585.1 Tarenaya hassleriana | reverse complement strand
CTTGCGATACCCGATCCTCTCCCGATCGATGATTCTTTGCGAGAGGAACAGATTATGGCAGTCACTACCCGACACGAAGACCCACGGTATGCAGACTACGTGAACTATCTGGTCTCTCAAGTGATCCCGTCCGAACTTAACTATAATGGAAGGAAGAAGTTCCTCCATGACGTACGAGATTATTTTTGGGACGATCCGTTCTTGTTCAAGCGTGGTACCGATGGGATGTTCAGATGATGTATTCCCGAGGAAGAAGTGCAACAGGTAATTTTCCATTGCCACCCTTCTGATTATGCAGGTCATTTCGCCGCTTCGAAGACCACAGCAAAGATTCTACAAGCGGGATTCTATTGGCCTACGATGTTCAAGGATGTCCACAGGTATGTCGCCTCATGTGATTCTTGCCAGCGCACAGGTAACATTTCTAGACGCCATGAGACACCTCAGAATTATATTCTAGAAGTGGAACCTTTTGATGTTTGGGGCATAGACTTTATGGGACCTTTTCCATCATCTTGTGGGAACGTGTATATCTTAGTTGCGGTTGATTATGTGACTAAGTGGCTTTTAGCTAGCGCGAGGAATGATGCTAAGACTGTGGTTAGGCTATTTAGACAGATTATTTTTCCACGTTTTGGTGTTCCTCGTGTTGTGATTAGCGATGGCGGCGCACACTTTGTCAACCGGATCATTGAGACACTACTGAAGAAGTACGGGGTTCATCATCGGATTGCTACTCCGTATCATCCTCAGACTAGTGGACAGGTGGAGATTTCCAACCGGGAGATCAAGTCTATTCTGGAGAAGACTGTCGCTAAGTCACGCAAGGATTGGTCACAGAAGCTAGACGATGCAGTATGGGCTTACCGAACGGCCTTCAAAACGCCGATTGGTATGACACCGTTCCAACTCGTCTACGGAAAAGCATGTCACCTACCAGTTGAGCTCGAGCACAAAGCTTATTGGGCAATCAAGGCGCTCAACTATGACATGAAGACCGCTGCAGAGAAACGCGTGCTCCAGCTACACCATCTTGAGGAGATCAGACTTGACGCGTACGAGAACGCGAAAATCTACAAGGAGAGAGCGAAGAAATGGCACGATCGACACATCATTCCGCGATCATTCCACTCAGGTGATCTTGTCCTTCTCTTCAACTCTCGTTTGCGATTGTTTCTAGGTAAGCTGAAGTCTAAGTGGTCCGGTCCGTTCAAGATTCATCGAGTCTACGACCACGGCGCAATTGAGCTGTATAACGGCACGGGTGGTACGTTCAAGGTAAATGCACAGCGTCTGAAGCTGTATAACCCGACCGACCCTGCAGGTGAGAGAGGCATTCTTCCTCTCACTATACCACCATCAGCCTGAGTTCACTTACGGTCTAGCTAATGACCATAAAGAAGCGCTTCTCGGGAGGCAACCCGGGGTTTTTGTTTTGTTTTTCAGATGTTGTTTGGGTTTTAGACTTTTTCTTTTTGGATTTGGGAGCCTACATGGTGTTTTCCCTTGGGTACAGGGATATAGAACTTGATTCGCAGGTCATCGAGCGCAGAAACGGAGTTCAGATCGTGTCACAGAGTTCTGACTCGGTCCGAGTCAATTGTTGACTCGACCGAGTCAATTCGCGAAGGATGATGAATCGGCAAGGTAAACTGACTCGACCGAGGCAAGTGTTGACTCGGACCGAGTCAGGGTTTCGAAACCCTATTTATTCCACTCAGCCGATTTTATTCTCTATTTCCTCTTTTTTTTTCGCGAAAATCCTCTCCTCACCCGGTCTCATCACTCCGAGTCGCCTATTTCGATTTCACAACCAAAATCCTCACGGTATGTATTTCCGCACTTAGATTTTGCAGATTATGGTCGATTCATGCCTATTTCGCATATTTATTCTGGATTTGTGAAGGATTTTTGGGTTGAGAGCGAGATTTGTGCTTTTCACCAAATCGGGAAGTTTTTATGCGTTTTTGAGTGATTGGAACACAGATCTTTGCACATACATGCCTATTCTTGATTACCCATGAGTTTTTCGATTGATTTCGGCGATTTCAGGAGTTTTTAGCGCAACGTTTCGTTCGGCGGAACGAACAGCGTTTTGACTCGGTCCGAGTCAAAGTGTGACTCGACCGAGGCAAAACGCGGAATACCAATGAGGACCGCGTGTTGACCTGGTCCGAGTCACATGTTGACTCGACCGAGGCAATATCTATTACATTGACAGCACGTTCTGACTCGGCCCCGGCAGTCTTGACTCGGCCGAGTCGGTCTTCTGTGCAATATCCGGGCCTTTTTCCACTCGTATTGGCGCTCACATGTTGACTCGACCGAGGCAATATCTATTACATTGACAGCACGTTCTGACTCGGCCCCGGCAGTCTTGACTCGGCCGAGTCGGTCTTCTGTGCAATATCCGGGCCTTTTTCCACTCGTATTGGCGCTCCCGGTCGCACTCACCTGTCTTTGTCTCGAGTTTCAGATGGCCACCCGCAAGACAAAAGCTAGAGCATCCGACGTTAGCGAGGACCACATTCCACCTCTTGCTCCTTTTCAACCGCGGGCGGACGCAGTGATGACCCTGACCCCTCCGACGATCGTAGTCAGCGATACCGACCACGAGCCTCGCTTCCGCCTGCCCACTCCTGACATGCAGCAGACAGCAACCTACTTCTCCAACCTGATCTACTGCACAAAATTTCCAGACGAGGAGATTATCGAGCTAGGATTCTACGAGCAGGTCCACGGCTTGTGCGACCAATTAGGATGGCTCAGCATCCTCGAGGCTCGCGAATCGACATATAGACAGCTGACGGCGGAATTTCTGGCATCATACCGCCTGTACATTCCCCAGGATGGCGACGCCAGCAGAGCTTACATGGCATTCTGGATAGCCGGGCGTCCCTACCACCTCACCATGGCTCAGTTCTCCAAGATCCTCGGCGTTGCTCCCAGGGAGCAGAGATAGGATCCCGCGACTACATAGCCAGTCGTCTGAAGTCTACATGGATCCGACACCCTGCAGTCAGGTATTTTCATATGATCCTAGCTAACACACTGTTTGCTAGGAAAGATCCAGGGTCAGTATCCCAGACGGAGCTACAGTTCATCCGACAGGCCCTGAGTCCACTTTACGATGGGTCCGACTGGGGAATGTCTCGCGTTGATCTAGCATCCCGAGTAGCACTCCACCTATACTCGATCCAGCAAGCAGACTCGGGGTCGAAGTGTTCGTCGGAGGTATGATCACCCGGATAGCTAGACGAGTGGGAGTCAACGTCGGCAGATACGAGAGGACCCGATGCAGCCCATCCTCCACGCTGAACATCAAGGTGCTGCGACATAAGTCCTCTATTGATATCGAGGGTCGCCGAACCTACTGGTTATACTATGAGCGCGGCAGCAACATCAAGAGGCGCCTCCTTCTGCCGAACATACATCTGCCACCTATCACTCTACAAGGGCTCCTACTAGACCTCACACCAGGACAGCGATCTGGTCTAGAGGAGGAGGCATACGACGAGCCGCCTGCACCGCCCACACATTCGGAGCACAACACTTCAGAGGCAGGGACATCCCGACCACCCGATGACTTGCTCCAGTCATCTCCACTGCCACCGCCCACTGCTTCATTTCCAGAGCCAGACTTCACGCGACCATCACCATCACCACCTACTTGTGGCCCAGACAGCTATGGATACACATTCCAGCCATAGGACGACTTCCAGCGCTTCATGTATCAGGCGATGTTGGACACGCGGAGCTCAGTAGACAGGGCAGTGGTCGACATTAGGAGTTCAGTCGAGAGCGCTATGACAGACATGCGGAGCCATGTCGACTCCGAGATGACGAACATGTACACCAAATGGTGCGGGACTTCATCACAGCTGGTTGATCAGATGCAGGCACTCAGGATACAGCACGATGCATTATATGGGGAGTTCCGCGGGTCCCGAACCCGACTATCCCCAGACGAGCAGCCACCAGTACCCATGGAGGACGACAGAGACGATGCACCAGCAGACGACTAGACCATAGTTCAGGTAGGTCTTCCCTTTTCTATTTCAGTAGAGATGTAGTAGGCCTTTCGGATGTATTTTGGAGACTCGGATTTTGCATACTCTGGACTTATTTATCTATATGCGAGCCTCTATGTTTTTTCGGTTAACGTTTGTTGTTCTATGAGTGTTCATACCGACACATGAGAGATGAGTATCAGTTTCCGAGTGACGACGAGTGGATAGATCCCAGTTCACAGAGAGTGTGAGAGTTCTGGCGTTTGACGTGACTTCATTGCGAGCGAACGAATTTCGCAGAGCTAAGCCTTCTCTACCCTTTTACTGGTTCTCTTCA
>NW_010966083.1:71124-74615 GCF_000463585.1 Tarenaya hassleriana | reverse complement strand
TTACTCGAGGACGAGCAAAGGTTTAAGTCTGGGGGGATTTGATAACTCCTAATTCTCTCTATATTTTCATGGCGTTTCTATAGGATTTTATATGAGGATCATATTCATTTATAGGCATTATAGGCGCGTTAGGCTATGAAACTCGGTTTGGTTGTGTTTTTATTGGGTTATAGGTCTTGGATGAGATTTGGACCAAGATGGAAGCAATCTGGAGCTAAAAGGATTGAAATACATCAAGAACATCCTACCTTGACTCGGCCAAAGTCAACAACAGAAATTGGGCCGAGTCAACATGCTGAAAAGGGCTCAATTCAAGCCTGTTACGAGGAGACCGAGTCAGAACGTCCGAGTCAGTGTACCCCGAGTCAACATGCCCGAGTCAGAAGGCCCGAGTCAGAAGATCGGGCTGGGCCAAAATCATTATGTTTCGTTTTGACTCGGTCGAGTCAGTCAGCCTGGCCATTTCGCTAACCAGTGTACCGGAGATGTAGTCGCTTCCAGCCAGCAGGGAGCCAGACCTCCATGCCCTCAGCCACCACGTAGAGGGGGCGTAGCACCACGGGTATATACACTTTCTGTGGAGGAAGAAGTCCAGGGTGATGGGACTTACTTTGCTCAGGAGACAGTCACCATTGATGCTGTAGTCGAGGGTGACCCAGAGCAGTTAGACGCTGCTACCATTACAGGTATCATACATCTTCATGGTACTGCATGCCACGTTTTGTTTGATACGGGAGCTACACATAGCTTCCTAAGCTTGAGTATGGCAGAAATCTTGGATGTGATGGATATGGACACGGCTGAGAGATATAGAGTACATACTCCCTCGGGAGAGATTCTGCCAGTGACAGGCGTGTTACGCGGGATTCCTCTAATACTCTGTGGAAGGAATGTCTTTGCTGATCTGATTATAGTGTCTATTCAGGGGTATGATCTGATATTGGGAATCGATTGGTTGACCATGCATCAGGCACACATTGACTGCCGCCGGCGGGTTATTAAGTTTTCAGATGCGGCAGGGAAGTTTGAGTTTTTGGGGGACAGAGCACGGAATCCTTTCCCGATCATATCAGCATTCCGGGCCAGCCGAATGATCAGGAAGGGGGATGGGGCATTTCTCGTGGTAGTGACAGCCACCAAGGAGTCAGATGTGAGGTTGGATGAGACGCATGTGGTTCGTGATTTCCCCGATGTCTTCCCGGAGGATTTGCCAGGGTTGCCAGCGGAGAGAGAGGTGGACTTCTGTATTGATGTGATCCCAGCCATGGAACCGGTATCTAAGACCCCGTACCGGATGGCTCCAACAGAGATGGCGGAGTTGAAGAAGCAGTTGAATGAATTGATGGAGAAGGGATTCATTCAGCCTAGTGTTTCACACTTGCGTATGGTATTGCAGCGCTTGAGGGAGCAGAAGTTGTATGCGAAGTTCAGCAAGTGTGCTTTCTGGTTGCAGGAAGTTGGATTTCTAGGCCACGTGATTTTGGCTTAGGGTATACAAGTGGATCCGGCAAAGATTGAGGTCGTGATGGAATGGGAGACGCCTACCAATGCCACAGAGATCCGCAGTTTCTTGGGACTGGCAGGGTACTACAGGAGATTCGTCGAGGGTTTCGCCAAGTTGGCAAAACCAATGACCAAGTCGATGGCGAAGAATGTGCGGTTTGATTGGACGCCGGAGTGTGAAGCGAGCTTTGTAGAGCTCAAGAAACGACTCACGACCGCACCCATCTTGGCATTACCACGGCCAGGTATTCTCTACGAGGTTTATACCGACGCGTCGAGGCAAGGTTTGGATTGCGTATTGATGCAGGAAGGGCATGTGATTGCATACGCATCCCGACAGCTGAGGAAACATGAGGAGAATTATCCGAAGCATGATTTGGAACTGGCAGCAGTGGTACATGCGTTGAAGATTTGGAGATCCTATCTATATGGAGAGAAGGTTAAGCTCAACGCTGACCACAAGAGCTTAACCTATGTGATATCGCATAAGGATATGAATCTTCGACACCGTAGATGGATTGAGTTGATAGCTTACTACGATTTGGAGATTGCATATCATCGGGCAAGGCGAATGTAGTTGCAGATGCCTTGAGCCGAAAGAAGATTCTATCAGCTATTCAGGTACTCTCATCTTCACAGGAGAACATAGTTGAATTATCAGCTATGTTAGGACATATGGAGATTGAGGAGGATCATGACATGAGTTTGAGGAGACGAATAATAGCAGGACAGAGTCATGATCCGGATCTGCAGAAGATTATTGGTGAGATTAGCAGTTATGGTGAGAAGGGGTACCAGATGGATGAGGAGCATGCATTGAGGCTTCATCAACGACTTTGTGTGCCGGCAGTTCCCGAGTTGAGACAGGACATCTTGCGAGAGGCTCATCAGTCTCGACTGGCTATACATCCGGGAGCCAGCAAGATGTATCAGGGTTTGAGACAGTGGTACACATGGCCGGGCATCAAGAGAGATGTTGCGGAATTTGTAGCACATTGCTTAGTATGTCAGCAGGTGAAGGCAGAGAGACAGATCCCGAGTGGGAAGCTACAGCCATTAGAGATTCCGGAATCGAAGTGGGACTCGATTGCGATGGATTTTGTAGTTGGGTTACCGACGACCCCAGCGAAGAAGAATGCTATTTGGGTGGTCGTCGACCGATTGACGAAGTCCGCACATTTCATTCCGATCAGAAAGGAGTATACTGTGTAGAAGCTGGCACAGATATACATCGATGAGATTGTCCGCTTGCATGGGGTTCCGAGTGAGATCATTTCAGATCGTGATCCTCGGTTTACCGCGCGACTATGGGGCGCCATTCAGAGCGCGATGGGAACTCAGCTGAGGATGAGTACTGCTTATCATCCTCAGACAGACGGGCAATCGGAGCGAACCATTCAGACGCTCGAGGACATGTTGAGAGCGTGTATTCTGGAATGGGGAGTTCCTTGGGATAGGTACCTGACGTTATGCGAGTTTGCGTACAACAACAGCTACCACGCCAGCTTAGGTATGCCACCTTACGAGGCCTTATACGAGCGGCCTTGTAAGACGCCTTTGTGTTGGACGGAGATCGGAGAGCGACGTATCTTTGGACCTGAGATTGTGGAAGAGACGACAGAGGTTATCCGCAAGATCAAGGTCAATCTGAAGGTCGCACAGGATCGCCAGAAGTCATATGCGGATCACAAGAGAAGAGACTTTACAGTAGAGGTGGGCGATCTGGTATTTCTCCGAGTACAGACGATTAGAGGGCATACACGGTTTGGGAAGACGGGGAAGCTCAAGCCGCGTTCCATTGGACCGTATCCCGTGATTGCGAAGGTCGGAGCCGTCGCATATCGATTGGAGTTACCCCCAGAGCTCGGCCACATTCACGATGTGTTTCACGTATCCATGTTACGGAAATACATCGCGGATCCTTCACATATATTGCAACCACAGGAGATTGAGCTAACCAGTGATGTCAGAATCCGCGATCAACCACT
>NW_010966083.1:53859-70369 GCF_000463585.1 Tarenaya hassleriana | reverse complement strand
CTATCAGCTATTCAGGTACTCTCATCTTCGCAGGAGAACATAGTTGAGTTGTCAGCTATGTTAGGACATATGGAAATCGAGGAGGATCATGATTTGAGTTTGAGGAGACGTGTGATAGCGGGACAGAGTCATGATCCGGATTTGCAGAAGATTATTGAGGAGATTGGCAGATATGGTGAGAAGGGATATCAGATAGATGAGGAGCATGCATTGAGACTCCATCAGCGACTGTATGTACCAGCAGACCCTGAGCTGAGACAGGACATTTTGCGAGAGGCACATCAGTCTCGATTGGCCATACATCCGGGAGCCAGCAAGATGTACCAGGGTTTGAGACAGTGGTACACATGGCCGGGCATCAAGAGAGATGTTGCGGAATTTGTAGCACATTGCTTAGTATGTCAGCAGGTGAAGGCAGAGAGACAGATCCCGAGTGGGAAGCTACAGCCATTAGAGATTCCGGAATCGAAGTGGGACTCGATTGCGATGGATTTTGTAGTTGGGTTACCGACGACCCCAGCGAAGAAGAATGCTATTTGGGTGGTCGTCGACCGATTGACGAAGTCCGCACATTTCATTCCGATCAGAAAGGAGTATACTGTGGAGAAGCTGGCACAGATATACATCGATGAGATTGTCCGCTTGCATGGGGTTCCGAGTGAGATCATTTCAGATCGTGATCCTCGGTTTACCGCGCGACTATGGGGCGCCATTCAGAGCGCGATGGGAACTCAGCTGAGGATGAGTACTGCTTATCTTCCTCAGACAGACGGACAATCGGAGCGAACCATCCAGACGCTCGAGGACATGTTGAGAGCGTGCATTCTTGAGTGGGGAGTTCCTTGGGATAGGTACCTGACGTTATGCGAGTTTGCGTACAACAACAGCTACCACGCCAGCTTAGGTATGCCACCTTACGAGGCCTTATACGAGCGGCCTTGTAAGACGCCTTTGTGTTGGACGGAGATCGGAGAGCGACGTATCTTTGGACCTGAGATTGTGGAAGAGACGACAGAGGTTATCCGCAAGATCAAGGTCAATCTGAAGGTCGCACAGGATCGCCAGAAGTCATATGCGGATCACAAGAGAAGAGACTTTACAGTAGAGGTGGGCGATCTGGTATTTCTCCGAGTACAGACGATTAGAGGGCATACACGGTTTGGGAAGACGGGGAAGCTCAAGCCGCGTTCCATTGGACCGTATCCCGTGATTGCGAAGGTCGGAGCCGTCGCATATCGATTGGAGTTACCCCCAGAGCTCGGCCACATTCACGATGTGTTTCACGTATCCATGTTACGGAAATACATCGCGGATCCTTCACATATATTGCAACCACAGGAGATTGAGCTAACCAGTGATGTCAGAATCCGCGATCAACCACTCCATATCGTCGACCGAAAGATCAAGAAATTGCGGAACAAGGAGATTCCTTTGGTTAAAGTCGTTTGGATCAGCCAAGGAGTCTCAGACATGACATGGGAGCCAGAGCAAGAGATACGCGACCATTACCCACATCTTTTCGGTACGTATCTTCTCCCATCTTTCACATTAGAATTCGGGATGAATTCATTTTAAGGGGGGTAGAATGTGATAACCCGTGAATTCGTCACCGATATCGAACTTTAGAAAACACTAAATAAGCTTAAAAATGACCCTAGAACATTGCCCCAAATCTACCCCAAGCAAACCCGAAAGATTGGATCGGAACGAGCGAGGAAAAATGGGCAAAAAGAGGCTGGAACGTTTGGTCCGAATAAGCAGACCGTCCATTCCAGACCGAGCGGAACGTCCGTTCCGCTTACACAGACCGTCCGTTCCGACGGGCTTGGCCAGGTCACGCGCCGCCTCTTACCTCTGCTGAGTCACGGCCGCAATTTCGGTCTCTCTCCAATGCGAGACACCTCCTGCTTGCCATGGACACCTCCTGCTTCCACTAGGACGCGAGAAATTGTGTCTAAGCCTGCCCATTTCGCTGTCAATTGCCTCTAACTTCATTCACCTCTCTCTCTCCCAAACTCTCTCAAGAAATCCAAAAACTTTGAGCTTCAATTGGAGCTTCGATTTTGGTCGAAATCGATCAATAATTACAGAAATCAATACTAGAGAACCTCCCCAACAAAATCCAAGCTCGAATTTGAGCTAGGTGAGTGTTTTGGATTAACCCCGAATATGATAATCAAATTGAAAATGGAGATTTCTGTGTTTTGTGTGTGTATTGCATGAAATTGACCTTAGATTTGAGTTCCTCATGTTACTAGGATTGTTTTGAGCTATGGAATGTTGAGTTTGGTGCAAAAAATCGAAACCCGAAGTTCCTGGTTCGCCTAGACCGAACGGTCTAGGTTCGGACTGTCCGTTCTAGGGTTTGCAGGGTTTCGGGGAAGAAGACGAAGCTGGACCGTCCGTTCCAGTTCGCCAGACCGTCCGGTCTGGAACCCTCGGACCGTCCGGTCCAGAACGCTCAAACCGTCCGGTCTGGAACCCTCAGACCGTCCAGTCCGGGATGGGCAGACCGTCCGTTCTGGGACTCTGTTCTCTCGATTTGACTCATTTCATCGGATCAAGCGGGATCCGACGCAACCAACCCTCATACCTGACCTACCTAGTCCCATTCCCTACCCGAATCTCCTGAAACTCGAATGAAACCAACCTACGGTAAGTACAACCTTCAGAACGAGTTGAATTGGTAATCCGAGATGGTCGGAACCCAATTTGATCGGATCGGAGGATAAAAGAATAGAATGAATGTAATGGAATCGATATACCAAAATCACAAGTAAGGACGCGTGTATATACGATTAAAGTATAATAATACACGAGTGCGTGTGATTGGGGAATCGGGTAGTTGGCATGGCGTGAGACTAGGCGATTTCACTTGATCAGATAAATCATCGACAGAGGAGACGTGAAGATAAGCAGAGTGTTGACAGATGATAATATTGCCGACCCATTGACGAAGCCTCTCCCTTCGTCAAAGCATGATGGTCATGTTAAGGGTATGGGGATTAGATGCTTGTAGGATAGATCATAGAGCATAGTGGGAGATTGTTGGTTGTAATGCTCTAGGATGATCCATGATATGATATTTTACTTTGTATTGATTCATTGATTTATGAATGCATTATTTTTCCGTTATACGATTAGCATGTTTGTTGTATTTCGGCATCCTTGAATCATTAGAGAATGATTCTAAACTCCCTAGTCAGTCATCATTGTGGGAAAAATGTTGAATCAAGACTAGCATGAGGTGTGATCAACGCATTGGATGTAGATCACAATCATGGGTACTCGTTGTGAACGAGTGACTGGATGACCCGCATGAGATTGTCACATGGACAGAGTCATGACTTGAATCTCATACAGCAGTTCGTTTATGGATCCTCACACCTGAGATGTCTAGATTATCTGATATGAGGAGTGGCGTGTCTTGATTGCGTCAAACGTCGTCTTTAACCGGATGATTATAATGGCGTTGATCAAATACGTTCACGAATCATATGGAGATAGTAGACATGCAATATGGGACTTGTCACCTCCTTAATAGGAGAGATATCGCTGGGCCCTCTCGTGGAAATCAGACTATGAAAACGCGTGGCTACGCTATAGATAAAGTTGCATCTATTTTACTAGTCGATTTACTAAGACGAGAAAGTGGTTGAACTTGAAGGGTGGCTCAAACCATGCCCTTGTTCAACATATGATATCGTGAGACAAAGGATCAGAATTCGAGCGGTTAATGCCTTGGTTAGATCACCTCTAACTCAATTCTAAGTGGGTGGTCATGGCGTCTTGCTAGAGGCCAACCATGACTTGTGGTTCGGGAAAGGTTCCTAAAGTCACTACCACTTAGAATGGGGCCTACAGGGTCACACACCAATAGGGATGGACTTATACGTGAAGAATACGAAGAATGGAAACGAGATTTGACCGAAACGAGCACGAAAAGAAGCTTTCAGTGCGTTGGTCCGGAGCTGACAAGTTTGGTCAGCCCCGGACCAAGTTTGGTCAGTTCAGGAAGAGTCCAGAAGCTCAGTCCGAGGTCATCTGTCCAGGTCTGGTCCGGCTGACCAAAAGTTGGTTAGCCCCGGACCAGGCGCTGGAGTCAGGCGGACCGAAAGAAGCCCAGGAGACTTGGTCCGGAGCTGACCAATCTTGGTCAGCCGGACCAAGGTTCTAGGTCAGACGGTCCGAGGGCAGTTGAGTAAGCCTGGTCCGCCGGACCAAGCTCCTGGTCCGGCGGACCGGGATCCGGAATGAGTTACCCTTTTCTTCACTAATCCTAGCAGATTCGTTCCAAATCGTTTGGAATCTTTCCCGTCGGTGTGGATACGTGTAGAGGGACTCTACCTTCAGTCCTAGGTGATTTAGAACAGGCCCCGGATCGAAATAAACTTCAAGTCTCATCGAGAACGAGGTAAGTAACGATTCCCTCAGTGATGTACACGATCTTTCGGGTTTTGCGAGTTTGGTTGCGTGTGACGTTTGACTAGGTTTAGATCTTTCTTCCGCTGCATGAAACCTAGTAAACCAAACCCTAGATCGATATGATCGCATGCTAGAAACCCGTAGATAACCCAACACAGAGCTTGGAGCCGATGATACACGTGATAGTCTTGAGCGATTCGGCTATCACGGGGTTGAGGAAACCCTACGATTACTCTATAACCGCGCCAACTTTCCACTAGCTATGGAGCGGGTTCGGGATTGAGTGATTCTCCCGACAAAGACTGGCAACACATTTACCCGTGACTCGGGATTGAGCGATTCTCCCGACGAGGTTATGCGGAAAGACTTTGAAAGACCTGAGCTCGGGTTTGATGAGCTTTTCCGTGGCGGACGACTGGCGAGAGGTTGTCAGTTGTGTACTGACTTCGCTCGACATAGTCGGTGGTGGCCTGGAGGAAGCACCTAGCGCTCTGGTATCGAGAGGTGACATCGATATCAGAGGGGATGGTTGATGTGTTATGTTTTTATGGAGTGGGGAACTGGGTGATGTGTTTTTATTATTTCCGGCGTTTGCCGAGGAGAGCGGGGGATGTGCGTTGCACATGGAGAGTCCTTACCCCCGTGTGTGATGCACACGTGGAGATGATTTGACGGTACTGATAGACCCGATGGGTCGAGCTGTGATTGGTATATATGTCATGGACTGGTATTGCCAGATCCATGTAGTGTCCTATGTGTGTGATGCACATAGAGAGAATTTGACAGTTACGCTCGATGACTTGTCATCTGGACTGGTTGTGATTGATAAATGTTTACTTGCAGTTGAGTGAATCTTGAGTTATGGCATGTGATTTGTATATAAACTATATACATATATCTAGTGTGTGTATAGTATTGATTGTGCTTGGCCATTTGCAATTTGAGTATGATCTTCGGGTTTAACCCGAAGTACTCACTAAGCATGTAGCTTATGGACGTTGTTATGCAACGTTTCAGGCTCGGAGCAGTATTGGCAGCGACAGGACGAGGGTGCTGGTGACGCGTGAGACTTTTCTGGATCATGTACTTTTTCTTCTCAGACTTGTGTTTGTCATTATCGACGGTGACTTGGTTTTGTATTATATTGTGTTCACCGTCTTTATGTTGGTGTGTATACTACTGTACGTGGGTTTGTTACACATAAATTTATTTCCGCTGCGTATGTAATAAAATAAAATGTTTTTAAATTCCCACTATTTTAAAATACGGTTTGAGTGTCCATGTGGCGCAACTCGTGAGCGGGACACGGGTTACGGGCGTCACATAGGTAGTAGAGACCATGATTGTATTTTGGATCTTTCGGAGTGCATTGCTATTATGCTTTTGTTTGGATAACGTTTATTGTTCTATGAGCATTTACATCGGCACACGAGAGATGAGCATCGACTTCCGAAAGACAACGTTGGATAAGTTCCAATTCACAGAGTGTGTGAGAGCTCTTGTGTTTGACGTGAGTTAACTTCATTGCGAGGGAACAAATTTCGCAGAGCTAAGCCTTCTCTATCCCTCTTATTGGTTCTTTTCATATGTTGTTTTCGATTCTACTTTTCCGGACGAGAGTCTACCCCGTGGACGGTGTATGGTTCAAGTCTGGGGGTGTATAGATCCTTCACACATTCAGGCCTATCTACTTAGGATTGCATTTAGTTTAGGTGCATCTTATCATGGCATATAGACTTAGAAAAAAAATTTCACTTTTACATATCACTTTGCATTAGTTGCATTAAAACGTTTTTTTTATTATTTTCATATAGATGGGTTTTTTGTTAGGTTTGCATGATTGCATTTGACATATAGATTTAGGTTCATATAGGTTCACGTGCATACCTTGAAAACCCGTTTTGAACATCATTTGGAAGATTTGTGGGATGATAGAGTAGGAATATCTTGATGATCTAGTGACTTTGTAGAACGTGGTTGAACCGTGTCGAATTGATAGTTCTCCAGACTTTCTATATAAAGTTTGTGGGATGGGGTTATTATTTGGAACCTACGGAGTTGAAACGACTATATCCAGGTTATATGTTTCTTTTAGAACCTTTTCCGAGTCTTGCAGGTCGATGAAATCTAATTCAACAAATGCCTTGGGAAAATAAAGCATCTCGACACTCCATTGTCAGAATCTCGTCAACGAAAATCGTTCGAGGAATGCATCGATCGATGGTTCGGGTCTAAGTTGTGGGTCGGACATCGCATCAAAAGAAAAAAAAAATATAGAAGAAGAAAAAAAAAAGAGAAAGAAAAGAAAAGAAAGAGAGAAAAACGATGTCCTTCAACTTCAACGTCCTAGAAACCCGAGGTTCTAGCGTTTGATAGAGAAATTCTACGAAAAGGTAATAATCCAGGTATGAAGTAGAACTTAGATCGAAGAGGCTAAGCTGAGATAAGGATAGGTTCGGAAACATGCTTGATGAAGTTGTAGAGATTCTAATGGGTTCTAGGTGGCAATAAAAATCTCATGGCTAGGTAGATTAGTCTTTGGTAGAAAGATCATAGTAAACCGGTTTGGGTACGATTCTCAGGAAACTAGCATTGGATGAATGTTTCGCTTTGAGTTTCATGATGATGCTATTTGATGTTCGTCATTCCCTGTTTTGCAGACTTTATTCCTTCGTTCTTTACTCGAAGACGAGCAAAGGTTTAAGTTTTGGGGGATTTGATAACTCCTATTTTTCTCTATATTTTGATAAGAGTTTGTCTAGGTTTTACGGGATAATCACATGCATTCATAGACATTCTAGGCGTGTTAGGACACAAAACCTGGTTGTGCTTTAGTTTTGCAGATTACAGGTTTCGAATATGATTGGACTCGAAAAGGAGCTATTTGGAGCGTTAAAGGAAAAGTCCGGATGAGGTACTCATGTTGCGACATTTATAACTTTCTCTACAGAGGTCCAAATCGTGCGAAACTTATACCATTGGAAAGAGCACTTCAAGAGCTTCATGTAGACACCAAAATCGCGTAAATCTGACATCGGAGCAGAAAGTTATGAGCAAATTCGTGAAGACCAGAAAACTGCCAGTACAGGGCCGGATCCAACTGGATCGTCCGAATCAAGATAGTTGAGCTCGAGCCCAGGAATCTGGATCCGGTCCGGATCCACCTAGAAATGGCCCGGATCCAGTCAAAAACCCTGTTTCGCGATTTTCAGCATCTGATTGAGTGTAGGACTCTTGGGAGCCGCCCTAGGGTTATAAAAAAGCCCTAGCCACGTCCTAGAACATCAGAGAACCTGAGAGAACACTTAGATACAGAATTTTGGAGAGCTTTTGGTGAGAGAAGAATAGAAGTTCACGGGATTTTGGGAAGAAGAACGAAGATTCGATCGTGGAGACTACACATCTGCATGAGACTTTCTTTCCTCTCTTTTATCTCTTTCTTTATGAGCTTTTTGTTGTTTTCTATGAACCATGAGTAGATCCACGACTATGGGTTAGGGATTCGTATGTGTTTTGGGTATGTTTGAACCCTAACTTGGATTTCGGTTTTGATTTGTTTCGGTTGTATTGATTTGCGCTTTTATTGGATTGATGTTTGCTAACCCCTTGGTCAATTATCTTAGTTTCTAAACTACATAGAGATATGAGTTTGGTTTCAGATCAAAATCAATAGGATAGATCGTATTATTGACATAGAGATATGATTTAATCGATCTAGGGTTGATGATAGGTTCTTCATGCATCTAGGGTTAACTTGAATAGATCGAGAGATTGACGAGTTACTCTATAGGTAGTGAGTTAGTAGACCGAGAGGTGAATTCTCTATCTTTGTTTCTTGACGATTCCTGAATACAAGTCATAATCGTTATTCTCGCATGCTTAGCATATACCCATACACGCAAATACGATCCCAATACCCGTAGTCACCGTTGCTTGATAGTTTACTCGTTTTTATTGCATTATTTCCTTATTCTCCATTCTTTCCACATATTTTCACCATCACTTCCACTTCTACTTGCTTTGATTTAGTTTCGATTAGGGTTTAGATCTAGCTACCCGTCCTTGCGTACGACCCCGTGTTACGACGATCCGTATCCTTGCGGCGAGTTGTGAATCGGGTTATAAATTCTAGACTCGGTACACACGTATCAGGGTGATTTCTCCAACCAGGGTTGTAGGTGTTGGAATAAGGATTGTTCGCAACATAATTGACATCCTCAACCCCTTGTTCTTGTGAGAACATAGACTGGTCTCCACTGAGCTGATATGAAGTTTCGCCTAAACCGTTACGGTTCGATGAGTAGATCTGCATCTTTAGCTTAGCTAGTTCAGCTTTGAGGGCGTGTACTTCACTAACGTTCTCAACATTCCCTTTTTGTCGTGAGAACTCAGTTGGAGTGGTTCTATCACTGGCCATTCTTTCAATTAATTCTTCCAACTCATCGAAGGTTAGTTTTTGAAGGCTACCTCCGCTGGCACAGCTAATGTAGAACCTTATCTCGTCTCTCAGCCCATTTAGAAAGGCCGATAAAAGGTAGTATCTATCAAAGTTGTGATGAGGGCATGCTCTTTGATATTCCTTGAATCGTTCTCATGCTTCACCCAAGGATTCTCCATGTTCTTGCGAGAAGGAATTAATTCTGTTCTTCACAAGTTGGGTCTTATGAGCACGGAAAAAATTATTCATGAACTTATCAGCAAGTTGATCCCAAGTATGGATCGAATCTGCTGGCAGAGCATAAAGCCATTCAAGTGCTTTTCCCGATAAGGAGAAACGGAAAGCAAGAAGTAGTACTTCCTCAGTCGTGACTTCGTTTGCTACTCTAGCGGACTGACAGAGGGACTTGAACTGAGTTAGATGCAAGTTGGGATCCTCCGTAGAGTTACCTCTGAAAGCACTCCCATACAGCATCTGGATAAAAGCAGATTGTAAATCGAGACGGGTTTGCTCGTTTCCCGGTCTACAAATGCAAGAAAGTAGTGGAGTATGTTTTGGAGCAGTGTAGTCTCCAAAAGTAAGCGCTTCATTTCGCTGGACGGCTCTTGGTGGAGCAGCGTTGTGCGCAGGATGGTCGTCAACATTTTTGTTGTCTTCCATTGTTTCAAATCTCCTTCGTTGCCTTAGGAGTTAAAGAGTTCTCTCGATCTCTGGATCAGGAGGAAGTAGAGTTTGACCTCCACGGCTACTGGTCATAAACCGAAAGAATCAGAGTTTTTGATTCCAGGAAGAAGAAAATCAAGTGGTGGTGAAAGAAAGTTGATGGTTGTGGAAAGACTAAAATCTAACCGGCACCAAGACTGAATCTCAGTCCCCGGCAAGGCGCCAAAAACTTGATCGTGCCAATCTAGGTGAATGGTTTTGAGTCAAGAAATAAAACCTAGACTAAGCCGATTTCGCAAGGGTACGGATTCGATATAGTACCAGGGTCGAACTCAAGGAACGAGAGGTGATGATGTCGGTATGGATCCTAGCAAGAACACAGCGCAAGATTTGTTGATTGGTTTGGAGAAACTATAATTAAAAGTACTGTAGGTTCGGGGGTTCACCGATGCTACAGATTATCTAAAGAAATATGGTTGGGGTTGTTGGGTCACACGGGATCCTAGACCGCCGGTTCAAAACCGTGCTAGGATCTTGTCCGCGGGCTTACGCAGCAGAATTGGCGTTCAAAACGATTTTGAACCGCCCACGGACCAATCTTTCGATGAAGAACTTTCTTGAGAGAAAAATAACCTTTTGATTCACATTCTGAAAGGTTGGCTTGATCACAGCCTAGGTGTTGAAAGAGCCAACACCCTCTTGAACAGTCCACACCTTGGAATGGATTCCAACACTTGGAATCAAGCTTGCTAGAGCTCAAGAGATCCAATCTCTTGTGTATGGAGTTTAAGAACACCTTCTTGATCTCTCTTTCTCTTGGGAGAGTTTCTTTCTATCTCTCTAACCTTCCAAAGGTCAGAGAAGTCGAGCAATAATGATCACAACACGTTCCCCACATGTTTTCACCAAGAAAAAGGCGAGAAAACGCACTCTGGAGTTTCTGACACTTGGTCCGCCGGACCAGGCATGTAAAAACTCGCGGAATTGCTCAGACAGAGACTTGGTCCGTAGCTGGCCAACTCTTGGTCAGCCGGACCAAGCTCAGACTTGCCGACAGTCCGAAAAAACGCGCGATCCGGCTGACCAGAATCTCGGTCTGCCGGACCAGACTGCTCCGGACCAACACGCACACTCCGCCTGACCTGTTGGTCCGGCGGACCAAGATTTCGGTCCGCTGGATCAGCCGAACTCCGAGCGTCACTTTCTGGTCCGTCTGACTGGTCTGGTCCAGCTGACCAACTTTTGGTCAGCCCCGGACCAGCCAGTCTTTTTCGCCAAGTGAGTCCGTTTCTCCCAAGTGCGTCTGGTCTGGCTGACCAACTCCTGGTCAGCTCCGGACCAGACCTTAAGACGGAGAAAAATCCGATTTTTCTCATCCGTTCGATCCCGTCCATACACGTCCATCCCATATATGTGTGACCATTTAGGCTCCTCCGAATACGGTAGTAAACACGAGATCCAATCTCGCTTTACAAATCATAAGCGGTCTCTAGCAAGACATTATGATTACCCGTATCGGAAAGAGTTAGATGTGATCTAATCGAAAAGCCAGAGATAGCTCCAACGATGATCATCTTTGTCTCACGATATCATAATCGAACTCATAGTTCGAATGCTTTGTCGTATCCCGAGTAGACTGTAAGAGATAGATGACATTCATCTATAGTGCGGCCACACATTTCTACAGTCTAACTTCTACGACGGGCCCAAGTGATATCTCTCTCTTTCGAGAGGGACAAAGTTCCATCTTGACTATCTACTATCCATTACATGATTCGTAATGTACCCGAGCCACGCCTTTATAATCATCCGGTTAAAGACGACGTTTGACGCAGTCAAAGTACATTACTCTTCATGATGGATACAATAGATATCTCAGGTCGTAGTATCCAAAGTGAACCATCAAGTGAGATTCAAGTCATTGATTAAATCCAATCGACAATCTCACGGGAGTCATCGAGTCACTTGTTCCAAACAAGTACTCATGACCGTGATCCGTATCCAATACACATGATCATCACCATGATTATCCATCACGCCTCATGTTAGTCTTATTTCATCACTGCTCCCACAATGACAAGCGACTAAGGAATTTAGGATCGTTCATAACGATCCATGGATTTCATTATTTATCAAATATGCAAAATAAATAATGAACAAACAATGCATTCATCCAATAAATACATCGTAACATACATAGTTCTCATATCGTATGATCATCCTAGAGCATCACATCCATCAGTCTCCCACTTGCTCTAAGTATGATCTACAATGCATCTAAGTCCCATTCCCCGAACATGACCCTCATGCTTTGACGAAGGGAGAGGCTTCGTCAAGGGATCGGCTACGTTGTCATCCGTCGATATCTTGCATATGTGTACATCGCCTCTGTCTACGATTTCCCTTATGAGGTGAAACCGTCTGAGTATGTGTTTGGATCGTTGGTGTGACCTAGGTTCCTTAGCTTGTGCTATCGCCCCATTGTTATCATAGTATAACGCAATGGGGTTCACAACGCTAGGAACGACGCCCAGGTCACCCAAAAACTTCCTGATCCAAACAGCTTCCTTCGCAGCATCCGATGCGGCAATGTACTCAGCCTCTGTAGTAGAATCTGCTATGGTGGCCTGTTTGGAACTCTTCTAACTAACAACGCCTCCATTCAAGCAGAAGACATAGCCTGATTGCGATCTGTAGTCATCTTGGTCCGATTGGAAACTAGCATCGGTGTAACCCTTTACAGCGAGCTCATCTTCCAATCCACCATATATCAAGAATAAATCCTTAGTCCTTCTCAAGTACTTAAGGATATTCTTGACTGCGATCCAGTGTGACTCCCCTGGATCCGACTAGTATCTACTCGTAATGCTTAACGCGTACGACACATCCGGCCTAGTACATAACATGGCATACATGATAGATCCTATTGCCGAGGCATATGGGATCCTATCCATACGTTCTCGCTCATCACGTGTCTTAGGACACTGAGTCTTGCTGAGAACAACACCATGACACATCGGCAAGAGCCCTCTCTTCGACTCTTACATTCTGAACCGATTCAGAACTTTGTCGATGTATGTACTCTTGATGCCTAAGACATAGGCAGCTTCCCCTAAGTCCTTCATAGAGAACTGTGTTCCTAGCCAAGACTTAACGTCTTGCAAGTAGGAACATCGTTTCCTATGAGCAGGATATCATCCACGTATAGCACCAGGAAAACAACTGTGCTCCCACTGGCCTTCTTGTAAACACATGGCTCATCTTCGTTTTGAGAGAAACCAAACTGTTTGATTGTCTCATCAAATCAAAGATTCCAGCTTCTTGAAGCCTGCTTCAGTCCATAAATGGACCTCTGAAGCTTGCACACCTTCCCCAGGCTCTCTGGATCGACAAAACCCTCGGGTTGTATCATATACACATCCTCTAGTAGGTTCCCGTTAAGGAACGCATTCTTGACATCCATTTTCCATATCTCATAGTCATAATATGCAGCTATGGCAAGCAGAATCCTGATGGATTTAAGCATCACGACGGGCGAGAAGGTTTCTGTTGGTTTAGTGCTATGATGTACTGTTATGCGAGCTTTACTTAGATACATTTGATGTATTGACACTTTCTATAGTTTATGGATGAGTGTTTGATTCATTACGTATTGTGCATGCTTTATTATGTTATGAAATCCATGTATTGTTATGAACAATACTAAACTCCCTAGTCATGTGTCATTGTGGAAATAATGATATACTAAGACTAGTATGATGTGTGATTGATGATCATATAGATGATCATAGGTATTGGATACGATCACAATCATAGGTATTCGTTGGAGAACGGAATACTGGATTGACCCGCATGAGATTGTCACATGGACAATAGTCATGACTTGAATCTCATGTGACGGTTCCATGATTGGATCCTATGACCTGAGATGTCTACGGAATCCAACATGAGGAGTGGCGTGCCTTGATTATGTCAAACGTCCTGCGTAACAGGAGGACTATAAAGGCGTATATCAGGTACGACACGAATCATGTCCTGGGTTGTAGACAGTCAAGATTGTACCTCTCGTAAAAGAGAGAGATATCGCTGGGCCCCTCATGTGAGTTAGACTGTAGAAATGTGTGGCCACACTATAGACGAGCGTCGTCTATTTCAGACAGTCGAACTCAGTGAACGAGAAATCAATCGAATCAGATAAGGTGGCTTATCCATGCCTTATGTTCGACATATGATATCGCGATACAAAAACGATCATCAGCCGGAATCATCACTGGCGTTCGTATGATCACGAACAAACTCTATTCGAGATAGGTAGTCATAGTGTCTTGCCAGAGACCGCCTATGACTTGTATACCCAAATGGAGATTTCGGAATATACTGCTATATCGAATGAGCCTACAGGGTCATACACGCAGCGAAGGACAAATGCACGAGAAAACGTCGAGAAATCTGGACACGAGGTCCAGACCGTTCGGTCCACTCCTGGACCGAACGGACCAGAGCATCTAGTCCGAACGGACCAAATTGTTAGACCGAACGGACTAGAGGATCCAGTCCGAACGGACCAAATTGTTGGACCGAACTGACTGACCAGTCCGAACGAACGGACTGTGTTTTGTGTTGGTCCGAACGGACCAAGTGTCTAGACCGAACGAACTACTTAGCAGTCCGTTCGGTCTAGGTTTCAGAATTAATTTTAAAATCCGGAATTAGGGTTAATCACTTTATAGAAAGGAGATTAATAACCCTAATAAGGGGTGGCCGACTAAGAGAACTTCAAGAGACCTTTTGGAGAGTCTAGAGCATCTAAGAAGTGATCTAAGTCTCGTTTTTCTCAAAGCACATTATCGAATAGAAGATTCGAGTCCTAGCAGACAAGTTTCAAAGGTTGGAATCCATCCCGAGGTGTGGATACATATAGAGGGCGCGGTAATCTTCCTGCCTACAGTGATCGGACGAACACATCAATTGATACAGGCCCCAGATCGATTGAGGTAAGCGTTCTAACGTTTCTACAAGATCATGCATGATAGGTTTTAGGGTTTTATCAAATTTTTGTTTTACATCCGCTGCGCAAACCCTAGAACTGATCTCTTAGGAATTAGATTCGCTCATGAGATCCCAGTAATCCCAACAGTGGTATCAGAGCCTGGTTTCTCTGCATGATTTTGTTAGAACCCGATCACGCACGTTATAGGATTTGAATTGTTTGAATCCGTGTTTGCTTTGATGCTATGCATGATTTGATTGTGGATCTAGAGTAGATTTTCTGTTCATTGTTGCATAGTGTGTAAGAGGTTTCTGTTCTGAGTTTACAGGCGAAAACCGGGTTGAATTCAGATCTGAATCGGGGCCGAAACAACGAAAAAAGTGATCTGATCGCGTTTTTTCGCCTAGACCGAACGGCCTGGTCCTCTGGACCGAATGGTCTAGGGTTTCGTCGTTTATCTCTGGACCAGATTATCCAGTCTGAACGGACAAAATTTTTGGACCGAACGGACTAGATGATCCAGTCCGAACGGACCAAGTTGTTGGACTGAACGGACTAAGGTTTCTAGACCGAACGAACTACTTAGCCAGTCCGTCTGGTCTAGGTCACTGGTCCGAGAGAGACAGACCGAAGGGGCGAAAGTCCGGACCATTGGTCTGGACCGAACGATCTGGAAAGTCAGACCGAATGGACTGACCAGTCCAGACCGAACGGACCGAATTCACGTGGACCGTCCGGTCCAATACCTGGACCGGTCGGTCTACGTCCCGGGTGAAACCGAAATTTTTGGTTTTTCGTTTTGCGATCTGATTTGAGCAATAGTAGCTGAATCCGATCAACTGTGATTCAGAACAACATGATTCAATCTTATGGATGGTCCATAGTGAATGAATGCATGTAACTTAATCAAGATATTAGATATGCCTGATTAAGTGGGAGCTTCGGGATAGGGATTACATATTTGAATGGATGGTCTATTCGGATTATGTGATTCATCTTATCGAGAATCAATGGTTGATCCTTGATTAGAATAGTTCAATCGTTGCACTAAAACCAGTTAGATCTAGGAGCTCTACGAGTAAAGCACTTCTCAAGGCCTCGATCGTACATGTCATGGGCCATGCCAAAGCTGGATGTGCCGTATTATCTTGGTGAGGCAAGATGGAGAAATGGTGGTTCTCATAGCTTGAAAGTAGATGCTTGATCTAAGTGTGGTTTGAAAATCCCTTTTTCATGTAATGCTAAGGGTGTACCTCCCATTGCTAGAACACCTGTCAAGGCATCGATCGTGTTGGTTTAGAGCTCTATGATGTACTGTTTATGAGCTTTGTTCAGATACATTTGATGTATTGATACTTTCTATGTTTTATGAGAGTATTTGATTCATTACATGTTCTTGCATACTAGATCTGTTATGAAATCCATGTATCATTATGAATGATACTAAACTCCCTAGTCTTGTGTCGTTATGGGAATAACGACATAATAAGACTAGTATGATGTGTGATTGATGATCACATAGGTGATCATAGGTATTGGATACGATCACAATCATAGGTATTCGTTGGAGAACGGAATACTGGATTGACCCGCATGAGATTGTCACATGGACTAGCGTCATGACTTGAATCTCATATGGCGGTTCCATGATTGGATCCTAAGACCTGAGATATCTACGGAATCCAACATGAGGAGTTGCGTGCCTTGAATACGTCAAACATCCTGCGTAACAGGAGGACTATAAAGGCGTGTATCAGGTACGAAACGAATCATGTACTGGATTGTAGATAGTCAAGACGGGATTTGTACCTCTCATAAAAGAGAGAGATATCGCTGGGCCCCTCGTGTGAACGAGACTGTAGAAATGTGTGGCCGCACTATAGACGAACGTCGTCTATTTCAGACAGTCGAACTCAGTGAACGAGAAAGCAGTCGAATCAGATAAGGTGGCTTGTACATGCCTTATATTCGACATATGATATCGCGATACAAAA
>NW_010966083.1:49229-52626 GCF_000463585.1 Tarenaya hassleriana | reverse complement strand
CCGACTCGATGTGCTGGGCAAACTTGGTCCGCCGGAGTGCATTCCGGTCAGGGGCGGACCAAGAGCCTGTCTTCTCCGTTTTCCTCCAAATTTCTGCATGTTGCTCTCGAAGTCCTGCCAAGGTCAAGAAATGGTCCCAAGACCCTAGGATGGCTCTAAAAATATCTAAGAATGTATGGAAACCGTTTAGAAACCAAAGACATACTCGAATAAAATCCAGATAAAATTCGAGCCATCAGAACGTCATCTATTTCAGACAGTCAAACTCAGTGAACGAGAAAGCAGTCGAATCAGATAAGGTGGCTTGTCCATGCCTTATGTTCGACATATGATATCGCGATACAAAAGGATCATCAACCCGAATCATCACTGGAATTCGTATGATCACGAACAAACTCTATTCGAGATAGGTAGTCATAGTGTCTTGCTAGAGACCGCCTATGACTTGTATATCCGGAATAGAGATTTCGGACTATACTGCTACATCGAATGAGCCTACAGGGTCACACACGCAGGGAAGGACAAAACACACGAGAAAACGACGGGAAAACCAAGACGGAAGGGTCTGGAACGGACGGACCAGAAGTCCAGAACGAACGATCCTCCGTGCCAGACCCGACGGGCCACAAATACTCCCAAATACTCACAGACCGTCCGTTCTAAGTGTTGGAACGGACGGTCCGTGTTGAATGCAGAACGTCTGTTCTGGCTTCTGGAACAGACGGTCCGCGTGTATTTCTGGACCGTCCGTTCCGCGCTTCAGTTTTTCTGAAATTAAACCGAATTAGGGTTAAATCACCTTATAAGAAGGAGATTAAAAACCCTAATGAGTGAAGAGACTTGAGAGCCGACTTTAGAACTTTTCTACAGACTTTTGGAGAGATCCAAGAGCTTTGAAAGGTGATCCAAGAGCTTTGAAAGGTGATCCAAGTCTCGTTTTCTCGAAGCACAAAACCGAATAGCTGATTCGAGTCCTAGCAGACAAGTTCCAATCGTTGAAATCCATCCCGAGGTGTGGATACGTGTAGAGGGCGAGGTATTCTTCCTGCCTTTCGTGATCAGATGAGTTCTTCCATTGATACAGACCCCGGATCGATTGAGGTAAGCGTTGTAACGTTTCTACGATTCAATAGCAGCATGGTTCTAGGGTTCTATAAATTTTTGTTTTACTTCCGCTGCGCAAACCCTAGAATCGATCTCTTAGGAATTAGATTCGCTCATGAGATCCCAGGAATCCCAACAGTGGTATCAGAGCCTGGTTACTCTGTTTTGATTTCGTAGAACCCGATCACGCATGTTTTAGGATTTGAATCATTTGAATCCATGATTCGGATCAGTTTCGAGTCTGATCGGGGCTTAGAACGCGGAAAAACGTGATCTGATCACGTAGACCTACCTAGACCGTCCGTTCTGGGTAAGTCAGAACGGACTGTCCAAGGGTGACGGACTAAGTGGCTCGGAACGGAAGGTCTCTCCTAGACCGTCTGTTCTGTCCATGCAGAACGTCCGTTCTACGTGGCGGAACGTCCGTTCTGGCTTCTGAAGTCGAGACCGAACGTTCTGCCAGCCTGGAACGTTCGTTCTACCTCCAGAACGGACGGTCCGAAGTCCAGATTCCGAAAATTTTCGTTTTCAAGGTCCGATTACGCAATCGTTGCTTATTCTGATCAACTGTAACTCAAATAGACATGATTTATTCTTATGGATGGTCCATGATGAATGAATACATGTAACTTAATCGAGATATGGTATATGCTTGATTGAGTGGGAGCTCCGGGATTGGGATTACATAATCGAATGGATGGTCTATTCGGATTATGAACAATCGTTGCACAGAAACCGGTTAGATCTAGAAGCTATATAAGTAAAGCACTTGTCAAGCCCTCAATCGTACGTGTCATGGGCCATGCCAAAGCTGGGTGTGCCGTATTATCTTGGTGAGGCAAGATGGAGAAATGGTGGTTCTCATAGCTTGAAAGTAGATGCTTGATCTAGGTGCGGTTTCGAAAATCCCTTATTCATGTAATGCTAAGTGTGTACCTCCCATTACTAGAGCGTCTGTCAAGGCATCGATCGTCTGTAACACGGGTCATGCCAAAGCTGAGCGTGTCGGATTATCTTTATGAGGCAGGGTAGGAAATCGTGGTTCCTATAGCTTGAATATGGTTTATCTTGGGTAAAGTTGTCAAGTTTTGACTTGAAACTTAATGGTACAGATGAGACGAGTATGCGATGATATTTGATATCATAGTCTCATAAAGGATCTAAGAGTCATATTAGATATGATTGACATTAGATGTCTACCTAAATAGCATGAGGATAGGTGTAACAATTTATTCTTGTGTGAAATACGGATCTTAGTCCCATATAGAAATTTATTGTAGGGTTATTTTTCTTTATGGGAATATAGCTCATCTTTGCATCTATGTTGTCATTGTTATGATGGACTAGCTGGTAGTGGATCATAGATAGATTGACACTGATTGATTATGGACTAGCTGGTAGTAGATCATTAATAGAATCTGCATTTGTTTTGTTCGTTCTGTTTTGTCTCTTTTGTAGGACATGGCGTCAACCAGTAGCGTACCGAGTTTGACGATGCGATTTATCCTTGAGAAGGATAAATTGACCGGACAAACTTCTTAGACTGGTATCGTAACTTGAGAATAGTTCTCAAGCACGATAAGAAGTTATACGTCCTGGAAAGGTCTCTACCACCAGAGCCTGCGGCCAATGCCACGAGAGCCGTCAAGGATGCTTGGCAGAAGCATTAGACTGATGACAATGAGATCTCCTATCTCATGTTGGGAAGCATGGCCCCGAATCTGCAAAGGCAGTTTGAGGGGAAGAGTGTGTTTGATATGATCAATCAGCTCAAGACCATGTTTGAGGAGCTAGCGCGTACTGAAAAGTACAAAACGCTAAAAGCTCTAGTGAAGACGGACATGCCGAGAGGCAGTTCTGTCAACACCCACGTCCTCAACATGCGAGCTCATGTTGAGGAACTTGAGCGTATGGGAGTGAACTTCGATGGTGACTTGGTTGCAGACTTGATCCTGATGTCATTACCCGAGGACTATAACCAGTTCATGATGCAATACCATATGCACGGGATGACTAAGAGCTTAGCCGAACTGCATGGGATACTGAAATCGGCCGAGCAGGATATCGTGGTGCCCAAGACTGCTTGCTATTGAGAATAACTCCAGCAAGAAGTGCTTGCTGTTGAGAAAAACTCCAGCAAGAAGTGGCGGGGTAAAGCCAAAAAGAAGGCGGTGAAAAAGGCAAAAATTGCCTCTACACCCAAGCCTAAGCCCGATAAGGGTGACTGTCATTACTGCGGAGTGTCTGGACACTGGCAGCGTAATTATCACCTTTACTTGGAGGATCTGAAGGA
>NW_010966083.1:47584-48258 GCF_000463585.1 Tarenaya hassleriana | reverse complement strand
GAGCCGAGTGAACAAGTTGAAGAAGTTCAACCTGTTTCACTGCCGGTTGTGACTCAACCTTCGACGAGTGAACCTCGGAGATCAGACAGGATTCGCCAAGAGCCAACGAGATATGGATTTCTCGTGACTGGGAATGAGGAACTCATGTTATTAGAACATGACGAACCTACCACATACCCAGAGGCCATGGCGAGTCCCGATTCCGAGAAATGGCGCGAGGCTATGAAGTCCGAGATGCAATCCATGTCAGACAACCAAGTATGGACTCTCGTTGATGTATCTGAAGGGATAAAACCCATCGGATGCAAGTGGATCTTCAAGAAGAAGACCGACATGGATGGCAACGTGCACACGTATAAAGCACGACTTGTGGCGAAAGGATTCCGTCAAATTCATGGTATTGACTATGATGAGACCTTTTCGCCCGTAGTTATGCTGAAGTCCATCAGGATCCTACTTGCCATAGCCACATATTACGACTATGAGATATGGCAAATGGATGTCAAGACCCCGTTCCTTAACGGGAACTTGACCGAGGATGTGTACATGACACAACGTGAAGGTTTCGTAGATCCGAGGAACTCGAGGATGGTGTGCAAGCTTCAGAGGTCCATTTATGGACTGAAGCAGGCTTCAAGGAGCTAGAACCTTCGCTTTGATGAGACAATCAAAAA
>NW_010966083.1:43750-46554 GCF_000463585.1 Tarenaya hassleriana | reverse complement strand
AGCAAAGGAAGCTGTTTGGATCAGAAAGTTTGTTGGAGACTTGGGTGTCATTCCTAGTGCTGATAGTTCCATTGCTCTGTATTGTGACAACAATGGAGCGATCGCACAAGCGAAAGAACCCAGATCCCATCAACGATCCAAAAACATACTCAGATGATTTAACCTTATCAAGGAGATTATAGACAGATGAGACGTGCACATTTGCAGAGTGTCGACAGATGACAACATTGCCGATCCGTTGACGAAGCCTCTCCCTTCGTCGAAGCATGAGTGTCATGTTAGGGATATGGGCATTAGATGTTTAGCAGTTCATGATTAGAGCAAGTGGGAGATTGTTGGTTTAGTGCTCTATGATGTAATGTTTATGAGCTTTGTTCAGATACATTCGATGTATTGATACTTTCTATGTTTTATGAGAGTATTTGATTCATTACATGTTCTTGCATACTAGATCTGTTATGAAATCCATGTATCATTATGAATGATACTAAACTCCCTAGTCGTGTCGTTTTGGAAATAACGACATAATAAGACTAGTATGATGTGTGATCGATTATCACATAGATGATCATAGGTATTGGATACGATCACAATCATAGGTATTCGTTGGAGAACGGAATACTGGATTGACCCGCATGAGATTGTCACATGGACTAGCGTCATGACTTGAATCTCATATGGCGGTTCCATGATTGGTACCTAAGACCTGAGATATCTACGGAATCCAACATGAGGAGTTGCGTGCCTTGAATACGTCAAACGTCCTGCGTAACAGGAGGACTAGAAAGGCGTGTATCAGATACGAAACGAATCATGTGCTGGATTGTAGATAGTCAAGACGGGATTTGTACCTCTCGTAAAAGAGAGAGATATCGCTGGGCCCCTCATGTGAGCAAGACTGTAGAAATGTGTGGCCGCACTATAGAAGAACGTCGTCTATTTAAGACAGTCGAACTCAGTGAACGAGAAAGCAGTCGAATCAGATAAGGTGGCTTGTCCATGCCTTATGTTCGACATATGATATCGCGATACAAAAGGATCATCAACCGGAATCATCACTGGAGTTCGTATGATCACAAACAAACTCTATTCGAGATAGGTAGTCATAGTGTCTTGCTAGAGACCGCCTATGACTTGTATATCCGGAATAGAGATTTCGGTCTATACTGCTATATCGAATGAGCCTACAGGGTCACACACGCAGGGAAGGACAAAACGCACGAGAAAACGACGGGAAAACCAAGACAGAAGGGTCTGGAACGGACGGACCAGAAGTCCGGAACGGACGGTCCTCCGTGCCAGACCCGACGGTCCACAAATACTCACAGAACGTCCGTTCTAAGTGTTGGAACGGACGACCCGTGTTGAATGCAGAACGTCCGTTCTGGCTTCTGGAACTGACGATCCGCGTGTATTTCTGGACCGTCTGTTCTAGGCTTCAGTTTTTCCGAAATTAAACCGAATTAGAGTTAAATCACCTTATAAGAAGGAGATTAAAAACCCTAATGAGTGAAGAGACTTGAGAACCGACTTTAGAACTTTTCTACAGACTTTTGGAGATATCCAAGAGCTTTGAAAGGTGATCCAAGTCTCGTTTTCTCGAAGCACAAAACCGAATAGCTGATTCAAGTCCTAGCAGACAAGTTCCAATCGTTGGAATCCATCCCGAGGTGTGGATACATGTAGAGGGTGAGGTATTCTTCCTGCCTTTCGTGATCAGACGAGTTCTTCAATTGATACAGGCCCTAGATCGATTGAGGTAAGCGTTCTAACGTTTCTACGATTCAATAGCAGCATGGTTCTAGGGTTCTATAAATTTTTGTTTTACTTCCGCTGCGCAAACCCTAGAATCGATCTCTTAGGAATTAGATTCGCTCATGAGATCCCAGGAATCCCAACAGTGGTATCAGAGCCTGGTTACTCTATTTTGAATTCATAGAACCCGATCACGCATATTTTAGGATTTGAATCGTTTGAATCCATGATTCGGATCAGTTTCGAGTCTGATCGGGGCTTAGAACGCGGGAAAACGTGATCTGATCACGTAGACCTACCTAGACCGTCCGTTATGGGTAAGTCAGAACGGACTGTCCAAGGGTGACGAGTTCTTCAATTGATACAGGCCCCGGATCGATTGAGGTAAGCGTTCTAACGTTTCTACGATTCAATAGCAGCATGGTTCTAGGGTTCTATAAATTTTTGTTTTACTTCCGCTGCGCAAACCCTAGAATCGATCTCTTAGGAATTAGATTCGCTCATGAGATCCCAGGAATCCCAACAGATCGTCCGTAACATGGGTCATGCCAAAGCTGAGCGTGCCAGATTATCTTTGTGAGGCAGGGTGGGAAATCGTGGTTCCCACAGCTTGAATATGGTTTATCTTAGGTTAAGTTGTCGAGTTTGACTTGAGACTTAACGGTACAAATGAGACAAGTATGCAATGATATTCGATATCATAGTCTCATATAGGATCTAAGAGTCATATTGGATATGATTGACATTAGATGTCTACCTAAATAGCATAAGGCTTGGTGTAACAATTCATTCTTATGTGAAATACGGATCTTAGTCCCATATAGAAAATTATTGTAGGGTTAATTTTCTGCATGGGAATATAGCTTGTATGTGCATCTATGTTGTCGTTGATTGATGATGGACTAGCTGGAAGTAGATCATTGATAGAATCTGCATTTTGTTTTTGTTCATTCTGTTTTGTTTTTTTTTCTGTAGGACATGGCGTCAACAGGTAGCGTACCGAGTTTGACAATGCGATCTATCCTTGAGAAGGATAAGCTGACCGGGAC
>NW_010966083.1:43121-43564 GCF_000463585.1 Tarenaya hassleriana | reverse complement strand
GCAGTTTGAGGGGACGAGCGTGTTTGATATGATCAATCAGTTCAAGACCATGTTTCAGGAGCTAGCGCGTACTGAAAAGTACAAGATGCTGAAAGCTCTGGTGAAGACGGAGATGCCGAGAGGCAGCTCTGTCAACACCCATGTCCTCAACATGAGAGCTCATGTTGAAGAACTTGAGTGTATGGGAGTGAACCTCGATGGTGACTTGGTTGCAGACTTGATCCTGATGTCATTGCCCGAGGACTATAACTAGTTCGTTATGGAGTACCATATGCAAGGGATAACTAAGAGCTTAGCCGAACTGCATGGGATGCTGAAATCGGCTGAGCAGGATATCGTGGTGCCCAAGACTGTGCTTGCTGTTGAGAATAACTCCAGCAAGAAGCGGCGGGGTAAAGCCAAAAAGAAGGCGGCGAAAAAGGCAAAAGTTGCCTCTACGCCCA
>NW_010966083.1:42827-43111 GCF_000463585.1 Tarenaya hassleriana | reverse complement strand
AAGATGGCGAAAAAGGCAAAAGTTGCCTCTACGCCTAAGCCTAAGCCCAATAAGGGTGACTGTCATTACTGCGGAGTGTCTGGACATTGGAAGCGTAATTGTCACCTTTACTTGGAGGATTTGAAGGACAAGAAGCTTGGTGAAGCTTCTGCCTCAGGTATTCACGTTATAGAGACTAACATTTGTACTATATCTTCGTGGGTATTAGATACCGGCAGTGCCTCACACATTTGTGGAAATGTGTAGGGACTAAGAAGAAGTAGGATGCTGGCTAAGGGAGAAGC
>NW_010966083.1:28359-32333 GCF_000463585.1 Tarenaya hassleriana | reverse complement strand
ATGCAGTACCATATGCACGGGATGACTAAGAGCTTAGCCGAACTGCATGGGATGCTGAAATCGGCTGAGCAGGATATCGTGGTGCCCAAGACTGTGCTTGCTGTGGAGAAAATTTCAAGGAAAAAGCGGCGGGGTAAAGCCAAGAAAAAGATGGCGAAAAAGGCAAAAGTTGCCTCTACGCCTAAGCCTAAGCCCAATAAGGGTGACTGTCATTACTGCGGAGTGTCTGGACATTGGAAGCGTAATTGTCACCTTTACTTGGAGGATTTGAAGGACAAGAAGCTTGGTGAAGCTTCTGCCTCAGGTATTCACGTTATAGAGACTAACATTTGTACTATATCTTCGTGGGTATTAGATACCGGCAGTGCCTCACACATTTGTGGAAATGTGTAGGGACTAAGAAGAAGTAGGATGCTATCTAAGGGAGAAGTAGATCTACGCGTCGGAAATGGAGCAAGAGTTGCTGCATTGTGTGTTGGCGTTTATGATTTGCATCTTCCTTCTGGACTTGTTTTAGAATTAAGTAATTGTTACTATGTGCCTGCGATTAGCAGAAACATTATTTCTATTTCGTGTCTGGATTTGGATGATTTTGGATTTGTGATGGAGAACTCGAGTTTGATGATTCATCGAGATAATATTTACTATGGTAATGGTTATCTTGTGAATGTTTTATACGTCTTGAATGATCAGCCTTCGAACTCGACATCGTCCATCTATAACGTGAGTACTAAACGGTTTAAGTCGAACCACTTAAACCCGACCTTCCTCTGGCATTGTCGTCTAGGCCATATAAACGAGAAGCGCATTCAGAAGCTTCATTCTGAAGGTCTTCTGGATTCATTTGACTTTGAGTCTCTTGAATTTTGCGAGTCTTGTCTGATGGGCAAGATGACGAAGCATCCTTTCAAGGGGAAAGGTGATACACGCACGGAGCCAAGGAAGTCTCGCTCGTTTCCTTCGGTGAATTGCGGTTTGTACGTGCGTGTCTTATGTTGCCTTTTGGACAACGAACACAACAAGCTCGAAAGCAGGGGACACTTGGAGACTCACTAAGGTATTCCTATGGTTAGATTTCAATAGGATATCCAGGCCAAAGGGCACTCGGAGTCCTTAGAAATCAACACACAAGTCGGACTAAAACAGAGCACTCGAGAGCACTCGGTTTAGGTGATAGATGGAAGGGAAGATCCAGGCCGAAGGGCACTCGCATGATTCCCAATTTTTTATGGAAGATAGGGGTATGAAAGAGGATTCAAAGGAGCTAAACCAACCTTGAATCCACCACGGTTTGACCTTGCACAAGGGTGACACACACACACATGCGCAGAAGGCGATACTCTCGGACACACCAAGAAGAAGAAGCAAATATGCAACTCGATTTTTATCAATTCAAAGTCTGCTCATTCTTGACATACAAGGGCCTTTAAATAGGCTTGAAACACAGAAGAAATCAAGGGAAATCCGTGCATAAGGAGGAGCTAACAAAACATTAAAGAAAGGTAATGGAAAACAAGACACCATAAAGTAAGGAAAAAGTGGAAAGTTGGTGGAAGTGGATGTGCAACGTCTTGCAACGGCTAGGAGCCTTAAATTAGGTCTTCATGAGGTTAAAATGGTGTAGAAATCTTCTCAAATTCGTGTTTAATAAGGGCTGGCCGAAATTTGGTACAAAGGTGGCACCATATCCTCTCCAATGGGTTGACATCTTCTTGGACTTGTGCAGAATATTTTTGAGCTCTTTAGGCTTGAATCTTCAGCCCATTTATTGAGAATACAATCTTCAAATATCTCCTTAGTAGCCCACATGTTAGTCCACGAAGTCTTTGGTGTTGGACAACATAAACTCCATAACAATGTGACGTTTTAGCGCTTGTTGTCGTTATCGCATCCGTTGCATTGTCTTGACCATGTTCGGATGTTTTGATCAGACACTCTTTGACATATGCATTGATATTTGAACGTAGACTTTGAGCCATTTGTCTTGTAAGTGAAGGTGTAAGAATGGTTGGCATGATATGCTCGGTGTTCACTTCTTCTCCTTCTATAGCGTCGACGACATCGTCTTGCTTCTCGTTCGGGTTTTGTTTGTTATCGTCCATGTTGATGTTGGATGATTGTTGGGATGCATCATTCCTTCCCCCTTGAAAAGGTTTTGTCCTCAAAACTTTCTTTCCTACATCAAACGGATCCAAGTCAGCATCATTAAACTCAAATGATATCTGATACATACCTTGGGGTGTGAGGATGTGATCGGCATCGTCTTTATGCTCATTTTGTATGCGACATGCTTGCTCTCGTGAATCTCCTCGATCGAATGGTTCATCCTTATTGATTTTCTTTGGAGTTAAGGTGGTTGTATTTCTTGAATCCTTCATGGTTTGATGGTAACGATGATCTTCTCTATGTGGTCTTTGAGCTTGAATGTTTCTTGATGTCCATACTTTCTTTATGTCAATTTTCTCTTCCCTAGAGTGTAACTCCTGCAAACTATGGAAAAATTCTAGAGGAACAAACATATAAGTGTAGCAAGTGCACCTTTTACAATCCTCGTGAATGTAATTATTTTGAAAAATCCCCATGTGGTTCTCACTTTGCGCTATATACTTGTTGAAACAAGAATCGTAAACAAGAATAAAAAATGGGAACGAGTTTACCGGTTGTTGTTTCTACTTTATTGCATATCGACCCCATGTGAGTCTTTGGGATGTCGGGTGGCCATTTATGTTTCTTTCCGGGAATCTTGAGTCCCACAATTGTATTCACATACATATCATCTATTTTTGGATCTTTTCCGACATTGATCATGGTCATCACCCTTGGAGCCACATTTGTATCCATGCCTTTCGTTTCCAAATTCATGTCCACTATTCTTTTCTCGGATTTTATGTGAGACTCATTAAGATGTGAAAACTGTAATATAGTAACAAATCCGTGTGAAACTCTTGAAACAAGGAACACGACCCACATGTGTATCCTTGAGGCGAGTGACCGTTTCGGAGGTGCGAGATGTCCTCTTTGGTTCTTTTTCTTTCTACTAGCTATCTTCTCAAGCGGTCGAGTCATCTTTGAATGATGTTGTGGTTTGCTACCAATTATGATGACGAGAGTTCCATGCCAATGGACACTCATAATCTTATGAAGGTAAATGTTTTCAAGCATAAGTCCACTAACCACATTAGTAATAGAGATGACATCCATACCTTTGCCACTTACCTTGTTGTTTATGGTACAACATGTATTGAAGACCATTTCTCTTCGACCGGGTTCTTTCGAATTCAAAATGGTATTGAGACTTCGAGTAGTGACAAAAAGATCTTTGATGTTTGGAAGTTTGGCCTCATTTTCATTGTCTTCTACCTCAACCTCATCTAGTGATTCAGATTTCTCACCATTCACGATGGTCATCTTGTGTTGGTCCGGACAATCATGTGCCATATGACCTCGCTTCCTACACTTGATACACATGACCTCACGAATATGATTAGTACATGGAAACATTTTGTTACCTAGTGTGGTGACTTCCTTTGAGGTTTTGATTGTGTTTCCCTTTGGTCTTGCATCTCCATCATCCGCTTTCTCTTTATCTTCGGTTTTGGAATAGATTTTGCATGTAGATGTTTGCGCTTGTATGTGATTGATCCTCTTCGGCTTCTTAAGAATTTGCTGCTCTATATGAATGGCCATAGACACAAGATCCTTCAAATCATGGTAAACTTGATGTTCTATCTCTCTTGCGATTCGTTCATGCAAACCATCTAGGAAGTGTACCATGATTACTCTCTCATCGTCTTCTATTTCCAAGCATGTGCGAAGGTGTTCAAATTCTTCGTAGTATTCCTCGATCGTCTTGCTTCCTTGCACTATGTTACGAAATCCATGTTGTAATTCATGAAGAAAGTGTTTAGGCACATACCTTCGACGCATCATGACTTTCATTTCTTTCCAAGTCAAAATCGGATCATAAGATGCAT
>NW_010966083.1:26925-28118 GCF_000463585.1 Tarenaya hassleriana | reverse complement strand
CGTCCTCTGAAACTCGCCTGACTGAACATCGTGATGCATTGTGGCGGTAGCTCAAAACTGTCTATGAGCGGTCTGTTGATGCATGATAGGAGTTGGGTGTGTTTCGGTGCAATGTAAGAACCCAAAGTCTCCTCTGCAACATAAGTAGTTTCGCCCTCGGTATGCTGATCGTAGAGCAGATTCATGCGCTCTTGGTTCATGTGGTTCTGATTCTCTTGATACTCCTCGTCATGAACTGTATGGTCGTGTGAACTACTTGACCTCGACATAGCTTCTCTTCTCTGCTGATACACGCACGGAGCCAAGAAAGTCTCGCTCGTTTCCTTCGGTGAATTGCGGTTTGTACGTGCGTGTCTTATGTTGCCTTTTGGACAACGAATACAACAAGCTCGAAACCAGGGGACACTTGGAGACTCACTAAGGTATTCCTATGGTTAGATTTCAAGAGGATATCCAGGCCAAAGGGCACTCGGAGTCCTTAGAAATCAACACACAAGTCGGACTAAAACAGAGCACTCGAGAGCACTCGGTTTAGGTGATAGATGGAAGGGAAGTTCCAGGCCGAAGAGCACTCGGATGATTCCCAATTTTTTATGGAAGATAGCGGTATGAAAGAGGATTCAAAGGAGCTAAACCAACCTTGAATCCACCACGGTTTGACCTTGCACAAGGGTGACACACACATACATGCGCAGAAGGCGATACTCTCGGACACACCAAGAAGAAGAAGCAAATATGCAACTCGATTTTTATCAATTCAAAGTCTGCTCATGTGCAGAATATTTTTGACATCTTCTTGGACTTGTGCAGAATATTTTTGAGCTGTTTGGGCTTGAATCTTCAGCCCATTTATTGAGAATACAATCTTCAAATATCTCCTTAGTAGCCCACATGTTAGTCCACGAAGTTTTTGGTGTTGGACAACATAAACTCCATAACAATATGACGTTTTAGCGCTTGTTGTCGTTATCGCATCCGTTGCATTGTCTTGACCATGTTCGGATGTTTTGATCAGCCACTCTTTGATATATGCATTGATATTTGAACGTAGACTTTGAGCCATTTGTCTTGTAAGTGAAGGTGTAAGAATGGTTGGCATGATATGCTCGGTGTTCACTTCTTCTCCTTCTATAGCGTCGACGACATCGTCTTGCTTCTCGTTCGGGTTTTGTTTGTTATCGTCCATGTTGATG
>NW_010966083.1:25660-26660 GCF_000463585.1 Tarenaya hassleriana | reverse complement strand
TGACGTTTTAGCGCTTGTTGTCGTTATCGCATCCGTTGCATTGTCTTGACCATGTTCGGATGTTTTGATCAGACACTCTTTGACATATGCATTGATATTTGAACGTAGACTTTGAGCCATTTGTCTTGTAAGTGAAGGTGTAAGAATGGTTGGCATGATATGCTCGGTGTTCACTTCTTCTCCTTCTATAGTGTCGACGACATCGTCTTGCTTCTCGTTCGGGTTTTGTTTGTTATCGTCCATGTTGATGTTGGATGATTGTTGGGATGCATCAAAGCTCTTGGCGAATCCTACCTGATCTCCGAGGTTCACTCGTTGAAGGTTGAGTCACAACCGGCAGTGAAACAGGTTGAACGTCTTCAACTTGTTCACTCGTCTCAGCGTCTACTTAATGCTCTCGAACTTCCTCAAGTTCGATCCTACTCCCATAAAAGTCGCATTCATGGCAATGAACACCTTGTTCTCTGCCGGAATATAGAAGTAGTAACCCTTAGTTTCCTTAGGATAGCCTACAAATAATCACTTATCAGATTTGGAGGATAACTTATCAGTCATCTGATGCTTCACGTAAGCGTCGCAACACCAAATTCTGCCAGGAATGCGACTTTTATGGAGCGAGAGTTCGTCTCCAAAAGAGTCAGTGGGAGTAGGATCGAATTTGAGGAAGTTCGGGAGCAGCAAGTAGATGCTGAGCCGAGTGAGCAAGTTGAAGACATTCAACCTGTTTCACTGCCGGTTGTGACTCAACCTTCAACGAGTGAACCTCGGAGATCAGGTAGGATTCGCCAAGAGCCTGTGAGATACGGATTTCTCGTGACTGAGAATGAGGAGCTCATGTTATTGGAACATGATGAGCCTACCACATACCCAGAGGCTATGGAGAGTCCGGATTCCGAGAAATGGCGCGAGGCTATGAAGTCCAAGATTCAATCCATGTCAGATAACCAAGTATGGACTCTGGTTGATGCATCTGAAGGGATAAAACCCATCGGATGCAAGT
>NW_010966083.1:21418-25562 GCF_000463585.1 Tarenaya hassleriana | reverse complement strand
TTTCGCCCGTAGTTATGCTGAAATCCATCAGGATCCTGCTTGCCATAGCCGCATATTATGACTATGAGATATGGAAAATGGATGTCAAGACCGCGTTCCTTAACGGGAACTTGACCGAGGATGTGTACATGATACAACCCGAAGGTTTTGTCGATCCAAGGAACCCGAGGATGGTGTGCAAGCTTCAGAGATCCATTTATGGACTGAAGCAGGCTTCAAGAAGCTGGAACCTTCGCTTTGACGAGACAATCAAAAGGTTTGGTTTCTCACAAAACAAGGAGGAGCCATGTGTTTACAAGAAGGATAGTGGGAGCACAGTAGTATTTCTAGTGCTGTACGTGGATGACATTCTCCTTATAGGGAATGACGTTCCTACCTTGGAAGACGTGAAGTCTTGGCTAGGAATGTAGTTTTCTATGAACGACCTGGGACAAGCGACCTACATTTTAGGCATAAAGATCTATAGAGATAGATCGAGGCGACTTCTAGGATTGAGTTAGAGTACCTACGTCGATAAGGTCTTGAAACGGTTCAAGATGCAAGATTCCAAGAAAGGAACCTTACCGATGAGCAGTGGCATAATTCTCTGCAAGACTCAGTGTCCTATGACACCTGATGAGCGAGAACGCATAGATCGGATCTCATATGCTTCGGCAATTGGATCGATCATGTATGCCATGCTCTGTACTCGACCGGATGTATCCTAAGCGTTGAGCATTACAAGTAGATATCAGTCAGATCTAGGTGAGTCACACTGGATCGCCGTCAAGAACATCCTAAAGTACTTGAGAAGGACTAAGGATGTGTTCTTGGTATACGGTGGGTCGGAAGACGAGCTCGCTGTAAAGGGTTACACCGATGCTAGTTTCTAGTCAGACCCGGATGACTATAGATCGCAGTCTGGCTATATTTTCTTCTAGAAGAGTTCTAAGCAAGCGACCGTTGCAGATTCTACTACAAAAGCTGAGTATATTGCAGCGTCGGACGCACCAAAGGAAGCTGTTTGGATCAGGAAGTTTGTTGGAGACTTGGGTGTCATTCCTAGTGCTGATAGCCCCATTGCTCAGCGTCGGACGCAGCAAAGGAAGCTGTTTGGATCAGAAAGTTTGTTGGTGACTTGGGTGTCATTCCTAGTGCAGATAGCCCCATTGCTCTGTATTGTGAAAACAATGGAGCGATCGCACAAGCGAAAGAACCCAGATCCCATCAACGATCCAAACACATACTCAGACGATTTCAGCTTATCAGGGAGATCATACACAGAGGAGACGTGCACATTTGCAGAGTGTCGACAGATGACAACATTGCCGATCCGTTGATGAAGCCTCTCCCTTCATCGAAGCATGTAGGGATATGGGCATTAGATGTTTAGCAATCCATGATTAGAGCAAGTGGGAGATTGTTGGTTTAGTGCTCTATGATGTACTGTTATGCGAGCTTTACTTAGATACATTTGATGTATTGACACTTTCTATAGTTTATGGATGAGTGTTTGATTCATTACGTATTGTGCATGCTTTATTATGTTATGAAATCCATATATTGTTATGAACAATACTAAACTCCCTAGTCATGTATCATTGTGGGAATAATGATATACTAAGACTAGTATGATGTGTGATTGATGATCATATAGATGATCATAGGTATTGGATACGATCACAATCATAGGTATTCGTTGGAGAACGAAATACTGGATTGACCCGCATGAGATTGTCACATGGACAATAGTCATGACTTTAATCTCATGTGACGGTTCCATGATTGGATCCTATGACCTGAGATGTCTGCGGAATCCAACATGAGGAGTGGGGTGCCTTGATTACGTCAAACGTCCTGCGTAACAGGAGGACTATAAAGGCGTATATCAGGTACGACACGAATCATGTCCTGGGTTGTAGACAGTCAAGATGGGATTTGTACCTCTCGTAAAAGAGAGAGATATCGCTGGACCCCTCGTGTGAGCGAGACTGTAGAAATGTGTGGCCGCACTATAGACGAGCGTCGTCTATTTCAGACAGTCGAACTCAGTGAACGAGAAAGCAGTCGAATCAGATAAGGTGGCTTATCCATGCCTTATGTTCGGCATATGATATCGCGATACAAAAAGGATCATCAGCCGGAATCACCACTGGCGTTCGTATGATCACGAACAAACTCTATTCGAGATAGGTAGTCATAGTGTCTTACTAGAGACCGCCTATGACTTGTATACCCAAATGGAGATTTCGGGATATACTGCTATATCGAATGAGCCTACATGGTCACACACGCATGGAAGAACAAATGCACGAGAAAACGTCGAGAAATCTGGACACGAGGTCCGGACCGTTCGGTCCAGGAGTGGACCGAACGAACCAGAGGATCCAGTCCGAACGGACCAAATTGTTGGACCGAACGGACTGACCAGTCTGAACGAACGGACTGTGTTTTTGCTAGTCCAAACGGACCAAGTGTCTGGACCGAACGGACTACTTAGCAGTCCGTTCGGTCTAGGTTTCAGAATTAATTTTAAAATCCGGAATTAGGGTTAATCACTTTATAGAAAGGAGATTAATAACCCTAATAAGGGGTGGCCGACTAAGAGAACTTCATGAGACCTTTTTGGAGAGTCTAGAGCGTCTAAGAAGTGATCTAAGTCTCGTTTTTCTCAAAGCACATCATCGAATAGAAGATTCGAGTCCTAGCAGACAAGTTCCAAAGGTTGGAATCCATCCCGAGGTCTGGATACGTGTAGAGGGCGAGGTAATCTTCCTCCCTTTTGTGATCGAACGAGTTCTTCAATTGAAACAGGCCCCGGATCGATTGAAGTAAGCGTTCTTGCTTTTTTACAATTCATAAGAAGCATGGTTCTAGGGTTTTTGATAAATTTTTGTTTTACATCCGCTACGCAAACCCTACAGTGATCGGATGAACACATCAATTGATACAGGCCCCAGATCGATTGAGGTAAGCGTTCTAACGTTTCTACAAGATCATGCATGATAGGTTTTAGGGTTTTATCAAATTTTTGTTTTACATCCGCTGCGCAAACCCTAGAACTGATCTCTTAGGAATTAGATTCGCTCATGAGATCCCAGGAATCCCAACAATTTCATCATAATCAATACCATGAATTTGCCGAAACCCTTTCGCCACCAATCGTGCCTTATAGGTATGCACGTTGTCATCCATGTCGGTTTTCTTTTTGAAAACCCACTTACATCCGATGGGTTTTACCCCTTTGGATGCATCGACCAAAGTCCATACTTTGTTGTCGTACATGGATTGCATCTCAGACTTCATAGTCTCGTGCCATTTCTCAGAGTCGGAACTCGCCATAGCCTCTGGATATGATGTAGGCTCGTCATGTTCCAATAACATGAGTTCATCACTACCAGTCACGAGAAATCCAAATCTCGTAGGCTCTAGGCAAACTCTCCCTGATCTCCGAGGTTCACAAGTATCCTCGGAGTCTCAAGTCCTTGTGATGCAGGTTGAACATCTTCAACTTGCTCACTCGGTCCAGCATCTGTCTGTAGTTCTCGAACTTCTTCGAGATCAACTCTACTCACACTAATTCCCTTAGAGATGAACTCTCTTTCCAGGAATTTTCCGTTCCGAGCAATAAACACTTTATTCTCGACCGGGTTCTAGAAGTAGTACCCTTTAGTCTCCTTAGGGTATCCTACAAACAAACACTTGTCCGATTTGGCGGATAGCTTATCAGAAGCCTAACGTTTCACGTAAACGTCACATCCCCAAATCTTCAAGAAAGACAAACTGGGACGCTTCCCAGTCCATATCTCATATGGAGTCTTCTGAACCGTTTTCGTTGGACTCCTGTTCAAAATGAAAGCAGCAGTTTCTAAGGCGTAACCCCAGAAAGACTTTGGAAGATCAGCTTGACTCATCATAGACCGTACCATATCTAATAGGGCGCGGTTCCTCCGTTCAGACACGCCATTCCACTGTGGCGTTCCAGGAGGGGTCAACTATGAAACAATTCCACAGTCTACCAGATAGTTAGTGAACTCTTGGCTCATATATTCGCCACCGCGATCCGATCGCAATGACTTAATAGTCTTGCCAAGCTGGTTTTGTACTTCGTTTCTAAAAGCCTTGAACATTTCAAGCGTTTCAGATTTATGTCTCATCAGATAGA
>NW_010966083.1:15208-21272 GCF_000463585.1 Tarenaya hassleriana | reverse complement strand
CGTTCTCCTTTTTCACTAAAAGGAGACTTTGCCATTTTATCCATCAGACAAGATTCGGACGCTTCAATCGATTCATAATCGAAAGAATCCAGAAATCCTTCGGAGAGGAGTTTCTGTATGCGTTTCTCGTTGATGTGGTCCAAACGACAATGCCAGAGATAGGTCAGGTGTAAGTTGTTCGGCTTAAACCTTTTCGCATTTACGTTATATACGGGCATGGAATCGGAAGGTTGATCGTTCAAGACATACAATCCATTCACAAGGTAACCATTACCATAATAGATATCGTCTTTGAACATCATCAGGTTCTTATTCTCAATAACAAACCGGAAACCATCCAAATCCAAATAGGAAATAGAAATGATGTTTCTGCTTATAGCAGGCACAAAGTAACAATTACTTAGTTCTATAACCAGTCCAGACGGTAAAGATAAATCATAAACGTCGACAGTCAATGCAGCAACCTTTGCTCTATTCCCGACGCTAGATCCACTTCACCTCGAGCCAACATCTTACTTCTTCTGAGACCCTGCACATTTCCACAAATGTGTGAGGAACATCCGGTATCTAATACCCAGGATGAAGAAGTGAATACGTTAGCTTCGATAACGTAAATACGTGAAGTAGAAGCTTCAGCAAGCTTCTTCTTCTTTAGATCTTCCAGGAAGAGTTTGCAATTTCTTTTCCAGTGACCAATTTCATGGCAGAAATGACACTCTCCTTTCTCGGGTTTAGGCTTGGCCTTGTTGGCAACATTTGCCCCACTTGCCTTGCCTTTGCCCTTTCCCTTGGAACGTTTCCGCTTTTTCGAACTCTTCGAAATAACGAGCACGTTCTTCTCGACCTTAGGGCTCGTCTCGGCCGTTTTCAGCATCCCATGCAGTTCGGTCAAGGTGTTATCCATGCCATGCATATGATAGCTCATGATGAACTGATCATAGCAGTCTGTAAGAGACTTGAGCACAAGGTCAGCAGCCAACTCCCTGTCGATCCTTTGGCATGTCCCATACACGAATTACCAAGGTCTTGGCAAGAACTCTACTTGTAATAGCTCTATTCTTGATTGATCAAAATATAACAATTATATTTTGATCCGACTCTGTTACTTAACCCGAATAGACCATCTATTCAGCTTAGTAAACTAAGTCCCGAAACTCCCACTCAATCAAGTAACTCCTATACTTGATTAAGTTTTATGTACTTAATTCATGTAGACCCTCTACATAATTAAGTCATAAACCAAAAATAATCATGATTAACTCAGTCAAGTAACCATTACTTAACCGAATCAAATTCAGAAAACGGTACACTACCACCTGTCGCCATGTCCTACAGAGATAAACAGAACAACACAATATGCAATATCAATTAGTACAATACTAATTATAGTACAATAACTATCACGGATGACATGATGCAAATATGAGAAAAACTTCCACTAAGAAAAATAACCCTCTAGTAATTTTTCTAGCAGGCTAAGATTCATATTTCACATAGACTTGAGTCAGCTTTGGCATGACGCTCAAGCCTATGCTATTTAGGTAGACATCCAATGTCAATCACATCCAATGTGACTTTTAGATCGTTTATGGGAAAATAGTATCATTATACTACCGCATATTTCTAGTCCCATCTATACCGTTAGGTCCAAGTCCAACTTGATAACCCAACTCAAGCCAAACCATTTTCGAACATATGAGAATCATCATTTCTCCATCTTGTCTCATAAAGATTGTCTGGTATGCTCAGCTTTGGCATGACCCATATACAGACGATCGAAGTCTTGACAAGTGCTCGAAATATGGGCGGTATAAGCTTGAAATTATAATGAGGGTTTTTATCGTTATCAAGAAGCAGCTTATTACTTTCGAGAAATGAGAAGCACAATTTCTCAATTCTTGTCTCACTTAAATAATCCGGTATGCACAGCTTTGGCATGTCCCATACACGAATTACCAAGGTCTTGGCAAGAACTCTACTTGTAATAGCTCGATTCTCGATTGATCAAAATATAACAATTATATTTTGATCCGACTCTGTTACTTAGCCCGAATAGACCGTCTATTCAGCTTAGTAAACTAAGTCCCGAAACTCTCACTCAATCAAGTAACTCCTATACTTGATTATGTTTTATGTACTTAATTCATGTAGACCCTCTACATAATTAAGTCATAAACCAAAAACAATCATGATTAACTCAGTCAAGTAACCATTACTTAACCGAATCGAATTCAGAAAACGCGAAAATCCAAAAACAGGTTGTTGGTCCGGGGCTGACCAAATTCTGGTCCGCCGGACCAAACCACAACGTGCCTCGGAGTCAGTTCGGACCAGAGTAGAAAATGGGCGGAGTCAGCCGGATTGGTCCGGGGCTGACTAACATTTGGTCCGCCGGCCCAAACCCAAGACTCAGCTTCTTCTCGCGCATGGACCAGGCTCGGTACGCGCGGACTGAGGTCGTTGGTCTGGGGCTGACCAATTTCGGTCAGCCGGACCAGACACCTTCAGTCTGCGGCTCGCACTCTCGGACCAACACTTGGTCCAACTGATCTTCTACGTTTGTTCTGGGGCTGACCAACTTTTGGTCAGCTGGACCAAACGTGTAGGATCAGTTCTCGGACCGAGAAAATCTCGCCTGACCAAACAGAAGTCTGGTCTGCCGGACCAACATTTTGGTCCGCCGGACCAAGACTTTTTCTTTTTGGTCCGAGCTTCTTCCTCTGGTCCGTCGAACTCGCCTGACCAAACATAACGTCTGGTCCGTCAGACCAAGACTGTGTTTGGTCCGAAACTACTTCCCTTGGTCTGTCGAAGTGATCTGTGCAAGTCCGAACCTGTGGTCTGGCGCTGACCAACGTTTGGTCCGCCGGACCATGGGATTCTGGGCCGAAATTCAGACGAGATTTTTCATCTTGATCTGATTTTTCACTCATTTCGAATCTGTTTTTCGTTCCGTTTTCTCGAGTTAATTCATGATTCAAGCCTCCATATATCTAAGTCTTGTTACATAATTTAATCTACCATAGAATCAATCATATAACAGATTTAAACTTAGATCAAAACCAAGGAAAATCCAAGTTTGAACAATTTTCAAACTTGTTCAAGAGTGATCGTTCTTCACCGAAACGAAGAACTGAGCTCTGATACCACTGTTGGGTCACACGGGATCCTAGACCGCCGGTTCAAAACCAAGCTAGGATCTGGTCCGCGGGCTTATGTTGGTTTAGTGCTCTATGATGTACTGTTATGCGAGCTTTACTTAGATACATTTGATGTATTGACACTTTCTATAGTTTATGGATGAGTGTTTGATTCATTACGTATTGTGCATGCTTTATTATGTTATGAAATCCATGTATTGTTATGAACAATACTAAACTCCCTAGTCATGTATCATTGTGGGAATAATGATATACTAAGACTAGTATGATGTGTGATTGATGATCATATAGATGATCATAGGTATTGGATACGATCACAATCATAGGTATTCGTTGGAGAACGAAATACTGGATTGACCCGCATGAGATTGTCACATGGACAATAGTCATGACTTGAATCTCATGTGACGGTTCCATGATTGGATCCTATGACCTGAGATGTCTACGGAATCCAACATGAGGAGTGGCATGCCTTGATTACGTCAAACGTCCTGCGTAACAGGAAGACTATAAAGGCGTATATCAGGTACGACACGAATCATGTCCTGGGTTGTAGACAGTCAAGATGGGATTTGTACCTCTCGTAAAAGAGAGAGATATCGCTAGGCCCCTCGTGTGAGCGAGACTGTAGAAATGTGTGGTCGCACTATAGACGAGCGTCGTCTATTTCAGACAGTCAAACTCAGTGAACGAGAAAGCAGTCGAATCAGATAAGGTGGCTTATCCATGCCTTATGTTCGACATATGATATCGGGATACAAAAAGGATCATCAGCCGGAATCATCACTGGCGTTCGTATGATCACGAACAAACTCTATTCGAGATAGGTAGTCATAGTGCTAGAGACCGCCTATGACTTGTATACCCAAATGGAGATTTCGGGATATACTGCTATATCGAATGAACCTACAGGGTCACACACGCAGGGAAAGACAAATGCACGAGAAAACGTCGAGAAATCTGGACACGAGGTCCAGGAGTGGACCGAACGGATCAGAGCATCTAGTCCGAACGGACCAAATTGTTGGACCGAACGAACTAGATGATCCAGTCCGAACGGACCAAATTGTTGGACCGAACGGACTGACCAGTCCGAACGAACGGACTGTGTTTTGTGCTGGTTCGAACGGACCAAGTGTCTAGACCGAACAGACTACTTAGCAGTCCGTTCGGTCTAGGTTTCAGAATTAATTTTAAAATCCGGAATTAGGGTTAATCACTTTATAGAAAGGAGATTCATAACCCTAATAAGGGGTGGCCGACTAAGAGAACTTCATGAGACCTTTTTGGAGAGTCTAGAGCGTCTAAGAAGTGATCTAAGTCTCGTTTTTCTCAAAGCACATCATCGAATAGAAGATTCGAGTCCTAGCAGACAAGTTCCAAAGGTTGGAATCCATCCCGAGGTGTGGATACGTGTAGAGGGCGAGGTAATCTTCCTCCCTTTCATGACCAAACGAGTTATTCAATTGATACAGGCCCCGGATCGATTGAGGTAAGCGTTCTTGCTTTTCTACGATTCATAAGAAGCATGGTTCTAGGGTTTCTAATAAATTTTTGTTTTACATCCACTGCACAAACCCTAGAATCGATCTCTTAGGAATATGATTCGCTCTAGAGATCTCAGGAATCCCAACAGTGGTATCAGAGCCTGGTTGCTCTGTGTTGATTTCGTAGAACCCGATCACGCACGTTATAGGATTTGAATTGTTTGAATCCATATTTGTTTTCGGTACTATGCATGAATTGATTGTGAATCTAGAGTAGATTTCGTGTTCTTTGTTGCATAGTTGCAAGAAGTTTCTGTTCTGAGTTCACAGGCGAAAACCGGGTTGAATTCGTATTTGAATCGGGGTCGAAACGACGAAAAACGTGATATGATCGCGTTTTTCCGCCTAGACCGAACGGTCTGGTCCTCTGGACCGGACGGTCTAGGGTTTCGTCGTTTATCTCTGGACCAGATTATCCAGTCCGAACGGACCAAATTGTTGGACCGAACGGACTAGATGATCCAGTCCGAATGGACCAAGTTGTTGGACCGAACGGACTAAGGTGTCTAGACCGAACGGACTACTTAGCCAGTCTGTCCGGTCTAGGTCACTGGTCCGAGAGAGACGGACCGAAGGGGCGAAAGTCCGGTCCATTGGTCTGGAAAGTCAGACCGAACGGACTGAAGAGTCAGGCCGAACGGACTGACCAGTCCAGACCGAACGGACCGAATTCACGTGGACTGACCGGTCCAGGTACTTGACCGACCGGTCTACGTCCCAGGTGAAACCGAAATTTTTGGTTCCTCGTTTTGCGATCTGATTTGAGCAATAGTAGCTGAATCCGATCAACTTTGATTCAGAACAACATGATTCAATCTTATGGATGGTCCATAGTGAATGAATGCATGTAACTTAATCAAGATATTAGATATGCCTGATTGAGTGGGAGCTTCGGGATAGGGATTACATAATCGAATGGATGGTCTATTCGGATTATGTGATTCATCTGATCGAGAATCAATGGTTGATCCTTGATTAGAATAGTTCAATTGTTGCACTAAAACCGGTTAGATCTAGGAGCTCTATGAGTAAAGCACTTGTCAAGGCCTCGATCGTACGTGTCATGGGCCATGCCAAAGCTGGGTGTGCCGTATTATCTTGGTGAGGCAAGATGGAGAAATGGTGGTTCTCATAGCTTGAAAGTAGATGCTTGATCTAAGTGTGGTTTGAAAATCCTTTTTTCATGTAATGCTAAGTGTGTACATCCCATTGCTAGAGCACCTGTCAAGGCATCGATCATCCGTAACACGGGTCATGCCAAAGCTGAGCATGCCGGATTATCTTTGTGAGGCAGGGTAGAAAATCGTGGTTCCTACAGCTTGAATATGGTTTATCTTGGGTTAAGTTGTCAAGTTT
>NW_010966083.1:13960-14239 GCF_000463585.1 Tarenaya hassleriana | reverse complement strand
GCCGTATTATCTTGGTGAGGCAAGATGGAGAAATGGTGGTTCTCATAGCTTGAAAGTAGATGCTTGATCTAAGTGTGGTTTGAAAATCCTTTTTTCATGTAATGCTAAGTGTGTACATATTTCTGTCATGCCGTTGGGCATTGGAACAGAAATTGTAGACTCTACCTGGAAGATCAGGAGAAGAAGAAGCTTAGAGAAGCTTCGACGTCTGGTGTCTTCGTTATAGAGGCTAATTTGTTTACTTCTACGTCGAGGGTATTAGATACCGGAAGCGCCTCG
>NW_010966083.1:11056-11908 GCF_000463585.1 Tarenaya hassleriana | reverse complement strand
GTCTAACAGTGTTCGGTTCCTCCGTTCAGACACGCCGTTCCATTGTGGCGTTCCAGGAGGAGTTAATTGTGATACAATACCACAATCAACCAGATAGTCAGTGAACTCTTGGCTCATATACTCACAGCACCAGAAATACAACTGTGCTCCCACTGACCTTCTTGTAAACACATGGCTCCTCTTCGTTTTGTGAGAAACCAAACTTTTTGATTGTCTCATCAAAGCGAAGGTTCCAGCTCCTTGAAGCCTGCTTCAGTCCATAAATGGACCTCTGAAGCTTGCACACCATCCTCGGGTTCCTTGGATCTACAAAACCTTCGGGTTGTGTCATGTACACATCCTCGGTCAATTTCCCGTTAAGGAACGCGGTCTTGACATCCATTTGCCATATCTCATAGTCGTAATATGCGGCTATGGCAAGTAGGATCCTGATGGACTTCAGCATAACTACGGGCGAAAAGGTCTCATCATAGTCAATACCATGAATCTGACGGAATCCTTTCGAAGTTCAACCTGTTACACTGCCCGTTGTGACTCAACCTTTGACGAGTGAACCTCGGAGATCAGGCAGGATTCGCCAAGAGCCTGTGAGATACGGATTTCTCGTAATTGGGAATGAGGAGCTCATGTTATTGGAACATGACGAGCCTACCACATACCCAGAGGCTATGGCGAGTCCGGACTCCGAGAAGTGGCGCGAGGCTATGAAGTCCGAGATGCAATACATGTCAGACAACCAAGTATGGACTCTGGTTGATGCATCTGAAGGGATAAAACCCATCGGATGCAAGTGGATCTTCAAGAAGAAGACCGACATGGATGGCAACGTGCACACGTATAAGGCACGACTTG
>NW_010966083.1:3101-9501 GCF_000463585.1 Tarenaya hassleriana | reverse complement strand
TTTTTGTTGGTTTAGTGCTCTATGATGTACTGATTATGAGCTTTGTTCAGATACATTCGATGTATTGATACTTTCTATGTGGTTTTATGAGGGTATTTTATTCATTACATGTTCTTGCATGCTAGATCTGTTATGAAATCCATGTATCATTATGAATGATACTAAACTCCCTAGTCTTGTGTCATTATGGGAATGATGACATAATAAGACTAGTATGATGTGTGATTGATGATCACGTAGATGATCATAGGTATTGGATACGATCACGATCATAGGTATTCGTTGGAGAACGGAATACTGGATTGACCTGCATGAGATTGTCACATGGACTAGCGTCATGACTTGAATCTCATATGACGGTTCCATGATTGGATCCTAAGACCTGAGATATCTACGGAATCCAACATGAGGAGTTGCGTGCTTTGATTACGTCAAACGTCCTGTGTAACAGGAGGATTATAAAGGCGTGTATCAGGTACGAAACGAATCATGTACTGGATTGTAGATAGTCAAGACGGGATTTGTACCTCTCGTAAAAGAGAGAGATATCGCTGGGCCCCTCGTGTGAGCGAGACTGTAGAAATGTGTGGCCGCACTATAGACGAACGTCGTCTATTTCAGACAGTCGAACTCAGTGAACGAGAAAGCAGTCGAATCAGATGAGGTGGCTTGTCCATGCCTTATGTTCGACATATGATATCGTGATACAAAAGGATCATCAGCCGGAATCATCACTGGTGTTCGTAAGATCACGAACCAACTCTATTCGAGATAGGTAGTCATAGTGTCTTGCTAGAGACCGCCTATGACTTGTATATCCGAAATAGAGATTTCGGGTTATACTGCTATATCGAATGAGCCTACAGGGTCACACACGCAGGGAAGGACAAATGCACGAGAGAAAACGACGAAAAACCGAGACGGAAGGGGCTGGAACGGACGGACCAGAAAGTCCAGAACGGACGGGCCGCCGGTCCGCACTAAACGTAGACCGTCCGTTCTGCCTTACTGGAACGGACGGTCCACGTGCAATTCTGGACCGTCCGTTCCAGGTTCCGGTTTTCCGAAAATTAAACCGAAATTAGGGTTAAATCACTTTATAAGAAGGAGATTAAGAACCCTAATAAAGGAGAGACTTTGAGCAGCCGACTTTTGGCAGAAAAGAGAGGGTTTTTGGAGATCCAAAAACGAGTTCTAAGTCTCGAGATTTCTCGGTGCACATATCGAATAGAGATTCGAGTCCTAGCAGACAAGTTCCAATCGTTGGAATCCATCCCGAGGTGTGGATACGTGTAGAGGGCGAGGTATTCTTCCTGCCTTTCGTGATCAAACGACTTCTTCAGTTGATACAGGCCCCGGATCGATTGAGGTAAGCGTTCTAACGTTTCTACGAATTCAATAGCAGCATGGTTCTAGGGTTCTATAAATTTTTGTTTTACTTCCGCTGCACAAACCCTAGAATCGATCTCTTAGGAATTAGATTCGCTCATGAGATCCCAGGAAACCCAACATTAAGACTAACATGAGGCGTGATGGATGATCATGGTGATGATCATATGCATTAAATACGGATCACGATCATGAGTACTTGTTTGGAACAAGTGACTGGATGACTCGCGTGAGATTGTCGATTGGATTTAATCCATGACTTGAATCTCACTTGATGGTTCACTTTGGATCTTCAGACCTGAGATATCTATTGTATCCGTTATGACGAGTAATATACTTTGACTGCGTCAAACATCGTCTTTAACCGGATGATTGTAAGGACGTGGCTCGGGTATATTACGAATCATGTAATGGATAGTAGATAGTCAAGATGGAACTTTGTCCCTCTCGAAAGAGAGAGATATCGCTTGGGCCCGTCGTAGGAGTGAGACAGTAGAAATGTGTGGCCACACTATAGATGAATGTCATCTATCTCTTACAGTCTACTCGGGATACGACAAAGCATTCGAACTATGTGTCCGATTATGATATCGTGTGACAAAGAGGATCATCGTTAGAACTATCTTTGGCTTTACGGTTAGATCACATCTAACTCTTTCCGATATGGGTAATCATAATGTCTTGCTAGAGACCGCTTATGATTTGTAAAGCGATATTGGATCTCGCGTTTACTGCCGTATTTAGAGGAGCCTAAAGGGTCACACACATATGGGATGGACGTGTATGATGGGATCGAACGGACGAGAAAATTTGGATTTTTCTCCGTCGTTGAGGTCTGGTCCGGAGCTGACCAAGAGTTGGTCAGCCGGACCAGACGAATGTGGGACAGGCGGACCGATGACCCAAATAACTGCATGGTCCGGAGTTGACCAAGAGTTGGTCAGGCCCGGACTAGAAGGGTTGGCATGGCGGACCGAATCCTGGTCCGCCGGATCGCGAGAAATTTCGGAGTGTCAGCAAGAATGAGCTTGGTCCGGCTGACCAAGAGTTGGTAAGCTCCGGACCAAGCCTCTGACTAGTCAATTATGCGTGTTTTTTACATGTCGGGTCCGGCGGACCAAGTGTTGGTCCGGCGGACCGGACGTCAGAAACACCAAAGTGCGTTTTTCTCGGCTTTTCTTGGTGGAAACAAGTAGGGAACGCACTCCTCCCTAATCATTCGACCTAATCCCGACCCTTAGCCATCTGAGAGGTTGATGAACTCTGTAGAAACTCTCTCAAGCTCAAGAGAGTGTTCTTGATCATACACAAGAGATTTGATCTCTTCAAGCTCTAGCAAGCTAGTTTCTAAGTGTTGGAAACCATCCCAAGGGTGTGGACTGCTCAAGAGGGTGTTGACTCCTTCAACACCTAGGCTGTGATCAACTAACCGCATCAAGATTGTGAATCAAAGGTTAGTTTTTCTCTCAAGAAAGTTCTTCATCGAAAAGATTGGTACGTGGGTGTTCAAAAACGTTTTGAACGCTAATTCCGCTGCGTAAGCCCGCAGACCAGATCCTAGCACGGTTTTGAACCGGCGGTCTAGGATCCCGTGTGACCCAGCAGTGGTATCAGAGCTCGGTTCTTCGTTTCGATGAAGAACGATCACTCTTGAGCAAGTTTGAAAAATTGTTCAAACTTGATTTTTCCTTGGTTTTGATCTAAGATAAATCTGTTATATAATTGAATCTATGGTAGATTAAATTATGTAACAAAACTTAGATATGTAAAGGCTTGAATCATGAATTAACTCAAGAAAACGGAGCGAAAAACAGATTAGAACGGAGCTCAAAAACAGATCAAGATGAAAAAGTTTCATCTGATTTTTGCCCAGAACAACGCGGTCCGGCGGACCAAATATTGGTCAGCCCCGGACCGCGAGTTCGAACTCAGTCAAATCAGCTAGACGGACACGAAAAGAAGCACGGACCAAAAGGAAACAGTCTTGGTCTGGCGGACCAAAATGTTGGTCCGGCGGACCAGACGTTCTGTTTGGTCAAGCATGCTCGGCGGACCAGAGAAAGAAGAAACGGACCAGAAGAAAAATATGTCCTGGTCCGACGGACCAAAATGTTGGTCCGGCGGACCGGACTTCGTTTTTCAACAGCGAGCTCGGTGGACCAAAGAAAGGAGGAATCAGACCAAACTGTCCTGGTCCGGCGGACCAAGATGTTGGTCCGGCGGACCGGACAAGAATGTTTGGTCCGAAAAGAAATTTTCGGTCCGAGAGTTGCTCCGTAACGTCTGGTCCGGCTGACCAAGTGTTGGTCAGCCCCAGACCAGAACGTTTCGAACTGAACGGACCAATTGTTGGTCCGAGGAGAAGAAAAACGGAGTGGCGGACTGAGTAGGGTTGGTCCGGCCGACCACGCGTGGTTAGCCCCGGACCAACAGCTCAGTCCCCGCGTGGTCTGGTCTGACTGACGAGAAGAGACGAAGTGGTCTTGGTCCGGAGCTGAGCAAAAGTTGGTCAGCCCCGGACCAACTCAACTGACCATGACACGTCTCTTCTTTCGGTCCGAGCTGAGTCCAAATTCTGAGTAGGTTTGGTCCGGCGGACCAAAGGTTGGTCAGCCCCGGACCAACCACCTGTTTTCGGGTTTTCGCGTTTTCTGAACTCGATTCGGTTAAGTAATGGTTACTTAACTGAGTTAATCATGATTGTTTATGGTTTATGACTTAATTATGTAGAGGGTCTACATGAATTAAGTGCATAAAACTTAATCAAGTATAAGAGTTACTTGATTGAGTGGGAGTTTCGGGACTTAGTTTACTAAGCTTATTAGACGGTCTATTCGGGCTAAGTAACAGAGTCGGATCAAAATATAATTCTTATATGTTGATCAATCGATAATAGAGCTATTATAATTAGAGTTCTTGCCAAGACCTTGGTAATTCGTGTATGGGACATGCCAAAGCTGTGCATACCGAATTATTTAAGTGAGACAAGAATTGAGAAATTGTGCTTCTCATTTCTCGAAAGTAATAAGCTGGTTCTTGATAACGATAAAGCCCTCGTTATAATTTAAAGCTTATACCGCCCATGTTTCGAGCACTTGTACAGGCTTCGATCGTCTGTGTATGGGTCATGCCAAAGCTGAGCATACTTGACAATCTTTGTGAGACAAGATAGAGAAATGGTGGTTCTCATTTGTTCGAAAATGGTTTGGCTTGAGTTAGGTTATCAAGTTGGACTTGGACCTAACGGTATAGATGAGATTAAAAATATGCGGTAGTATAAAAATACTATCTTCCCATAAACGATCTAAGAGTCACATTAGATGTGATTGACATTGGATGTCTACCTAAATAGCATAGGCTTGAGCGTCATGCCAAAGCTGACTCAAGTCTATGTGAAATATGGATCTTAGCCTACTAAGAAAATTACTAGAGGGTTATTTTTCTTAGTGGGAGTTTATCTCATATTTGCATCATGTCATCCGTAATAGTTTTTACTATAATTAGTATTGTACTAATCGATATTGCATATTGTGTTGTTCTGTTTATCTCTGTAGGACATGGCGACAAGTGGTAATGTACCAACCGTGTCATTGCGATCTATCCTTCAGAAGGATAAGCTGACCGGGACAAACTTCTTGGACTGGTATCGGACCTTGATAATTGTTCTCAGGAACGAGAAGAAGATGTACGTCCTGGAAGGGGCTCTTCCTGATGAGCCCCCGGCCAACGCCGCGAGAGCCGTTCGTGATGCTTGGTTGAAGCATCAGAACGACGACCTGGAGGTCTCTTGCCTCATGCATGGGACAATGTCTCCTGAACTGCAGCGACAGTTTGAGGGCGTTAACGCCTTTGATCTGCTCGAGCAGTTGAAGACAATGTTCCAAGAGCATGCGCGTGTTGAGAAATACAACACGTTGAAGAACCTGCTTGCATGTCGTATGACGACAGGGCAATCGGTTAGCGCTCATGTTCTTAAGATGAAGGGTCATCTTGAAGAACTTGAGTGTTATGGCTTGAGGATCGACAGGGAGTTGGCTGTTGACCTTGTGCTCCAGTCTCTTCCAAGCTGCTATGATCAATTCATCATGAGCTATCATATGCATGGCATGGATAAGACCTTGACCGAACTGCATGGGATGCTGAAAACGGCCGAGACGAGCCTTAAGGTCGAGAAGAACGTGCTCGTTATTTCGAAGAGTTCGAAAAAGCGGAAACGTTCCAAGGGAAAGGGCAAAGGCAAGGCAAGTGTGGCAAATGTTGCCAACAAGGCCAAGCCTAAACCCGAGAAAGGAGAATGCCATTTCTGCCATGAAATTGGTCATTGGAAAAGAAATTGCAAACTCTTCTTGGAAGATCTGAAGAAGAAGAAGCTTGCTGAAGCTTCTACTTCAGGTATTTACGTTATCGAAGCTAACGTATTCACTTCTTCATCCTGGGTATTAGATACCAGATGTGCCTCACACATTTGTGGAAATGTGCAGGGTCTCAGAAGAAGTAGGACGTTGACTCGAGGTGAAGTGGATCTACGCGTCGGGAATGGAGCAAAGGTTGCTGCATTGGCTGTCGGCGTTTATGATTTATCTTTACCGTCTGGACTGGTTATAGAACTAAGTAATTGTTACTTTTTGCCTGCTATAAGCAGAAACATTATTTCTATTTCCTGTTTGGATTTGGATGGTTTCTGGTTTGTTATTGAGAATAAGAACCTGATGATGTTCAAAGACGATATCTATTATGGTAATGGTTACCTTGTGAATGGATTGTATATCTTGAATGATCAACCTTCCGATTCCATGTCCGTATATAACGTAAATGCGAAGAGGTTTAAGCCGAACAACTTAAACCCGATCTATCTCTTGCATTGTCGTTTGGACCACATCAACGAGAAACGCATACAGAAACTCCTCTCTGAAGGATTTCTGGATTCTTTCGATTATGAATCGATTGAAGCATGCGAATCTTGTCTGATGGATAAAATGGCAAAGTCTCCTTTTAGTGAAAAAGGAGAACG
>NW_010966083.1:0-2935 GCF_000463585.1 Tarenaya hassleriana | reverse complement strand
GACCTAATACATAGCGATGTATGTGGGCCCATGAGCTTACCCGCTAGAGGAGGTTATTTGTATTTCGTCACATTTACTGATGAATTCTGTAGATTTGGTTATGTCTATTTGATGAGACATAAGTCTGAAACTCTTGAAATGTTCAAGGCTTTCAGAAACGAAGTACAAAACCAGCTTGGCAAGACTAATAAGTCGTTGCGATCAGATCGCGGTGACGAATATATGAGCCAAGAGTTCACTGACTATCTGGTAGACTGTGGAATTGTTTCACAGTTGACCCCTCCTGGAACGCCACAGTGGCATGGCGTGTCTGAACGGAGGAACCGCACTCTATTAGATATGGTACGGTCTATCATGAGTCAGGCTGATCTTCCAAAGTCTTTCTGGGGTTACGCCTTAGAGACTGTTGCTTTCATACTGAACAGGAGTCCGACAAAAACGGTTCAGAAGACACCATATGAGATATGGACTGGGAAGCGTCCCAGTTTGTCTTTCTTGAAGATTTGGGGATGTGACGTTCACGTGAAACGTCAAGCTTCTGATAAGCTATCCGCCAAATCGGACAAGTGTTTGTTTGTAGGATACCCTAAGGAAACTAAAGGGTACTACTTCTACAACCCGGTCGAGAATAAAGTGTTTATTGCTCGGAACGGGAAATTCCTGGAGAGAGAGTTCGTCTCTAAGGGAATTAGTGGGAGTAGAGTTGATCTCGAAGAAGTTCGAGAACTACAGACAACGCTGGACCGAGTGAGCAAGTTGAAGATGTTCAACCCGCATCACAAGGACTTGAGACTCCGACGGATACTTGTGAACCTCGGAGATCAGAGAGAGTTCGCCTAGAGCCTACGAGATTTGGATTTCTCGTGACTGGTAATGATGAACTCATGTTATTGGAACATGACGAGCCTACATCATATCCAGAGGCTATGGCGAGTTCCGACTCTGAGAAATGGCACGAGACTATGAAGTCTGAGATGCAATCCATGTACGACAACAAAGTATGGACTTTGGTCGACGCATCCGAAGGGGTAAAACCCATAGGATGTAAGTGGGTTTTCAAGATGAAAACCGACATGGATGGCAACGTGCATACCTATAAGGCACGATTGGTGGCGAAAGGGTTTCGGCAAATTCATGGTATTGACTATGATGAAACCTTCTCGCCCGTCGTGATGCTTAAATCCATCAGGATTCTGCTTGCCATAGCTGCATATTATGACTATGAGATATGGCAAATGGATGTCAAAACTGCGTTCCTTAACGGGAACCTACTCGAGGACGTGTATATGATACAACCCGAGGGTTTTGTCGATCCAGAGAGACCGGGGAAGGTGTGCAAGCTTCAGAGGTCCATTTATGGACTGAAGCAGGCTTCAAGAAGCTGGAATCTTCGATTTGATGAGACAATCAAACAGTTTGGTTTCTCTCAAAACGAAGATGAGCCATGTGTTTACAAGAAGGCCAGTGGGAGCACAGTTGTTTTCCTGGTGCTATACGTGGATGATATCCTGCTCATAGGAAACGATGTTCCTACCTTGCAAGACGTTAAGTCTTGGCTAGGAACACAGTTCTCTATGAAGGACTTAGGGGAAGCTGCCTATGTTCTAGGCATCAAGATCTATAGAGATAGATCTCAAAGGCTTCTTGCCCTGAGTCAAAGTACATACATCGATAAAGTTCTGAATCGGTTCAGAATGCAAGAGTCAAAGAGAGGACTCTTGCCGATGTGTCATGGTGTTGTTCTCAGCAAGACTCAGTGTCCTAAGACACGTGATGAGCGAGAACGTATGGATAGGATCCCATATGCCTCAGCAATAGGATCTATCATGTATGCCATGTTATGTACTAGGCCGGATGTATCGTACGCGTTAAGCATTACGAGCAGATACCAGTCGGATCCAGGAGAGTCACACTGGATCGCGGTCAAGAATATCCTTAAGTACTTGAGAAGGACTAAGGATTTATTCTTGATATATGGTGGATTGGAAGATGAGCTCGCTGTAAAGGGTTACACCGATGCTAGTTTCCAATCGGACCAAGATGACTACAGATCGCAATCAGGCTATGTCTTCTGCTTGAATGGAGGCGCTGTCAGTTGGAAGAGTTCCAAACAGGCCACCATAGCAGATTCTACTACAGAGGCTGAGTACATTGCCGCATCGGATGCTGCGAAGGAAGCTGTTTGGATCAGGAAGTTTTTGGGTGACCTGGGCGTCGTTCCTAGCGTTGTGAACCCCATTGCGTTATACTGTGATAACAATGGGGCGATAGCACAAGCTAAGGAACCTAGGTCACACCAACGATCCAAACACATACTCAGACGGTTTCACCTCATAAGGGAAATCGTAGACAGAGGCGATGTACACATATGCAAGATATCGACGGATGACAACGTAGCCGATCCCTTGACGAAGCCTCTCCCTTCGTCAAAGCATGAGGGTCATGTTCGGGGAATGGGACTTAGATGCATTGTAGATCATACTTAGAGCAAGTGGGAGACTAATGGACATGATGCTCTGGGATGATCATACGATATGAGAACCATGTATGATACGATGTATTTATTGGATGAATACATTATTTATTTATTATTTATTTTGCATATTTGATAAATAATGATAATCCCTGGATCGTTACGAACGATCCTAAATACCTTAGTCGCTTGTCATTGTGGGAACAATGATGAAATAAGACTAACATGAGGCGTGATGGATGATCATGATGATGATCATGTGTATTGGATACGGATCACGGTCATGAGTACTTGTTTGGAACAAGTGACTGGATGACTCGCGTGAGATTGTCTATTGGATATAATCCATGACTTGAATCTCACTTGATGGTTCACATTGGATCCTCAGACCTGAGATATCTATTGTAACGGTCTATGATGAGTCAGGCCGATCTTCCAAAGTCTTTCTGGGGTTACGCCTTA
>NW_010966082.1:0-955 GCF_000463585.1 Tarenaya hassleriana | reverse complement strand
AAAAAAAAAAGAATAACATAGCAATAAGATGGAAGAGAAATATTGTTAACAAAGACAACATAGCAACAAACATGACATGAACTTATGTTCCATACTTTGCATACAAACAAAAACACTTTAGACTAAAAAGCATTGAGGAATTTAAGGTAGAACTTGGCGCGTGAAAATGCAAGGACTAAACAAACAATGCTTTACTGCTAAACCTAATCCTTCATTATTACCACACGATTCCAATCTAACATAACATGGTCTCATCCTTTCTTTTGTTTTTGTTTTTTTTTCCCTTAAAATTATTATTCTTTGTTTTGTGGTTGAAATGATAACATTGATTTTACAGTCACATGTTTTTGGGCCTTATGAGAACAACCCAATTAAAAATACGAGAGAGGATGCATATGTCCAATATCATGTGTTAGTGAGGTTGAGGAGTAGTGATGTAAAACAGATTGATTTGCACCGGACCGAACCGACTCATTCCGAGCCAGTTCATTTTTTGTTCAGCCCGTTCGACCCGTTTTTTATGAGTTAGAAAAATTCTGACCCAAACCAAATTGTCTGAACTACGAGCCGACTTGCGAGACGGCTCATATTCATCTAATTATCCGAAAAATCTATTAAAATTACATAAAAATTAATAATTTGAAGTCTATATTGCAATAATTTGAAGTCATTCAACCTAACATAACAATCCATAAAATCATATCCAAATCAAGAAAATTTAATAAAAAATCTTATCTCACGTCACCAAACCAGCATAAAAAGTATCATACATCAACCAACATCAAAATATAACAAAAGACATATGTCAACCTAACATATCATAATTTTTAATTTTCTACATCATCAGTTTCACTTTGATCTCCACTTTCATTTTCAATTTCTACAACAAAAAGATATTTTTTTTTGTGTCAGCTCGCAAGATGGCTCACGAGCCGATCGAGCTGGCTCGGGTGAG
>NW_010966081.1:0-955 GCF_000463585.1 Tarenaya hassleriana | reverse complement strand
TGATGGGCCCCGGAGTCGCCGCCGTTGTACGGAGCTGGGAAATCTGGTTCAGTGTGTTGTTTGCTCGGCAAAATTGCTGCGTTTTTTATGTTCATAAGAATCCGTCGGGCCAAATTAATTCATCCCCAAAGAGAGAAAAAATGATCCAAAATTGCCAGACATCAAAACGCCATACGAAAACGTGTCGCGATGCAAAAGGCTGAAATCGATCGTCATGGGTTCTCTGATAGTTAGCTAAATTTGGTAAATTACAAAAAATGGTTAAACAATTACGCAAAATCTAATCAAGGAAATTCTTGGGGGAGAGTGATGAACAAGACAAGACAAAAGTAAAGTAAAGTCGCTTCCTTTAGACCAAAGGGACTTCGATGTCCACTAGATAATATGTTTTTAGAAAATTTTAATATGAATTCCCATCCCCTAATGGCTAAAATCAGAATGCTAACAAAAATTATAAATTTTTATGTAAAAAAAAACGGGAGAGTCATTGGAGACGGTGGAGAATGAGAACAAAAACACAAGATATTATGATATCTGGGTTTTGGTTGGATAAAGAGAAAGCCACTGAGATTCGTGTGTTTCTTCCATTCTCTCACTTTTTTTTTCGCCATTTTTCATGTACCCAGTTGTCAGTGTCGCAGTCACGCAGTAAAATTTTTTAAAAAAAATCACAGAGATGGAAACGCAGAACCCGATTATGTATCATTAAAGTTGGCTGGCCGACCCAGATCATCTCCGGCGAGTTTCTCGCCGGAATCAGTAAACTTCCGGCAAGACAACCAACAAATACACTGACAGAAAGCGACAATTGTACCTTAATGTCGTCGACTTCCGGCGGAGAAACAGGAGGACTGTCGGTCAAGGAACCATTGAGAGGACCACTGCTGTGAGAGAGCCGACCTGATGTTCTTGGAGACACTTCTTGCTGCAGAAATTTAAAATAATTTTTTTTTTT
>NW_010966080.1:0-650 GCF_000463585.1 Tarenaya hassleriana | reverse complement strand
GGGGGATTTGATGGCTCGGATTTTATCTGGATTTTATTCGAGTATGTCTTTGGTTTCTAAACGGTTTCCATACATTCTTAGACATTTTTAGAGCCATCCTAGGGTCTTGGGACCATTTCTTGACCTTGGCAGGACTTCGAAAGCAACATGCAGAAATTTGGAGAAAAACGGAGAAGACAGGCTCTTGGTCCGCCCCTGACCGGAATGCACTCCGGCGGACCAATCGTACACAGTTGAAGAGGAGATAAGACGAGAAGAAAGGTGAAGAAACTCATCTGGTCCGGAGCTGACCAAGTCTGGTCCGCCCCGGACCGAGATCAGAGTTCATCAGTCCGCTGCACGCTCCGACCCAGCGAGCGGACCAAGCAAAAATGCAGCCTGGTCCGGAGCTAAGATCGGTCCGCCGGACCAGGATGCACTCCGAGCTCAGCCAGTCCGCCTGCCCAGTCCGCCTGCCCAGCCGAAGAACTTCTGGTCCGGAGCTGACCAATCTTGGTCAGCCCCGGACCAACAACACGCGTGCCTGCCCAGTCAGCCGGTCCCTCGCCCAGTCAGCCGCGGAAACCTTCCGAAGCCCTGGTCCGGAGCTGACCAGGAGCTGTTTTTCTTCGCGGTCCGCCTTCTTCATTTACGTCCGGTCCGCCGGACCA
>NW_010966079.1:0-957 GCF_000463585.1 Tarenaya hassleriana | reverse complement strand
CCCGGACGAACAGATAACGACGTTAAGAATTTCTGGAGCAGTAGACAGAAGAGGCTCGCCAGGATTCTCCATAATTCATCGGGCGAATCGAGTTCCAGACCTCACAAATTCAATAGCGCGAGATCTGGTGGTGATTCTGTCGGTTCTTCCGAGGTAAATTCATATCTAGAGCCCGTCTAATCTTTCTCTTCTCTTACCAGTTGTTATTTCATGTCTGGTGGATTCTTAGATTCCAGGTTTCGGCTTTGTCGGGCAAGAGATGTCGGCTTCATCGTCGAAGATTGTTCTTCCATGTTCATCCGCTTATTTAGACGCATCCCAACCAGTGGAAACATTGGCAATGCCGGATTTAGGCATTAAGCTTGAGACGCATCCGTTTGCTTTTGGGACAGATTTCGGATTGATGGAGACATCCTTATTCACCGAAACGCAGCAGTTGCCTCAGCCGCAATCAAGCATCCAATTCTCACCCGACAGCCAAGAACTCTTGTCCAGGATGGATGACCATTGTTTCTACGACATCCTCGGACCATGTGATTCAGCCGAACAATTCTCTCTTCCCCAGCCGTTCTTTGAGCCGCCGAGAAGCCGCCGACATGTTGGGAGGGATGAACCAGACGTCTTCTTGGATGATTTCCCTTCTGACATGTTTGATCAAGCTGATCCACTTCATAGTAATCCATTTGACTGATGGCGAGGTTTCTGGCATTGTAAACGATGTCTGTTTAGGCCTAATTAGCTCAGTTCTAACTGATTTGTCTCTGGATGTTCTTAGCAATAGATATGACTGCATTCCTCTGTGTTTTCCTTGTTGCTTGTGCTATATCTCTCGCTTACTGTAATTCACCCTCTGTTTTCTGTAGTGTGCAGATCAGATTCTGGTTTCTTTTCGATATAAATTTTCTACAAACTTGTCTGAAAGCAGTTCAAAAGTGTGTCGAAACGTGGAATTTTTCC
>NW_010966078.1:0-958 GCF_000463585.1 Tarenaya hassleriana | reverse complement strand
ATGGATCAGAGATATATCACAGGGACCTGGAAGAAAAGTCATTTGCTGGCCGATAATGTTTGTCCGAGGATACACGTTTCACACTTACGATCATGGAAAACATAAATCCACGTTCAATTACGGAGTTTGTATAAAAAGCGGGTCATCGGAAGATCCTGATTTCTTTGGGGTTCTTCGTCAGATTTTCCAACTCCAGTATCCAGGATTAGTCGGGTTGAAAACAATCATATTCAGATGTGATTGGTTTGATACAACGTCGGGACGCGGCTCACAGAAAAATCGATGGGGAGGTGTTGACATAAACCCGAAACGTTCATATGCAAAGTACGATCCTTTTATACTTTCAGATCAGGCAGACCAGGTATGCTTCATTCCATGTCCGAAACATTCTGCGACATCGGTGAAACGGCGACGGGAAGATCAATGGTCGGCTGTTTTGAAGATTAACCAACGAAGATTAATCGTGGATTCGTCGACAACACAAGATCTCGATGAGCCAATGCAAGAGCAACTCGAAGATCCGGTTCTTCCCATCCGACTAGATGATGATTACGACGAGACACTTGCACTTCCTGACATAGACGACGAGTTACTTGATGATTCGTCACACGTACAAGACGATATAGACGAATTCGTTTCGGACCATAATACAACTCCGGATGATGAAAGTGATGAAGATTCTATGTAGACTTATTGTTTTCATATGTATTTGTATTTTGAAAAATCTTTCATATTTATTTCTATTTTTAAGAATTTTAAATTTTTTTAAAAAAAATGTTAAATTCCAACAGGCATCCGTTGGAATCGAATCGCAGAATTCGAATGATCACATGTATTCCAACAGGCGTCCGTTGGAATCGAAGCGCAACAATCGAATTGACACCAAATTTCCAACGCATATCCGTTGAAAATTTCTAACGGACACCCGTTGTAATGGTTGAAACATTGAATCCGCTGA
>NW_010966077.1:0-391 GCF_000463585.1 Tarenaya hassleriana | reverse complement strand
ATCGATATGATCGCATGCTAGGAACCCGTAGATGACCCAACAGTGGTATCAGAGCCTGGTTTCCTGTATATCGCCGTGCCTGTTGCATGATTGCATGATTTAATCGTTAAATTGCATGTAATCATTGAATCTATGCATGTTTAATGATATTTGTGATTGTTGAATGATGCATGGATGGTCTGGAGTCTAGGACGGGTTAACGGTGCGTCGAAACCGGGATAAAACCCTAATTTTCGAAGCCCCCGAAAAATCTGTTCCGAATCTAATTTGTCTGCGGTCAGCCGGACCAAGAGTTGGTCAGCCGGACCAGAAGACAGATCAGATTCCGGACCGCGTGTTTGGTCAGAAGGACCAAAAGTCTCGCTGGTCAGCCCCGGACCAAGAGTTGGTC
>NW_010966076.1:128819-129432 GCF_000463585.1 Tarenaya hassleriana | reverse complement strand
GGTAATCTTCCTGCCTTTCGTGATCAGAACGATTCATCGATAGAGACAGGCCCCGGATCGATTGAGGTAAGCGTTCTTAACGTTTCTACGATTTCAATAGCAGCATGGTTCTAGGGTTCTTTAATTTTTGTTTTACATCCGCTGCGCAAACCCTAGAATCGATCTCTTAGGAATAGGATTCGCTCATGAGATCCCAGGAATCCCAACAGATCTCATGTGGGTCAATCCAGTATTCCGTTCTTCAACGAATACCTATGACAGTGATCGTATCCAATACCTATGATCATCGCTATGATCATCAATCACACATCATACTAGTCTTATTATGTCATCATTCCCATAATGACACAAGACTAGGGAGTTTAGTATCATTCATAATGATACATGGATTTCATAACAGATCTAGTATGCAAGAACATGTAATGAATCAAATACTCTCATAAAACCATAGAAAGTATCAATATATCGAATTTATCTAAAGAAAGCTCATAAACAGTACATCATAGAGCACTAAACTAACAGTCCCAGACTCCATACCATCCATGCATCATTCAACAATCACAAATATCATTAAACATGCATAGATTCAATGATTACATGCAATTTAACGATT
>NW_010966076.1:122270-128431 GCF_000463585.1 Tarenaya hassleriana | reverse complement strand
CTCAAGAGACGAGATCCAATCCCGGAACAATAGAAATCGAAGAGAACAGGTTCTCTAGGGTTCTAGGATGTTTCTCTGAGTTTTAGGTCGGCCTTAATTAAGTTTGGACAAAATCCCAAACTTAAATAAGCTTAGAAAACCCTAAAATCGAATTTTGGAAAGTTTCCAGATCCCGGTCCGCCGGACCAGGAGCTTGGTTCGCCGGACCAGGCTTATCCGGCAGACCAGGCTTAGTCCGAGGCTCGCGGACCGTCTGACTTGGAGGTTTGGTCCGGCTGACCAACTTTTGGTCAGCTCCGGACCAAACCTCTTGGTTCCTTTCGGCCCGCCGTTCCAACGTCCTTGGTCCGCCTGATTCCAGCGTCTGGTCCGGGGCTGACCAACTCTTGGTCAGCCGGACCAGACCTGGACAGATGAACTCGGACTGAGCTTCTGGACCACTTGATCTGACCAACTTGGTTCGGGGCTGACCAAACTTGGTCAGCTCCGGACCAATACACTGAAAACTCATTTTCATGCTCGTTTCGGTCAAATCTCGTTTCCATTCTTCGGATTCTTCACGTATAAGTCCATTCCTAGTGGTGTGTGACCCTGTAGGCCCATTCTAAGTGTTAGTGACTTTACGAACCTTTCTCAAACCACAAGTCATTGTTAGCCTCTAGCAAGACGCCATGACCACCCACTTAGAATTGAGTTAGAGGTGATCTAACCAAGGCATTAACAGTTCGAATTCTGATCCTTTGTCTCACGATATCATATGTTGAACAAGGGCATGTTTTGAGCCACCCTTCAAATTCAACCGCTTTCTCGTCTTGGTAAATCGACTAATAAAATAGATGCAACTTCATCTATAGTGTGGCCACGCGTTTTCATAGTCCGACTTCCACGAGGGGGCCCAGCGATATCTCTCCTGTTAAAGAGGTGACAAATCCCATATTGCATGTCTACTATCTCCATATGATTCGTGAACGTATCTGATCAACGCCGTTATAATCATCTGGTTAAAGACGACGTTTGACGCAGTCAAGACACGCCACTCCTCATATCAGGTATGAGGATCCATAAACGAACCGCTGTATGAGATTCAAGTCATGACTCTGTCCATGTGACAATCTCATGCGGGTCATCCAGTCACTCGTTCACAACGAGTACCCATGATTGTGATCTACATCCAATGCATTGATCACACCGCATGCTAGTCTTGATTCAACATTGTTCCCACAATGATGACTGACTAGGGAGTTTAGAATCATTCTCTAATGATTCAAGGATGCCGAAATATAACAAACATGCTAATCGTATAACAGAAAAATAATGCATTCATAAATCAATGAATCAATACAAAGTCAAATGTCATATCATGGATCATCCTAGAGCATTACAACCAACAGTTTTGGATATGGATAGGTCGAAAGTCTTGATGGGTATAGATACTAGGGTTGATTTTGGTCAATTTCGGCCGGAAAATCCCGATTTCCAGCCGAAGAATCGATTATCCGAACCAGTGAGCGGTCGCTCGTTTTGTTCGAGCGACCGCCTGTTTATCCAGCGGTCGATCTAGCAATCGCCCGTAAAACGAGCCACCTTTTTACTCAGGCGGGCCGCTCGTTTTCTCTGCTCCGCGAAAAATCATTCGGTTTTCTTCACCCTAACCCCAATGCTCCGATCCATATCGACTATACCTTTGCAGATGGCACCAAAAAGAGCTCGAACAAGTGACTCTCTGATGTCGTCAATCTAGGTGCAGAAATATGAATCAAGTGATAATTAACCTAGACTCAACAAATGCCGCAAGTGTACGGATCGTATGTAGTCGCTAGGGTTGAACACAGGGACAAGTAGACAGCTGAATCAAATCTAAATCTAAGTCTAAATCCAGAGAAAATAATGTGAGTGTGAGAAGGTAACAAAGCAAACGATAAAACGGTTCTAAAAACTATGAATGAAGAATACTGCAGGCTTCGGGATTGCTTTACATGCAAGGATCTTTCAAAAGATACAAACTTAGTGGTTTATCTATCCAATCCAGGGAATTCAAGCTCTAAGGTATTGATTAACTCTTCCAAGTCTAATCTCACTATCCAGGTTTAATCCTACCAATCTTCCGATTCAATAGTCTAAAACTCTGGATGCATGAACGAACGCTATCATAATTCCTAGGCAAATACCCATCTCCCGATGTGATACCTGTTCTATTTATTGAATTAGTTCCAAGTTAGAATCTCATATGTCTATGTGAATTAAAACCCTAAGTTCATTCAACCAAGTGGCCAACGAGATCAAAAGCATTAAGAACAATTCAATAAACTGAATGGAATAAATAGATCCACAAAGTCTGGAAATAAAAACCAAAGATCCCTACATAGCAAATCCCTAACCTACAGCAATGGGACTACTCGCTAAATATCGAGTTGACAGGGTTCATATCAATAACATAAAACATCGTAAAATAGAATAAAGGAAGAATGCTTAGTCGATTTCCTGGCTTCGAAATCTCCGTCTTCTACTCCGATCTCTTGTCTCTTGATAATCTCCCTCTTCTTTGTGCTCTAGGGTGTGTTTTCTGTGAAAAGTCTGAATGATTTCGACCTTGGAGGCTAACCCTACTTAATCCTTCTTTTTCTGGGCCCAAATTCGGAATATTTCCAAAATCTGGTAAGTGACCCGATCGTGTGGCTGAAAGTGACACGATCGTGTCACTTAGCAGTTTTGACGGACTTCACAAATTCGCTCTGCTCCAACATCGGATTTGGGTGATCTTGGCGTCTATGCGTAGATATCGAAGAGATCTTTCCAATGATGTAGAGATTGCATGATTTGGACTTGTAGAGTGAAACTTATTGGACTTGCAAGATCTGACGTTTCTGAGCTTCAAATTTTCTCCGAAACAACTCCAAATGTTCCCGGTTTGTCTGTGATGTTCCGTAATCCATGTTTTCCACTCCTTTTGCTCTCTTTATGTGTGAAAACCTAATTTAAATACCAAAGAACACAACCATGCAATATCGAAGCCAAATGTGCCCCAGAATGTCTACAAATATGTAAAACCCAGTGAAATACGCTAGACATCCTATATCAAAACATCACCCAAAGTACGCCTCCCTCCATTCGATTTCTCTCTCTCGTTTCCATCCATGCGAACCGGTAATCTCTCTCTGTAATCATGTCATTAGGATGTTTTGGATAGGGATAGGTCGAAAGTCTTGATGGGTATAGATACTAGGGTTGATTTTGGTCAATTTCGGCCGGAAAATCCCGATTTCCGGCCGAAGAATCGATTATCCGAACCAGTGAGCGGTCGCTCGTTTTGTTCGAGCGACCGCCTGTTTTTTCTAGCGGTCGATCTAGTGATTGCCCGTAAAACGAGCGACCGCCTGTTTACTCAGGCAGGCCGCTCGTTTTCTCTGTTCCGCGAAAAATCGTTCGGTTTTCTTCACCCTAACCCCAATGCTCCAATCCATATCGACTATACGTTTGCAGATGGCACCAAAAAGAGCTCGAACAAGTGACGTCGCCTCATCATCACGAGAGGCCGAATTCTCTCCAAGGAGAGAGATGAGACCGGGAACAATCACAGCAATATTGGAGACGAAGCAAAACCTCCTCATCGAAGGACCACCAAAGCTGGTCAAAATTGACATACACAATGAAGCATACGTGCGAGCAAAACATCTGTCAAAGCTCAAGCAACGCCCGAGTAAATTTATGTGTGAGCACACGGTTCGACGATTGGGAATTCAAGCAAACGTCGACTACATCTTCGAGAAGCTCGGTTGGGGAGCATTGAGCAGAAGCATCGAACCCTCATTCAAGAGCCTAACCCGCGAGTTCTTAGCCACGTATTCATGCTACTTCTCATCCGACGGCTCAATCGATGAAGCGTATATGGAGTTTCGGCTGAACAAGAAATGGGTTAGGCTGAGTATGGCACAGTTTGCCGACATCTTGGAAGTCCCGAAAGGGAAGCACTCCCTCATTCCAACCATCTCAGCATATGCCCTCCAAGACTTCTGGAAGAAGATAGCCGTCCATCACTACTCGAGCTCGGCGGGGAAGATCTCATGGATTCAACACCCGGTTATCCGGTACGCTCATTCCATCATGTCCAACTTCATATTCGCACGAGACGAACCCGACAAGATGCACAAAATTGAGCTGGGTTATCTCTATGTGGCATTGCGGGAATTCTACAACGGACCATCTCTTGACTCGTGTGTCCGGGCTCCATGGACGGATATGGACTTAGCTTCGCGGATAGCCATGCACCTCCACACATTGGCAACCACCAAAGCCAATGAGACATGCATTTGCGTTGGCGGGATGATCACGAAGATAGCCCAACGAGTGGACACGGGGATCTCATTCTACCAAGCCGACATGGTCGAGACCGCATTCTCCTCAACATGGATGCCCTCAGGCTTCGAGGACATATTCAGAGGAAAGGATGAGATTGGGTCTTCAAGGGGAGCGATGGGCTAAGACGATGCATTACGCTCCCATGCGAGCAAATCGAGACGTTCACGCCCACCACCCTTCGACTGGACTTCCTTGACATTGTGCCAGCCCGGATAAGAGTTGGAAGGGGGGGAACGATTGATCCCTCAGCGTCGGGAACCGAGGGTCAATCGAGCTCCACTCCCGATCCTCGATTAGATCTTATACTGTAGAAGCTAGAGAGCTTTGATACTCGGCTCTCTGCAGTTGAGGCGCTCGGCACCCGACTCACCTCTCTCGAGGAGTCTATGGAGGACCAGATGGGCACCCTCGAAGCCACACTCACCGCATCCATCGAGAATGCCCAGCGCGAGATTATACGGACCGTAGAGCGGATCATAGATGGCGAAGATTCTGACGCTGGAGGATCAGCTTGGGGGAGTGAGACCGAGGGCTCTTCCGCATCCGGGGCCAGCAAGGGCAGCAAGAGGGCAGCTCCTTGACTTGATCATCACTAGGATAGAACGATTTACATTTCCCGCGGAACGATGTTTAGATGCGTTTATAACTCTTAACTCATGTTCCCTCTTCTGAATCTTTGGGCGTTATTATATGATGTTTTGACGTGCTTAAAGGTTGTAAATCTTGTCGGAAGTCATTTTTATGCAGCGTTTCCTCGAACTTGGATCAGAAAATTTTCTTACAGAGAAAATGGGCGGACCGCTCGGTTTTTCGAGCGGTCGCCCACTTGCCAAAGATGAGAAACGAGCGGTCGCTTACCATTTCAAGCGGACCGCCCGCTCCTCTCGAAACCCATTTTTCGAGCGACCGCCTGAGCGGTCGCCTAGAATCACTCTTTTCGACTTACAAAAACGAGCGGTCACTCGCCATTTCAGGCGGCCCGCCCGTTTTCTCTGATAAATTTTTGATATTTTTTTAGTTGTTTCAGATGGATTCCAGCAGTCGTTGGGGCAAAGTGCGAAATACATTTCGGACAAAATATCGGTCTTGCATGACTTCAAGCCACAGAGCATACCTTTTTCAAATCTTGTAGATGTGGCCTCCGTCAACGTCGATTTGCCTTTTGCGGAGCCAACTCCATTTCAACCCCAATCCAACGAGGAAGCACTCATCATACACCGAGTCCAGAACAGAGGCATCAAAGCCTCAAAGTTTGTGCATCACCGCATCCTACCAAAACAATTCTACGAGAGCATTAAAGGGATTTTTCAACTCGCGGACTGGAATCACCTCTTCCAAGCCAACCCTCGGACATACCGAAGGCTGACAACAGAATTTGCATGCACATTCAAATGCTTCATCCCGAAGAACGGAAACCCTCGGGAAGGTTACTTTGGTTTCAGACTTGAAAGACGACAATTCTATCGCAATGTGGAACAACTTGCAAAAATTGTGGGCGTCGAAATGAATGCAAACGCAGCGATTCCGAAGATCACAGTCACCAAAGCCTGAACTTTTTGGATGCAAATCGCAGTGAGCACATTCCGACCATGGCATCTTGAAGCCCTCATGATCCAGCACCCCGCAGTGCGCTATCTCCAGCAGTTCATGGCCTCCGCATTACTCGCACGAGAAGACCCACAGGTCGTCTCAATTACCGAACTCAACCTCCTCATGGACCCCTCCACTTTATGATGCATAACCGGCTTGAAGTCGCTGACATAGCCTCAAGGGTTATCCTCCACTTGCACTCGGTACTCTCTTCC
>NW_010966076.1:120042-120253 GCF_000463585.1 Tarenaya hassleriana | reverse complement strand
TCGTCCGGAGTCGCATGGACCGAACGGTCTAGAGTGTAGACCGATCGGTCTACGCATGACGGCGATTGTTCCTTTTAGGTCAAATTAGGTCTGTCCGTCGCATGGACCGAACGGTCTAGAGTGTAGACCAAGGGTTGGACCGACCGGTCTGGACCGATGACCATAAGAGGGGTTCGGATCACGTTTGACAGACCGTCCGGTCTGGTCTTCG
>NW_010966076.1:114949-119529 GCF_000463585.1 Tarenaya hassleriana | reverse complement strand
CGGACCAGATTCTGGTCAGCTCCGGACTGGACCTCAGACACTTCTCAAGTCTGAAATTTTGTCCTCTTCCTCATGATTAATCTCAAGCTATTACCGCCCATTAGTAGAGCAACTGTCAAGGTCTCGATCGTCATGGTTACGGGTCATGCCCTAGCTGAGCGTGCCTGACTATCTTGGTGAGGCAGTATGGAGAAATCGTGATTCTCATAGCTTAAATATGGTTGAGCTTGAATTGGGTTCTCAAGTCGGACTTTGACCTAATGGTAAGGATGGGATGAGGAACATGCAGTGATAGCGTATCACTATCCCATACTCATCTAGGAATCACATAGGATGTGATTGACAAAGTGTTGTCTACCTAAATAGCATGGTTTTGAACGTCATGCCCTAGCTGACTCAAAAGCATGTGAAATATGGATCCTAGCTCACTTGGAAACTCATTGAGGGTGTTTTTCTTAGTGGGAGCCTGTCATATTGCATCTATTATCTGTGTTAGTAAGTGTACTAAGTGACTTGCATATTTTCTGTCTGTTTGTTTGTCTTTTTCTGTAGTGTATATCTGTTGCAGGAATCTGGTTAATCTCACCATGCAATCTATCCTTATGAAGGATAAGCCTCTGACCAAGGCTTCTGGATCGATCATTGATGCTTATTGGAAGCATGAGGATGATGATCTGGACGTGTCCAGCTTGATGCTTGGAAAGATGTCTTCGGAATGCATGATAGTCATGTTAAGGGTATGGGGATTAGATGCTTGTAGGATAGATCATAGAGCATAGTGGGAGATTGTTGGTTGTAATGCTCTAGGATGATCCATGATATGACATTTTACTTTGTATTGACTCATTGATTTATGAATGCATTATTTATCCGTTATACGATTAGCATGTTTGTTGTATTTCGGTATCCTTGAATCATTATAGAAGTGTTGTCACTAAGCCTAAGTCCAAACCCAAGAAGGAAGAGTGTTATTTCTGTCATGCCATTGGGCATTGGTATAGAGATTGCAGACTCTACCTGGAAGATCAAAGGAAGAAGAAGCTTGCAGAAGCTTCAATTTCCGGTATCTTCATTATAGAGGCCAACTTGTGTACTTCTTCTTCATGGGTATTAGATACCGGATGTGCCTCGCACATTTGTGCAAATGTGCAGGGACTGCGAGGAAGTAGACAATTGGCAAAGGGAGAAGTAGATCTCCGTGTCGGGAATGGAGCAAAAGTTGCTGCATTAACCGTCGGGACTTATGATCTGACTTTACCTTCTGGCCTAGTATTGGAGCTGCATGATTGTTATTTTGTACCTGCCATCAGTAGGAACATCATATCGATTTCATGCTTAGACTCAGATGGTTTCAGATTTGTTATTGAGAACAAATGTCTGTCCATTTATAGAGGCGATTTATTCTATGGTAAAGGTTACCAGTTTAATGGCCTTTATATTTTGGAAGATGAACCATCTGGATACAGGTCGATCTATAATGTTAGTACCAAGCGGTTTAAGCCGAACGACTTAAATCCGACCTATCTCTGGCATTGTCGACTTGGCCACATCAACGAGAAACGCATAGCGAAGCTTCATTCTGATGGACTTCTTGATTCTTTTGATTATGAGTCAATTGAATCGTGCGATTCTTGTTTGATGGGCAAGATGACAAAATCTCCTTTTTCTGGAAAAGGAGAACGGGCTACAGAGTTGCTAGAACTCATACATAGTGATGTATGCGGTCCTATGAGCTCTCCCGCTAGAGGAGGTTATCTGTACTTTGTTACGTTTACTGATGATTTCAGTAGGTACGGTTATGTCTACTTGATGAGACATAAGTCTGAAACGCTTGAATTGTTCAAGATTTTCAGAAACGAGGTACAGAACCAACTTGGCAAGACGATCAAGTTGCTTCGATCTGATCGAGGTGGCGAGTATATGAGCCAAGAGTTCACTGACTATCTGGCAGATTGTGGGATTGTCTCACAGCTGACTCCACCTGGAACGCCACAGTGGAATGGCGTGTCTGAGAGGAGGAACCGGACCCTATTAGATATGGTACGGTCTATGATGAGTCAGGTCGATCTTCCTAAATCCTTCTGGGGATATGCTTTGGAAACAACAGCGCTTATACTGAACAACTGTCCAACAAAGTCGGTTCAGAAGACTCCATATGAGATATGGACTGGGAAGCGTCCCAGGTTAGCATTCATGAAGATTTGGGGATGTGACGTTTACGTGAAACGTCTGGCTTCTGATAAGCTATCCGCCAAGTCTGATAAATGCATATTTGTGGGTTACCCTAAGGAAACTAAAGGGTACTGGTTCTACAACCCATCTGAGAACAAAGTGTTTGTTGCTCGGAATGGATCTTTCTTGGAGAGAGAGTTCGTCTCCAAGAGAGTCAGTGGGAGTAGAATAGATCTCGAAGAAGTTCGAGAACCACAAATAGTCGAAGAACCGAACGAACAGGTCGAAACAGTCCAACCTGTATCACGAGTTGTTGAGACAGCACCTCCTAGTGAACCTCGGAGATCTGGTAGAATTCACCAAGAGCCTACAAGATATGGTTTTCTTGTGACTGGAAACAACGAACTCATGTTGTTAGAACATGACGAGCCTACGTCGTATTCAGAGGCTGTGGCGAGTTCCGATTCCGAGAAATGGCACCAGACCATGGAGTCTGAGATGCAATCCATGTACGACAACAAAGTGTGGACTTTGGTCGATTCATTCAATGGTATTAAAACCATTGGATGCAAGTGGGTTTTCAAGAAGAAAACCGACATGGATGGCATCGTGCATACCTATAAGGCACGACTCGTAGCAAAAGGGTTTCGGCAGATTCATGGTATAGACTATGAAGAAACCTTTTCACCAGTCGTGATGCTTAAATCCATACGGATTCTGCTGGCCATAGCTGCGTATTATGACTACGAGATATGGCAGATGGACGTCAAGACCGCATTCCTTAACGGGAATTTGCTCGAGGATGTGTACATGACACAACCCGAGGGCTTTGTCGATCCTAAGAGTCCACGGAAAGTATGCAAACTTCAGAGATCCATTTATGGACTGAAGCAGGCTTCGAGGAGCTGGAATCTTCGATTTGACGAGGCAGTCAAAACGTTTGGCTTCCTGCAAAACGAAGATGAGCCATGCGTTTACAAGAAGGTCAATGGGAGCGCAGTAGTCTTCCTTGTACTTTATGTAGATGATATATTGCTCATCGGAAATGACATTCCTACATGGCAAGGAGTAAAATCCTGGCTAGGATCAGTCTTTTCGATGAAGGACTTAGGAGAAGCCGCCTATATTCTAGGAATCAAGATCTATAGAGATAGATCGAGAAGGCTTCTTGGTCTAAGTCAGAGTACATAAATTGACAAGCTCTTGAATCGGTTCAAGATGCAAGACTCCAAGAGGGGTGCCTTGCCAATGGGACATGACGTAGCTCTTAGCAAGACTCAGTGTCCAAAGACACAGGATGAGCAAGAGCGCATGAGTAGGATACCATATGCATCAGCAATTGGATCCATCATGTACGCCATGTTATGTACTCGTCCGGATGTATCATATGCATTGAGTATGACTAGTAGATATCAGTCTACACCAGGTGAGGCTCACTGGATTGCGGTCAAGAACATCCTTAAGTACTTGAGAAGGACTAAGGATTTGTTCTTGGTGTATGGCGGATTGGAAGACGAGCTCGCTATAAGTGGTTATACCGATGCTAGTTTCCAAACCGACAGAGATGACTTCAGATCGCAGTCAGGTTACGTTTTCTGCCTAAACGGTAGGGCTATCAGTTGAAAGAGTTCCAAACAGCCAACCGTGGCAGATTCGACTACAGAAGCCGAGTACATAGCAGCATCGGATGCAGCTAAAGAAGCTGTTTGGATCAGAAAATTTGTGGGAGACCTGGGGGTCATTCCTAGCGTTGCAGATCCCATTGACTTGTACTGTGACAACAATGGTGCGATCGCACAAGCAAAGGAACCCCGGTCACACCAGAGATCCAAACACATACTCAGGCGATTTCACTTGATCAGAGAAATCATCGACAGAGGAGACGTGAAGATAAGCAGAGTGTCGACAGATGATAATATTACCGACCCATTGACGAAGCCTCTCCCTTCATCAAAACATGATGGTCATGTTAAGGGTATAGGGATTAGATGCTTGTAGGATAGATCATAGAGCATAGTGGGAGATTGTTGGTTGTAATGCTCTAGGATAATTCATGATATGACATTTTACTTTGTATTGATTCATTGATTTATGAATGCATTACATCCCCGTTATATGATTGGCATGTTTGTTATATTGCGGTCATCCTTGAATCATCATAGAATGATTCTAAACACCCTGGTCAGTGATCATTGTGGGAACAATGATGAATTAAGACCAGCATGATGTGTGATAGATGATTATGATCATATGCATTAGATGCAAATCACAAAGAAGACTCCATATGAGATATGGACTGGGAAGCGTCCCAGGTTAGCATTTATGAAGATTTGGGGATGCGACGTTTACGTGAAACGTCTGGCTTCTGATAAAAGTTTTGACCTAGACAGAGTCAGAGTTTTGACTCG
>NW_010966076.1:110017-113470 GCF_000463585.1 Tarenaya hassleriana | reverse complement strand
CTCCACTTTATGATGCATAACCGGCTTGAAGTCGCTGACATAGCCTCAAGGGTTATCCTCCACATGCATTCGGTACTCTCTTCCAACCTTGATTCAATTTGTTTTTGAGGTATAATCACTTTGATTGCAGAGAGAGTAGGAATTAACCTCGGGCCGTATGTACACGACGCCATACATGGAGACACGATCAACTTCATCCATCTTGTGGAGAATGGCCTAGTCAAAGAACAAGAAGGCGATATATTGTGGAAATTTGTGGGCATCGAGGGTATGTACCGATCATTCAACATGTCATACTATGTACTACCCCCACTGACGGAAGAGGGCATACGATTCGATGTCGAACGAGGTCTCGGCACAGATAGCGATGAAGACGACAACCACATGTGTGCCGACTCGACCGACTCATCTCACGGGTCCTGCTAGGATCCAACCGGTCCCCTCTCTTAACCCTCACCCCTTTGCATTCATTTCGGCTAACATTGCATAGCATTATAGCTTCCTCACATTGTATAGGTTTCATGGGCTTACGACACCCGCAAAGAGAAATTGGAATGCGACTCCACTCCATCGAAAAAGGTAACACACCCACCCCTTTCATTCCACCCATTCCTTATTTCTTCTTTGGAATCTCTCCACTAGCCGAGGATCAACACCGTGGACGGTGTTTGATTCAAGTCTGGGGGGGAGGAGTGACACTAACGTACATCGTACCCATGGACTCTACACATTATGCATCATTTGCACTTAGAAATCATGCATTGCATCTTGTACATACTTGCATGGCCTGTCACTAATAGGTTGCATATGTGCATATACGTCTAGGAATGCATGCGTACACTAGCATAAGGTTTTTACTCTCGAAGATTTGGCCGGATGACGATGTGGGGGATAGAGAGTAAGGATTGACTTGGAAAGGTTTTGGGAGCTAGGTTTAGATTTATCTAAAGAGTTGAATGGATTGTCGAGTGAGGTAGAAATAGCTGATCCAATCTTAGAGCGAACGAATGTCACGTGGAATGATTTTGCCTCCTAAAGTCTAGATGGAGTAGAGGTTACGAACCAAGCACGAAACATCTCCCTAAAAACTACCCTTTGACCTCTAAGTTAGGAAGCTCATAGGAAGCAACAAGCCCTAGAGAATACGATGCAACCCGACACTCCTCTGTCGTCATCTCGTTAATGAAAATCATTCGGGGACATGAGTGCATCGGAAACGAAGGCTCGAGTCTAAGTTGTGAGACAAGAACACAGAAAAAAAAAAAGAAAAAAAAAGAGTGACACTTATCAAATTCCAACGTCCTAGAAACCCGGGATTGCATGAGAAAGGGAAAGAAAGAAAAAGAAAAAGAATACAAAAACAAGAATAAAACGGAAAGAGATAGGGCAAAGAAAAATAGTGAAAGTATGAGCCAAGTAACTTTTAGAGACCTCATTTGGGATGTGTTTAGGAGACATGCTCGGCAAGTAGGATATACTCCATTGTAGATCGCGGGAAACAATGGAAATCCCATTAATGAGCTTTCGCTTGAATGTTGGAGAAGATAGAGTATACCAAACCCGATTTCATTCGCAGCGACTCTAACCCGTACAACCAATCCACTCAAAATCCCCATTTGTTCTCCGATTATATCTTATCACCCCTGAATAGTTTTATAGCTGCACACTTACTCGAGGACGAGCAAACCTCAAGTCTGGGGGGATTTGATCACACGGGTTTTTCATTGGTTTTCTAACGTCACACACTTCGGTTTTTCTCATATCTTAGGCATAATAGGACGTTAGACGGTCATGGGTAGGATTATTTTCTCCATTTTCCTTGCAGGATGATCGAACGAGGACATTTATGCACGAGGCACGGAAAAAGAGCGAAATCAAGAAATCCCGGAGGACTCAGAGAAAATAGGCGGACCGCCTGTTTTAACAGGCGGTCGCTCGTTGTGATAGGCGAGCAAGTGGGCAGTCGCTCACTTAATCAGGCGGTCGCTCTACGCGATTACAGAGAAAACGAGCGGCCCGCTCGGTATATGATAACTCATATTCTTCTCTATATTTTGATGAGAGTTTGTCTAGGTTTTATAGGATAATCACATGCATTCATAGGCTTCTAGGCGTGTTAGGACACAAAACCCGGTTGTGCTTTAGTTTTGCAGAGTTACAGGTTTCGAAGATGATTGGACTCGAAAAGGAGCTATTTGGAGCGTTAAAGAAGAAGTCCGGATGAGATACTCATGTTGCGATATCAATAACTTTCTCTACAGAGGTCCAAATCATGCGAGATTGTACCATTGGAAAGAGCACTTCATAGACGCAGAATTCGACCTAGGAATCTGGATCCGGTCCGGATCCACCTGGAATCGGTCCGGATCCAGTAAAAAACCCTATTTCGCGATTTTCAACATCAGAATGAAAATATGACTCTTGGGAGCCGCTCTAGGGTTATAAAAAAGCCCTAGCCACGTCCTAGAACAGAAGAGAACCTTAGAAAACATCTAGATACAGATTTTTGGAGAGCTTTTGGTGAGAGAAGAATAGAAGTTCACGGGATTTCGGGAAGAAGAAGGAAGATTCGATCGTGGAGACTACACATCTGCATGAGACTTTCTTTTCTCTCTTTTATCTCTTTCTCTAAGAGCTTTTTATTGTTTTCCATGAACCGTGAGTAGATCCACGACTATGGGTTAGGGATTCGTTTGTGTTTTTGGTATGTTTGAACCCTAACTTGGATTTCGGTTTTGATTTATTTCGGTTCTATTGATTTGCGCTTTTATTGGATTGATGTTTGCTAATCCCTTGGTCAATTATCTTAGATTTTAAACTACATAGAGATATGAGTTGGTTTCGAATCAAAATCAATAGGATAGATCGTATTATTCACATAGAGATATGGTTTAATCGATCTAGGGTTGATGATAGCGTTCTTTATGCACCTAGGGTTAACTTGAATAGATCGAGAGATTGACGAGTTACTCTGTAGGTAGGGAGTTAGTAGACCGAGAGGTGAATTCTCTATCTTTGTTGCTTGATGGTTCCCGAATACAAGTCATAATCGTTATTCTCACATGCTTAGCATATATCCATACACGCGAATACGATCCCGACACCCGTAGTCATCCTTGCTTGATAGTTTACTCGTTTTCATTGTTTTCTTATATCGTTTTCCATTGATTCCACATATTTCCACCATCACTTCCACTTCCTTGCTTGATTTGGTTTCGATTAGGATTTAGACTTAGCTACCGGTCCTTGCGTTCGACCCCGTGTTACGACGATCCGTATCCTGGCGGTGAGTTGTGAATCGGGTTATAAATTCTAGAATCGATACACACGTATCAAGTTTTTGGCGCCGCTGCCGGGGTCTGGTTAGCCTATTTCTAGGTCTTTATTGATTCTAGATCTTAGCTTGTTTACTTTTTCTTTTTCTTTTTCTTTTTCTTTCTTTGGTTTTTGCGG
>NW_010966076.1:107419-109854 GCF_000463585.1 Tarenaya hassleriana | reverse complement strand
TCTATCTCCCATACACTTGAGATTGATCGGGCCACAACAAGCACGAGTGACTTCTTTCAGAAACTTGACTCAGACCGTATCACATGCAACTTGGACCATGTCAGTTTCTTAGACGATAGAAAGCGGGTAGAAGATGTCATCCTCAGGCCAGTAGAAACAAGTAAGTGTCGTTTTAATAATCCCATACTTGTTTTTTACTCTTTCATTGCAAATGATCAAGCATGGATGACACATATGGAGAAATCAGAGTATGTGAGACACCCGCATAGACCACCACCCCAACCTCCAGATTCATCACTCTCAGACCCTCCCATCATTTGAGCAAGATAGGTCGAGCTAATGACGTTAAACAAGCGCTTCTCGGGAGGCAACCCGAGCATTAGGTAACTTTTCTTTTTCTTTTTCTTCGTAGCGTAGGTAGTAGAGACCATGATTGTATTTTGATCTTTCGGAGTTCATTGCTATTATGCTTTTGTTCGGATAACGTTTGTTGTTCTATGAGCGTTTACACCGGCACACGAGAGATGAGCATCGACTTCCGAGAGACAACGTTGGATAAGTTCCAATTCACAGAGTGTGTGAGAGCTCTTGCGTTTGACGTGAGTTAACTTCATTGCGAGCGAACGAATTTCGCAGAGCTAAGCCTTCTCTATCCCTCTTATTGGTTCTTTTCATATGTTATTTTCGATTCTACTTTTCCGGGCGAAAGTCTACACCGTGGACGGTGTGTGGTTCAAGTCTGGGGGGTAGATAGATCCTTCACACATTCAGGCCTATCTACTTAGGATTGCATTTAGTTTAGGTGCATCTTATCATGGCATATAGACTTAGGAAAAATTTTCCACTTTTGCATATCACCTTGCATTAGATGCATTCACACGTTTTTTAATTATTTTCATATAGATGGGTTTTTTTGTTAGGTTTGCATGATTGCATTTGACATATAGATTTAGGTTCATATAGGTTCACGTGCATAACTTGAAAACCCGTTTTGAACATCATTTGGAGGATTTTTGGGATGATAGAGTAGAAATATCTTGATGATCTAGTGACTTTATAGAACGTGGTTGAACCGTGTCGAATTGATAGTTCTTCAGACTTTCTATATATAGTTCGTGGGATGGAGTTGTTATTTGGAACCTACGGAGTGGAAACGACTACATCCAGGTTATAAGTTTCGTTTAGAATCTTTTCCGAGTCTTGCAGGTCGATGAAACCTAGTTCAACGAATACCTTGGGAAAATACAGCATCTCGACACTCCGCCGTCAACGAAAATCGTTCGAGGACATGAGTGCATCGATTGATGGTTCGAGTCTAAGTTGTGGGTCGGACATCGCATTGAAAGAAAAAAAAAAGAAGAAAAAAAAAAGAGAAAGAAAAAAAAAGAAAGAAAGAGAAAAATGATGTCCTTCAACTTCAACGTCCTAGAAACCCGAGGTGCTAGCGTTTGATAGAGAAATTCAACAAAAAGGTAAAAATCCAGGTAAAAGTAGAACTAAGATCGAAGAGGCTAAGTTGAGATAAGGATGGGTTCGGAAATAGACTTGGTGAGTTGTAGAGATTCTAATGGGTTCTAGGTGGCAATAAAAATCCCATGGCTAGGTAGATTAGTCTTTGGTAGAAAGATCATAGTAGACCGGTTTGGGTACGATTCTCGGGAAACTAGTATTGGATGGATATTTTGCTTTTGAGTCTCACGATGATACTATTTGATGTTCGTCACTCCCTGTTTTGTAGATTTTATTCCTTCGTTCTTTACTCGAGGACGAGCAAAGGTTTAAGTCTGGGGGGATTTGATAACTCATATTCTTCTCTATATTTTGATGACAGTTTGTCTAGGTTTTATAGGATAATCACATGCATTCATAGGCATTCTAGGCATGTTAGGACACAAAACCCGGTTGTGCTTTAGTTTTGCAGAGTTACAGGTTTCGAAGATGATTGGACTCAAAAAGGAGCTATTTGGAGCGTTAAAGGAGAAGTCCGGATGAGATACTCATGTTGCGATATCAATACCTTTCTCTACAGAGGTCCAAATCATGCGAGACTTGTATCATTGAAAGAGCACTTCAAGAGCTTCACGTAGACACCGAAATCGCGTAAATCCGACACTGGAGTAGAAAGTTATGAGCGAATTCGTGAAGACCAGAAAACTGCCAGCGCAGGACCGGATCCAACTGGATCCGGTCCTGATCAAGGACGCAGAATTCGACCCCAGGAATCTGGATCCGGTCCGGATCCACCTGGAATCGGTCCGGATCCAGTAAAAAACCCTGTTTCGCGATTTTCAGCATCAGAATGGGAATAGGACTCTTGGGAGCTGCCCTAGGGTTATAAAAAAGCCCTAGCCACGTCCTAGAACAGAAGAGAACCTTAGAGAACATCTAGATACAGATTTTTGGAGAGATTTTGGTGAGAGAAGAATAGAAGTTCA
>NW_010966076.1:104424-107294 GCF_000463585.1 Tarenaya hassleriana | reverse complement strand
TCCTCTCTTTTATCTCTTTTCTTATGAGCTTTTTGTTATTTTCTATGAACCATGAGTAGATCCACGACCTGGGTTAGGGATTCGTTTGTGTTTTGGGTATGTTTGAACCCTAACTTGGATTTCGGTTTTGATTTGATTCGGTTCTATTGATTTGCACTTTTATTGGATTGATGTTTGCTAACCCCTTGATCAATTATCTTGTATTCTGAACCACATAGAGATATGGGTTTGTTTCGGATCAAAATCAATAGGATAGATCGTATTATTCACATAGAGATATGGTTTAATCGATCTAGGGTTGATGATAGCGTTCTTTATGCACCTAGGGTTAACTTGAATAGATCGAGAGATTGACGAGTTACTCTGTAGGTAGGGAGTTAGTAGACCGAGAGGTGAATTCTCTATCTTTGTTGCTTGATGATTCCCGAATACAAGTCATAATCGTTATTCTCGCATGCTTAGCATATACCCATACACGCGAATACGATCCCGACACTCGTAGTCATCCTTGCTTGATAGTTTACTCGTTTTTATTGTTTTCTTATATCGTTTTCCATTGATTCCACATATTTCCACCATCACTTCCACTTCTTTACTTGATTTGGTTTCGATTAGGATTTAGGCTTAGCTACCGGTCCTTGCGTTCAACCCCGTGTTACGACGATCCGTATCCTTGCGGTGAGTTGTGAATCGGGTTATAAATTCTAGACTCGGTACAGTATACCAGGCGGTCGCCTCGAGTTGACAAGAAGAACGAGCGGTCACTCGTGAATATGAGCGGTCGCTCACCCTGAAGAACAAGAGCGACACTGAAGAAAAAATGAGCGACCCTGAACAAAAAGTGAGCGACCGCTCGATATCAAATCCGGCCCAAAAAGGAAAAGCCCAATTTTTGAGGAAAAACATAGTTTGGACACTTGGACAAAAAGGGGATCTTGAGGAGAGAGAGGGGGGACTCGACACTTGGGAAGAAAAACACCTTGGAGAGGAGAAAAGGGAGATTTGTCGACCTAGGGAGACATCTTGAAGGAGGAGATCACCATTGAAGACCATATTGAGCATTTCTTCTCATTTTCTATGTTCTCCCCTTTTGTTTTCTGTTTTGAACCTCTAGATATGCAGTAGTGACTTTGTTGTGGTTGAGGGATCCCCACTTTTGTATGGACACCTATGCTTATCTATGATGCTTTTGAGTTTTCTTCCATTGGTTTGATGTTTTGTGCTTAATGCTATTGATTTGGATGAAACCCTAATCGATATGACCATATAACACATTGATCATAGGGATATGGGAATGATGTTTGGAACCAAATGTCAAATGAGTGAGTTATTCACATTGGGAGATGGCTTAGCTTGCTTAGGGTTCATGATGGGGTACATTAATGCATCTAGAGATCATTTGGATCATTGGAAAATGGGTGAATCGATTCTCTAGGTAGTGAGGTAAGCTCGGGAGAGACAAACTCTAGAGAAAGTGCTTGAAACCCCCAATTGGAAGATAAACCCATAGGCATTGTAACATCACTAACCGTACATGCGATTCTTGAGGGATCCCGAACCTACAACGCCTCAAAACATCGTTTTACAAACCGTTAATCTTACTTGCTTTCTTGTATTTCGACACTTACCATAAACCATATTTTTACTCGACCACTTAATCTAGCTTAGAGATAGACTAATACATCCTAGTCCTCTGTTCGACCCCGGTACTACAACTACCGTATACTTGCGGATAATGGTACGAATCAGGTATTAAATATAAGACTCGGTGTGTGCGCATCAATGAGAGCTCATATTGAGGAACTTGAGTGCAAGGGAGTGATACTCGATGGAGACTTGGCTGCGGAATTGATCCTGGTGTCATTGCCCGAGGACTATAACCAGTTCGTGATGCAGTACCATATGCACGGGATGACTAAGAGCTTAGCCAAATTGCATGGGATGCTGAAATCGGCTGAGCAGGATATCGTGGTACCCAAGACTGTGCTTGCTGTTGAGAAAAACTCCAGCAAGAAGCAGCGGGGCAAAGCCAAAAAGAAGGCGGCGTGTCTGGAGCGTAATTGTCACCTTTACTTGGAGGATCTGAAGGATAAGAAGCTTGATGAAGCTTCTGCCTCATGTATTCATGTTATAGAAGCTAAAATCTGTACTACATCTTCGTGGGTATTGGATACCGGAAGTGCCTCACACATTTGTGGAAATGTGCAGGGACTAAGAAGAAGTAGGATGCTAGCTAAGGGAGAAGCGGATCTGCGCGTCGGAAATGGAGCAAGAGTTGTTGCATTGTGTGTTGGCGTTTATGATTTGCATCTTCCTTCTGGACTTGTTTTAGAATTGAGTAATTGTTACTATGTGTCTGCGATTAGCAGAAACATTATTTCTATTTCATGTCTTGATTTGGATGGTTTTCGATTTGTTATTGAGAGCTCGAGTTTGATGATTTATCGAGACGACATTTACTATGGTAATGGTTATCTAGTGAATGGTTTATACTGTTGGGTTTCCTAGGATCTCTAGAGCGAATCTAGGGTTTATTAAATTTTTGTTTTATATCCGCTGCGCAAACCCTAGAATCGATCTCTTAGGAATAGGATTCGCTCTAGAGATCCCAGGAAACCCAACAGTGGTATCAGAGCCTGGTTGCTCTGTTTTGATTTCGTAGAATCCGATCACGCACGTTTTAGGATTTGAATTGTTTGAATCCATGTTTGCTTTGATATCTATGCATGTTTGATGATTGAATCTAGTGTAGATTGCATGTTTCATGTTGCATAGAGTGCAGGAGTTCGAATTTTGGATCCACAGGTGAATTCGGATCGGTTTCAGGTCTGATCGGGGCTGAGAACGCCGGAGAACGTGATCTGATCACG
>NW_010966076.1:103594-104388 GCF_000463585.1 Tarenaya hassleriana | reverse complement strand
GACCGTCCGTTCCGGATGGTTGAGACCGTTCGTTCCATGGCTGAGAGTGGACCGTCCGTTCTGCTGTCATGGACCGTCCGTTCCGCCAACTGCAGACCGTCCGTTCTGTGTTGTTTCAGCGTGGAACGTCCGTTCTGACTTCTGAAGTCGGTCCGCTCGTTCTGCGAAGCATGGAACGTCCGTTCTATGTCTAGAACGGACAGTCTAAGGTTCAGATTCCGAAATTTTTCGTTTTCTGATCCGATTATGCAGTCGTTGCTTAATCTGATCAACTGTGACTCCAATAGACATGATTTATTCTTATGGATGGTCCATAGTGAATGAATGCATGTAACTTAATCGAGATATTAGATATGCTTGATTGAGTGGGAGCTTCGAGATTGGGATTACATAATCGAATGGATTGTCTATTCGGATCATGTTAATCATTGAACAGAAACCGGTTAGATCTAGTAGCTCTACGAGTAAAGCACTTGTCAAGACCTCGATCGTACGTGTCATGGGCCATGCCAAAGCTGGGTGTGCCGTATTATCTTGGTGAGGCAAGATGGAGAACTGGTAATTCTCATAGCTTGAAAGTAGATGCTTGATCTAGATGCGGTTTCAAAAAATCCCTTATTTATGTAATGCTAAGTGTATACCTCCCATTACTAGAGCGCCTGTCAAGGCATCGATCGTCCGTAACATGGGTCATGCCAAAGTTGAGCGTGCCGGATTATCTTTGTGAGGCAGGGTAGAAAATCGTGGTTCCTACAGCTTGAATATGGTTTATCTTGGGTTAAGTTGTCAAGTTT
>NW_010966076.1:101342-102379 GCF_000463585.1 Tarenaya hassleriana | reverse complement strand
AAGGGAGAAGCGGATCTGCGCATCGGAAATGGAGCAAGAGTTGTTGCATTGTGTGTTGGCGTTTACGATTTGCATCTTTCTTCTGGACTTGTTTTAGAGCTTAGTAATTGTTACTATGTTCCTGCGATTAGCAGAAACATTATTTCTATTTCATGTCTGGATTTGGATGGTTTTCGATTTGTGATTGAGAACTCGAGTTTGATGATTTATCGAGACGATGTTTACTATGGTAATGGTTATCTAGTTAATGGTTTATATGTCTTGAATGATCAGCCTTCAAACTCAACTTCATCCATCTATAGCGTGAGTACTAAACGGTTTAAGCCGAACGACTTAAACCCGACCTTCCTCTGGCATTGTCGTCTAGGCCATATAAACGAGAAGCACATTCAGAAGCTTCATTCTGAAGGTCTTCTGGATTCATTTGATTTTGAGTCTCTTGAATCTTGCGATTCTTGTTTGATGGGCAAGATGACAAAGCATCCTTTCAAAGGGAAATGACAGAGAGCGACAGAGTTATTGGATCTGATACATAGTGATGTATGCGGACCAATGAGCTGTCCAGCTAGAGGAGGTTATCTGTACTTCGTTACGTTCACTGATGATTTCAGTCGATACGGTTATGTCTATTTGATGAGACATAAGTCTGAAACACTTGAAATGTTCAAGGCTTTCAGAAACGAAGTACAGAACCAGCTTGGCAAGACGATCAAGACACTTCGATCCGATCGTGGAGGCGAGTATATAAGCCAAGAGTTCACTGACTATCTGGTTGATTGTGGTATTGTATCACAATTAACTCCTCCTGGAATACCACAATGGAACGGCGTGTCAGAACGGAGGAACCGAACACTGTTAGACATGGTTTGGTCCATGATGAGTCAGACAGATCTTCCGAAATCTTTTTGGGGCTATGCTTTAGAGACCGCTGCATACCTGCTAAACAGGAGTCCAACGAAGTCGGCTGAAACAACACCATATGAGATATGGACAGGGAAGCGTCCCGCGTTATCGTTTGTCAAAATTTGGGGTTGCGA
>NW_010966076.1:95973-99922 GCF_000463585.1 Tarenaya hassleriana | reverse complement strand
ATGACTACAGATCGCAGTCTGGCTATGTTTTCTGCTTGAACGGAGGCGCTGTTAGCTGGAAGAGTTCCAAGCAAACGATCGTTGCAGATTCTACTACAGAAGCTGAGTATATTGCAGCGTCGGACGCAGCAAAGGAAGCTGTTTGGATCAGGAAGTTTGTTGGCGACTTGGGTGTCATTCCTAGTGCTGATAGTCCCATTGCTCTGTATTGTGACAACAATAGAGCGATCGCACAAGCGAAAGTGTTGGTTTAGTGCTCTATGATGAACTGTTGTATGAGCTTTCTTATGATACATTTGATGTATTGACACTTTCTATGAACTTATGGTTGAGTGTTTGATTCATTACGTATTGTGCATACTTGATATGTTATGAAATTCATGTATTGTTATGAACAATACTAAACTCCCTAGTCATGTATCATTGTGGGAATAATGATATACCAAGACTAGTATGATGTGTGATTGATGATCATATAAATGATCATAGGTATTGGATACGATCACAGTCATAGGTATTCGTTGGAGAACGGAGTATTTGGATACGATCACAATCATAGGTATTCGTTGGAGAACGAAATACTGGATTGACCCGCATGAGATTGTCACATGGACTAGCGTCATGACTTGAATCTCATGTGACGGTTCCATGATTGGATCCTAAGACCTAAGATATCTATGGAATCCAACATGAGGAGTTACGTGCTTTGATTACGTCAAACGTCCTGCATAACAGGAGAACTATAAAGGCGTGTATCAGGTACGAAACGAATCATGTGCTGGATTGTAGATAGTCAAGACGGGATTTGTACCTCTCGTAAAAGAGAGAGATATCGCTAGGCCCATCGTGTGAGCGAGACTGTAGAAATGTGTGGCCTCACTATAGACGAACGTCGTCTATTTCAAACAGTCGAACTCAATGAACGAGAAAGCAGTCGAATCAGATAAGGTGGCTTGTCCATGCCTTATATTCGACATATGATATCGTGATACAAAAGGATCATCAAACGGAATCATCACCGGCGTTCGTAGGATCACGAACAAACTCTATTCGAGATAGGTAGTCATAGTGTCTTGCTAGAGACCGCCTATGACTTGTGTAACCGAAATAAAAGATTTCGGGTTATACTGCTATATCGGATGAGCCTACAGGGTCACACACATAGGAAAAGACGAATGCGCGAGAAGAGATGAGAAAATCCCGGTGGAGCGGAGGCCAGACCGACCGGTCTAGAAGGTCTAGACCGATCGGTCCAGCCAATCCAGACCGATCGGTCCAGACACATGGACTGGTCGTTTCGGAGGTAACGTGTGAAAGTCACTCGGTCCGGAAATTGTTCCAGACCGATCGGTCCAGACGTCGGAATTTCCTAAACTCGTTCTAATTAGGGTTTTAAGTGGGATTGACTTTGGGAAACGCCTCCTAAGACTCTTGGCACGACTTTCAGACCTTTAGGGGAGTTTTTGAGAGTGAAAAACCTAAGAGTTAGATCCCTGAAACCCTTGCGCATAGAAGAACGTGTTCTTCAGTCCTAGCAGACAAGTTCCAACAGTTGGAATCCTTTCCACAGTGTGGATACATGTAGAGGGCAAGGTATTCTTCCTGCCTATAGTGATCGGACGAACACATCAATTGATACAGGCCCTGGATCGATTGAGGTAAGCGTTCTAACGTTTCTACAAGATCATGCATGATAGGTTTTAGGGTTTTATCAAAATTTTGTTTTACATCTGCTGCGCAAACTCTAGAACTGATCTCTTAGGAATTAGATTCGCTCATGAGATCCCAAGAAAACCCAACAGTGGTATCAGAGCCTGGTTGCTCTGCATGATTTTGTTAGAACCCGATCACGCACGTTATAGGATTTGAATTGTTTGAATCCGTGTTTGCTTTGATGCTATGCATGATTTGATTGTGGATCTAGAGTAGATTTTCTGTTCATTATTGCATAGTGTGCAAGAGCTTCGAATTCTTAGTTCGCAGGCAAAAACAGAGTCGAATTCGGGTCTGAAACGGGACAGAAACGACGAAAACGAGATCTGATCACGTTTTCGCCTGGACCGATCGGTCTGGTCCTCTGGACCGATCGGTCTAGGGTTTCCAAGTTAGTTGGACCGACAGGTCCAGACTGAACGGTCTGCATGCGTAGACCGATCGGGGTGGACCAAGACCGATCGGTCTGGACCATTCCGGACCGAAAGGTCTGGACCGAACTTGACCTGGAGACCGAGCCGTGTAGACCGATCGGTCTAGGCCTAAACCGATCGATCTGGGTCCCGAGGCTTCACAAAAATTTGGTTTTTCGTTTCGGGATCTGATTTGAGCAATCGTTGCTTAAACCGGTCAACTGTGATTCAGAATAGCATGATTCGTTCATTTGGATGATCCATAGTGAATGAATGCATATAACTTAATCAAGATATTAGATATGCTTGATTGAGTGGGAGCTTAGGGATTGGGATTACATAATCGAATGGATAGTCTATTCGGATTATGTACAATCGTTGCACAAAAACCGGTTAGATCTAGGAGCTCTACGAGTAAAGCGCTTGTCAAGGCCTCGATCGTACGTGTCATGGGCCATGCCAAAGCTGGGTGTGTCGTATTATCTTGGTGAGGCAAGATGGAGAAATGGTGGTTCTCATTGCTTGAAAGTAGATGCTTGATCTAAGTGTGGTTTCGAAAATCCCTTATTTATGTAATGCTAAGCGTGTACCTTCCATTACTAGAGCACCTGTCAAGGCATCGATTGTCCGTAACACGGGTTATGCCAAAGCTGAGTGTGTCGGATTATCTTTGTGAGGCAGGGTGGGAAATCGTGGTTCCCACGGCTTGAACATGGTTTACCTTAGGTTAAGTTATCGAGTTTGACTTGAGACTTAACGGTACAGATGAGACGAGTATGCAATGATATTCGATATCATAGTCTCATAAAAGATCTAAGAGTCACATTGGATGTGATTGACATTAGATGTCTACCTAAATAGCATAAGGCTGAGTGTAAAAACTTGTTCTTATGTGAAATACGGATCTTAGTCCCATATAGAAAATTATTGTAGGGTTAGTTTTCTTTATGGGAATATAGTTTGTGTATGCATCTATGTTGTCATTGATTGATGATGGACTAGCTGGTAGTAGATCATTGATAGAATCTGCATTTGTTTTTATTCGTTCTGTTTTGTCTCTTTTTGTAGTGCATGGCATCAACCGGTAGCGTACCGAGTTTGACGATGCGATCTATCCTTGAGAAGGATAAGTTGACCGAGACGAACTTCTTAGACTGGTATTGGAACTTGAGAATTGTTCTCAAGCATGATAAGAAGTCGTACGTCCTGGAAAGGGCTCTACCATCAGAGCCTGCGGCAAAACGCCACGAGAACCGTCAGAGATGCTTGATTGAAGCATCAGACTGACGACAATGAGATCTCCTGTCTCATGTTGGGAAGCATGACCCCGAATCTGCTAAGGCAGTTTGAAGAATTTGCAGAGGCAGTTTGAAGGGAAGAGCGTGTTTGATATGATCAATCAGCTCAAGACCATGTTTCAGGAGCTGGCGCGTACTGAAAAGTACAAGACGCTAAAAGCTCTAGTGAAGATGGAGATGCCGAGAGGCAGCTCTGTCAACACCTACATCCTCAACATGAGCTTGCATGTGAAGCTCGATGGTGGCTTGGTTGCAGATTTGATCCTGATGTCATTGCCCGAGGACTATAACCAGTTTGTGATGCAGTACCATATGCACAGGATGACTAAGAGCTTAGCCGAACTGCATGGATGCTTAAATCGGCTGAGCAGGATATCGTGGTGCCCAAGACTGTGCTTGCTGTTGAGAAAAACTCCAGCAAGAAGCGGCGGGGCAAAGCCAAAAAGAAGGCAGCGAAGAAGGCAAAAGTTGCCTCTACGCCTAAGCCTAAGCCCGATAAGGGTGACTGTCATTACTGCGGAGTGT
>NW_010966076.1:95448-95867 GCF_000463585.1 Tarenaya hassleriana | reverse complement strand
TTCGTGGGTATTGGATACCGGAAGTGCCTCACACATTTGTGGAAATGTGCAGGGACTAAGAAGAAGTAGGATGCTGGCTAAGGGAGAAGCGGATCTGCGCGTCGGAAATGGAGCAAGAGTTGCTGCATTGTGTGTCGGTGTTTATGATTTGCATCTTCCTTCTAGACTTGTTTTAGAACTTAGTAATTGTTACTATGTCCCTGCGATTAGCATAAACATTATTTCTATTTCATGTCTGGATTTGGATGGTTTTCGATTTGTGATTGAGAACTCGAGTTTGATGATTTATCGAGACAGTATTTACTATGGTAATGGTTATCTAGTTAATGGTTTATACGTCTTGAATGATCAGCCTACGAACTCAACATCGTCCATCTATAGCGTGAGTACTAAACGGTTTAAGTCGAACGACTTAAACC
>NW_010966076.1:94361-94889 GCF_000463585.1 Tarenaya hassleriana | reverse complement strand
GAACAAGAGTCCAACGAAGGCGGCTGAAACGACACCATATGATATATGGATGGGGAAGCGTCCCGCGTTGTCGTTTGTCAGAATTTGGGGTTGCGATGCTTACGCGAAGTGTCAGACGACTCTTACGTTATCCTCCAAATCTGATAAATGTTTATTTGTAGGCTATACCCTAAGGAAACTAAGGGTTACTATTTCTATATTCCGACAAAGAACAAGGTGTTCATGTTGGGATATCTACGGGTTCCTAGCATGCGATCATATCGATCTAGGGTTTGGTTTACTAGGTTTCATGCAGCGGAAGAAAGATCTAAACCTAGTCAAACGTCACACACAACCAAACTCGCAAAACCCAAAAGATCGTGTATATCACCGAGGGAATCGTTACTTACCTCGTTCTCGATGAGACTTGAAGTTTATTTCGATCCGGGGCCTGTTCTAAATCACTAAGAGCTGAAAGTACAGCTCCTCTACACGTATCCACACCGACGGGAAGGATTCCAAACGATTTGGAACAAATCTGCTAGGATT
>NW_010966076.1:93762-94292 GCF_000463585.1 Tarenaya hassleriana | reverse complement strand
AAGAGAACAGCTTCTCTAGGGTTCTAGGATGTTTCTCTGAGTTTTAGGTCGGCCTCAATTAAGTTTGGACGAAACTCCAAACTTAAATAAGATTAGAAACCCCTAAAAACGAATATTTGGAAATTTTCCGGATCCCGGTCCGCCGGACCAGGAGCTTGGTCCGGCGGACCAAGCTTAGTCCGAGGCACACGGACCGGCTGACCTGAAGGCTTGGTCCGGCGGACCACGTGTGGTCAGCTCCGGACCAAGACCCTTCTTGGTCAGCTCGGTCCGACTTGTCATTTCTCGGTCCGCCTATCCCAGAATCTGGTCAGCGCTGACCAACTCTTGGTCAGCCGGACCAGGCCTGGACAGATGATCGCGGACCGAGCCTCCAGAGGAGTTTTCAGTGCGTTGGTCCGAAGCTGACCAAGTTTGGTCAGCCCCGGACCAAGTTTGGTCAGTCCGGGAGGTCTGGAGGCTCGGTCCGCGATCATCTGTCCAGGCCTGGTCCGGCTGACCAAGAGTTGGTCAGCCGCTGACCAGATTCC
>NW_010966076.1:91622-92241 GCF_000463585.1 Tarenaya hassleriana | reverse complement strand
CGATGCTGCTATGTACTCGACTTCTGTAGTCGAATCTACCACGGTTGGCTGTTTGGAACTCTTCCAACTGATAGCCCCACCGTTCAGGCAGCAAACATAACCTGACTGCGATCTGAAGTCATCTCTGTCGGTTTGGAAACTAGCATCGGTATAACCATTTATAGCGAGCTCGTCTTCCAATCCGCCATACACCAAGAACAAATCCTTAGTCCTTCTCAAGTACTTAAGGATGTTCTTGACTGCAATCCAGTGAGCCTCACCTGGTGTAGATTGATATCTACTATTCATGCTCAATGCATATGATACATCTGGACGAGTACACAACATGGCATACATGATGGATCCAATTGCCGAGGCATATGGAATCCTACTAATGCGCTCTTGCTCATCCTGTGTCTTTGGACACTGAGTCTTGCTAAGAGCAATGTCATGTCCCATTGGCAAGGCACCCCTCTTGGAGTCTTGCTCATAATACGCAACTATGGCTAGCAGAATCCGTATGGATTTAAGCATCACGACTGGTGAAAGAGTTTCATCATACTCTATACCATGAATCTGACGAAAACCTTTCGCGACGAGTCGTGCCTTATAGGTATGCACGATGCCATCCATGTCGGTT
>NW_010966076.1:88313-89716 GCF_000463585.1 Tarenaya hassleriana | reverse complement strand
TTGGTGGAACTCTTTCCAACAACTACCATATCATTCTTCCCTCGGCTCCCAGCTTTCTCTTGGAATGACACATTCAACTGATCAACCATCAATGAATTGTCCATGTCATCTAATTGCTCACGCAATTCCGAAGACATCTTTCCAAGCATCAAGCTAGACAAGTCCAGATACTCATCCTCATGCTTCCAATAAGCATCAATGATCGATCTAGAAGCCGTGGTCAGAGGCTTATCCTTCATAAGGATAGATCGCATGGTGAGATAAAACAGATTCCTGCAACAGATATGTTCTACAGAAAAGACAGACAAACAGGCAGAAAATATGCAAGCCGCTTAGTACACATACTAACACAGATAATAGATGCAATATGACAAGCTCCCACTAAGAAAAATACCCTCAATGAGTTTCTAAGTGAGTTAGGATCCATATTTCACATGCTTTTGAGTCAGCTAGGGCATGACGCTCAAAAACATGCTATTTAGGTAGACAACACATTGTCAATCACATCCTATGTGATTCCTAGATGTGTATGGGATAGTGATACGCTATCACTGCATGTTCCTCATCCCATCCTTACCATCAGGTCCAAGTCCGACTTGATAACCCAATCCAAGCTCAACCATATTCGAGCTATGAGAATCACGATTTCTCCATACTGCCTCACCAAGATAATCAGGCACGCTCAGCTAGACATGACCCGTAACCATGACGATCGAGGCCTTGACAGGTTCTCTACTAATGGACGGTAATAGCTTGAGATTAATCATGAGGAAGAGGACAAAATTTCGGACTTGAGAAGTGTCTGAGGTCCAGTCCGGAGCTGACTAGAATCTGGTCCGCCGGACTGACCTTGGTCAGCTTCTCTTGTCCGTCGTTCTGTCCGTTTTCGGAGAAATTCTGAGCTTGGTCCGGGGCTGACCAGGAATCGGACTCAGTTCGAAAACTGAGGTTGGTCCGGGGCTGACCAAACTTGGTCAGTCTCGGACCAACTCAGTCCGTTTCCTTGGTCCGGCTGACCTGGAATCGGAGCGCAGACTATCTGATTTTGGTCCAGGGCTGACCAAACTTGGTCAGCTCTGGACCAACTCGGTCCTTTTCCTTGGTCAGTCCGTCGGTCTTCGTCTCGGACCCGTGTTGCTCTCGCTTGGTCCGGGGCTGACCAGCGAGAACTTTGGTCCTCCTGACTAAACACGCGGTCCGGAATCTGATCTGTCTGCTGGTCCGGCTGACCAACTCTTGGTCCGGCTGACCGCAGACAAATCAGATTCGGAACAGGGTTGGTCCGGCGGACCACGTGTGGTCAGCTCCGGACCAAGACCCTTCTTGGTCAGCTCGGTCCGACTTGTCATTTCTCGGTCCGCTTGTCCCAGAATCTGGTCAGCGGCTGACCAACTCTTGGTCAA
>NW_010966076.1:80646-88140 GCF_000463585.1 Tarenaya hassleriana | reverse complement strand
CTGACCAAACTTGGTCAGCTCTGGACCAACACATTGAAAACTTCTTTTCGTGCTCGTTTCGGTCAAATCTCGTTTCCATTCTTCATATTCTTCACGTATAAGTTCATCCCTATTGGTGTGTGACCCTGTAGGCTCATTCTAAGTGGTAGTGACTTTAGGAACCTTTTCTGAACCACAAGTCATGGTTAGTCTCTAGCAAGACGCCATGACCACCCATTTAGAATTGAGTTAGAGGTGATCTAACCAAGGCAATAACAGCTCGAGTTCTGATCCTTTATCTCACGATATCATGTGTTGAACAAGGGCATGGTTTGAGCCACCTTTCAAGTTCAACTGCTTTCTCGTCTTGGAAAATCGACTATTAAAATAGATGCAACTTCATCTATAGCGTGGCCACGCGTTTTCATAGTCCGACTTCCACGAGAGGGCCCAGCGATATCTCTCCTGTTAAGGAGGTGACAAGTCCCATATTGCATGTCTACTATCTCCATATGATTCGTGAACGTATCTGATCAACGCCGTTATAATCATCCGGTTAAAGACGACGTTTGACGCAGTCAAGACACGTCACTCCTCATATCAGATACTCTAGACATCTCAGGTATGAGGATCCATAAACGAACCGCTGTATGAGATTCAAGTCATGACTCTGTCCATGTGACAATCTCATGCGGGTCATCCAGTCACTCGTTCACAACGAGTACCCATGATTGTGATCTACATCCAACGCGTTGATCACACCTCATGCTAGTCTTCATTCAACATTGTTCCCACAATGATGACTGACTAGGGAGTTTAGAATCATTGTCTAATGATTCAAGGATGTCGAAATACAACAAACATGCTAATCGTATAACGGATAAATAATGCATTCATAAATCAATGAATCAATACAAAGTAAAATGTCATATCATGGATCATCCTAGAGCATTACAACCAACAGTTCATTGCCAGGAATGCGACTTTTATGGAGCGAGAGTTCGTCTCCAAAAGAGTCAGTGGGAGTAGGATCGAACTTGAGGAAGTTCGAGAGCAACAAGTAAACGCTGAGCCGAGTGAACAAGTTGAAGAAGTTCAACTTGTTTCACTGCCGGTTGTGACTCAACCTTCAACGAGTTAACCTCGAAGATCAGGCAGGATTCGCCAAGAGCCTGTGAGATACGGATTTCTTGTGACTGGGAATGAGGAACTCATGTTATTAGAACATGACGAGCCTACCACATACCCAGAGGCTATGGTGAGTCCAGATTCCGAGAAATGGCGCGAGGCTATGAAGTCCGAGATGCAATCCATGTTAGACAATGCATCTGAAGGGATAAAACCCATCGGATGCAAGTGGATCTTCAAGAAGAAGACCAACATGGATGGCAACGTGCACACATATAAGGCACGACTTGTAGCGAAAGGATTCCGTCAAATTCATGGTATTGACTATGATGAGACCTTTTCGCCCGTAGTTATGCTGAAGTCCATCAGGATCCTACTTGCCATAGCCGCATATTATGACTATGAGATATGACAGATAGATGTCAAGACCGCGTTCCTTAACGGGAACTCGATCGAGGATGTGTACATGACACAACCCAAAGGTTTTGTCGATCCAAGGAACCCGAGGATGGTGTTCAAGCTTCAGAGGTCCATTTATGGACTGAAGCAGGCTTCGAGGAGCTGGAACCTTCGCTTTGATGAGACAATCAAAAGGTTTGATTTCTCACAGAACGAAGACGAGCCATGTATTTACAAGAAAGTCAGTGGGAGCACAGTGTTGGTTTAGTGCTCTATGATGTACTGTTTATGAGCTTTGTTCAGATACATTTGATGTATTGATACTTTCTATGGTTTATATGAGAGTATTTGATTCATTACATGTTCTAGCATACTAGATCTGTTATGAAATCCATGTATCATTATGAATGATACTAAACTCCCTAGTCTTGTGTCATTATGGGAATGATGACATAATAAGACTAGTATGATGTGTGATTGATGATTATAGAGATGATCATAGGTATTGGATACGATCACGATCATAGGTATTCGTTGGAGAACGGAATACTGGATTGACCTGCATGAGATTGTCACATGGACTAGCGTCATGACTTGAATCTCATATGGCGGTTCCATGATTGGATCCTAAGACCTGAGATATCTACGGAATCCAACATGAGGAGTTGCGTGCTTTGAATACGTCAAACGTTCTGCGTAACAGGAGGACTATAAAGGCGTGTATCAGGTACGAAACGAATCATGTACTGGATTGTAGATAGTCAAGACGGGATTTGTACCTCTCGTAAAATTTAGAGATATCGATGGGCCCCTCGTGTGAGCGAGACTGTAGAAATGTGTGGCCGCACTATAGACGAACGTCGTCTATTTCAGACAGTCGAACTCAGTGAACGAGAAAGCAGTCGAATCAGATAAGATGGCTTGTCCATGCCTTATTTTCGACATATGATATCATGATAGAAAAGGATCATCAATCGGAATCATCTCTGGCGTTCGTAAAGATCACGAACAAACTCTATTCGAGATAGGTAGTCATAGTGTCTTGCTAGAGACCGCCTATGACTTGTATATCCGAAATAGAGATTTCGGGTTATACTGCTATATCGAATGAGCCTACAGGGTCCCACACGCAGGGAAGGACAAAACGCACGAGAAAACAACGGAAAAACCAAGACGGAAGAGTCTGGAACGGACGGACCAGAAGTCCAGAACGGACGGTCTGTCGTGCCAGACCCGACGGTCCAGAATGGACTGTCCGTTCCAGAAAGTCTGGAACGGACGGTCCACATGAGCAGACCGTCCGTTCTACGTGCTGGAACGGACGATCCACGTGCTTTTCTGGACCGTCCGTTCCGGGCTCAGTTTTTCCGAAATTAAAACCAGATTAGGGTTAAATCACTTTATAAAAGGGAGATTAAAAACCATAATAAGGTAAGCCGACTTTAGAACACTTTCAGCAATTTTTGGTGAGATCCAAAAGGTTGAGAGTATGATCAAAGTCCATTTTTCTCGAAGCACAAATCGAATAGAGATTCGAGTCTTAGCAGACAAGTTCCAACCGTTGGAATCCATCCCGTGGTGTGGATACGTGTAGAGGGCGAGGTATTCTTCCTGCCTTTCGTGATCAGACGTGTTCTTCGATTGATACAGGCCCCGGATCGATTGAGGTAAGCGTTCTAACGTTTCTACGATTCATTAGAAGCATGGTTCTAGGGTTTATTAAATTTTTGTTTTATATCCGCTGCGCAAACCCTAGAATCGATCTCTTAGGAATAGGATTCGCTCTAGAGATCCCAGGAAACCCAACAGTCAGCTCCGGACCGGGACTTCAGTGGACTCCCCCGGCTGACTCGGAGCGTGCTGGCGGACGGAGCTGAGGCAGAGAAATGCTGGTCCGGCTGACCAAAACTGGTCAGCTCCGGACCAGCTGCGCTTGCATGTTTCATGTTGCATAGAGTGCAGGAGTTCGAATTTTGGGTCCACAGGTGAATTCGGATCGGTTTCGGGTCTGATCGGGGTTGGGAACACCGGAGAACGTGATCTGATCATGTGGACAAACCCTAGACCGTCCGTTCTGGGTAAGCTAGACCGGATGGTCCGGGGTGGCAGACTGCACAGATCAGAACAGATGGTCCGCACTAGACCGTCCGTTCCGTCTGCTGCGGACCGTCCGTTCCGGATGGTTGAGACCGTCCGTTCCATGGCTGAGAGTGCTTCACCAAAATTTGATTTTGCGTTTTGGGATCTGGTTAGAGCAATCGTTGCTTAAAATCGATCAACTGTGATTCAGAATAACATGATTCTTTCTTATGGATGGTCCATAGTGAATGAATACATGTAACTTAATCAAGATATAGTATATGCTTGATTGAGTGGGAGCTCCGAGATTGGGATTACATAATCGAATGGTTGGTCTATTCAGATTATGTAATACATCTGATCAAGTAATAATTGTTGATCCTTGATATGTACAATCGTTGCACAGAAACCGGTTAGATCTAGAAGCTCTATGAGTAAAGCACTTGTCAAGGCCTCGATCGTACGTGTCATGGGTCATGCCAAAGCTGGGTGTGTCGTATTATCTTGGTGAGGCAAGATGGAGAAATGGTGGTTCTCATAGCTTGAAAGTAGATGTTTGATCTAAGTGTGGTTTCGAAAATCCCTTGTTTATGTAATGCTAAGTGTGTACCTCCCATTACTAGAGCGCTTGTCAAGGCATCGATCGTTCGTAACACGGGTCATGCCAAAGCTGAGCGTGCCGGATTATCTTTGTGAGGCAGGGTAGGAAATCGTGGTTCCTACAGCTTGGATATGGTTTATCTTGGGTTAAGTTGTCAAGTTTGACTTGAGACTTAATGGTACAGATGAGACGAGTATGCAATGATATTTGATATCATAGTCTCATAAAGGATCTAAGAGTCATATTGGATATGATTGACATTAGATGTCTACCTAAATAGCATAAGGCTGAGTGTAAAAACTTGTTCTTATGTGATATACGGATCTTAGTCCCATATAGAAATTTATTGTAGGGGTATTTTTTCTTTATGGGAATATAGCTCATCTTTGCATCTATGTTGTCATTATTTGATGATGGACTAGCTGGTAGTGGATCATAGATAGATTGACACTGATTGATGATGGACTAGCTGGTAGTAGATCATTGATAGAATCTGCATGTAGATGTGTTTTCGTTCTGTTTTGTCTTTTTCTGTAGGACATAGCGTTAACCGGTATTTTACCGAAGTTGACGATGCGATCTATCCTTATGAAGGATAAGACTCTAACCATGGCTTCTAGATCGATCATTGATGCTTATTGGAAGCATGTGGATGATGATCCGGACAAGTCTAGCTTGACGTTTGGAAACATGATCTCTGAATTGCGCAAGTGATTAGAGGACATGGACGATTCTTTGATTGTTGATCAGTAGAATGCATCATTCCAAAAAGAGAGCTTAAAGCCATGGTAAGAGTGAAATGGTAGTTGTTGGAAAGAGTTCCAGCAAAAGGAAGCGTTCCAAGAGCAAGGGCAAGTGGAAAGTGACAAGCGTTGTCATTGAACCTAAGCCTAAGTCCAAAAAGGAAGAGTGTTATTTCTGTCATGCCGTTGGGCATTGGAACAGAAATTGTAGACTCTACCTGGAAGATCAGGAGAAGAAGAAGCTTAAAGAAGCTTCGACTTCTAGTGTCTTCGTTATAGAGGCTAATTTGTTTACTTCTACGTCGTGGGTATTAGATACCGGAAGCGCCTCGCATATTTGTGGAAATATGCAATGGTTGCGAGGAAATAGACAATTGGCAAAAGGAGAAGTAGATCTCCGCGTTGGGAATGGAGCAAAAGTTGTTGCATTAGCCGTCGGGACTTATGATCTGACTTTACCTTCTGGACTTGTATTGGAGTTTCATGATTGTTATTTTGTTCCTGCTATCAGTAAGAACATTATATCGATTTCATGCTTAGACCCGGATGGTTTTAGATTTGTTATTGAGAACAAATGTCTGTCCATTTATAAAGGTGACTTATTTTATGGTAAAGATTACCATATTAATGGCCTTTATGTTTTGGATGACGAACCGTCTAGATACAGGTCAATCTATAACGTTTGTGCCAAACGGTTTAAGACGAACGACTTAAACCCAACCTTCCTCTGGCATTGTCGTCTAGGCCATATAAACGAGAAGCGCATACAGAAGCTTCATTCTGAAGGTCTTCTGGATTCATTTGACTTTGAGTCTCTTGAATCTTGCGAGTCTTGTTTGATGGGCAAGATGACAAAGCATCATTTCAAGGGGAAAGAACATAGAGCGACAGAGTTATTGGATCTGATACATAGTGATGTATGCAGACCAATGAATTGTCCAGCTAGAGGAGGTTATCTGTATTTCGTTACGTTCACTGATGATTTCAGTCCATACGGTTATGTCTATGTGATGAGACATAAGTCTGAAACACTTGAAATGTTCAAGGCTTTCAGAAACGAAGTACAGAACCAGCTTGGAAAGATGGTGGCGATTATATGAGCCAAGAGTTCACTGACTATCTGGTTGATTGTGGTATTGTATCACAATTAACTCCTCCTGAAACGCCACAATGGAACGACGTGTCTGAACGGAGGAACCGAACACTGTTAGACATGGTTCGGTCCATGATGAGTCAGACAGATCTTCCGAAGTCCTTTTGGGTCTATGCTTTAGAGACCGCCGCGTACGTGCTGAACAGGAGTCCAACGAAGTCGGCTGAAACGACACCATATGAGATATGGACGGGGAAGCGTCCCGCGTTGTTGTTTGTCAGAATTTGGGGTTGCGACGCTTACGTGAAGCGTCATATGACTGATAAGTTATCCTCCAAATCTGATAAGTGTTTATTTGTAGGCTGCCCTAAGGAAACTAAGGGTTACTACTTCTACATTCCGGCAGAGAACAAGGTGTTCATTGCCAGGAATGCGACTTTTATGGAGTGAGAGTTCGTCTCTAAAAAAGTTAGTGGGAGTAGGATCGAACTTGAGTAAGTTCGAGAGCAGCAAGTAGAGGCTGAGCCGAGTGAACAAGTTGAAGAAGTTCAACCTGTTTCACTGCCGGTTGTGACTCAACCTTTGACGAGTGAACCTCGGAGATCAGGCAGGATTCGCCAAGAGCCAACGAGATATGGATTTCTCGTGACTGGGAATGAGGAACTCATGTTATTAGAACATGACGAGCCTACCACATACCCAGAGGCTATGGCGAGTCACGATTCCGAGAAATGGCGCGAGGCTATGAAGTCTGAGATGCAATCCATGTCAGACAACCAAGTATGAACTCTAGTTGATGTATCTGAAGAGATAAAACCCATCGGATGGAAGTGGGAATGGCGCGAGGCTATGAAGTCTGAGATGCAATCCATGTCAGACAACCAAGTATGAACTCTAGTTGATGTATCTGAAGAGATAAAACCCATCGGATGGAAGTGGGTCTTTAAGAAGAAGACCGACATGGATGGCAACGTGCACACGTATAAGGCACGACTTGTGGCGAAAGGATTCCGTCAAATTCATGGTATTGACTATTATGAGACCTTTTCGCCCGTAGTTATGCTGAAGTCCATCAGGATCTTACTTGTCATAGCCGCATATTATGACTATGAGATATGGCAAATGGATGTCAAGACCGCGTTCCTTAACGGGAACTTGACCGAGGATGTGTACATGACACAACCCGAAGGCTTTGTCGATCCAAGGAATCCGAGGATGGTGTGCAAGCTTCAGAGGTCCATTTATGGACTGAAGCAGGCTTCGAGGAGCTGGAACCTTCGATTTGATGAGACAATCAAAAAGTTTGGTTTCTCACAGAACGAAGACGAGCCATGTGTTTACAAGAAGGTTAGTGGGAGCACAGTTGTATTTCTAGTGCTGTACGTGGATGACATTCTCCTAATAGGGAATGACGTTCCTACCTTGCAAGACGTTAAGTCTTGGCTAGGAACACAGTTTTCTATGAAGGACCT
>NW_010966076.1:79532-79756 GCF_000463585.1 Tarenaya hassleriana | reverse complement strand
GTCATTATGGGAATGATGACATAATAAGACTAGTATGATGTGTGATTGATGATTATAGAGGTGATCATAGGTATTAGATACGATCACTGTCATAGGTATTCGTTGGAGAACGGAATACTGGATTGACCCGCATGAGATTGTCACATGGACTAGCGTCATGACTTGAATCTCATATGGCGGTTCCCTGATTGGATCCTAAGAACTGAGATATCTACGGAATCCCA
>NW_010966076.1:73217-79220 GCF_000463585.1 Tarenaya hassleriana | reverse complement strand
GGCCGCACTATAGACGAACGTCGTCTATTTCAGACAGTCGAACTCAGTGAACGAGAAAGCAGTCGAATCAGATAAGGTGGCTTGTCCATGCCTTATGTTGACATATGATATCATGATACAAAAGGATCATCAACCGGAATCATCTCTGGCGTTCGTAAAGATCACGAACAAACTGTATTCGAGATAGGTAGTCAAAGTGTCTTGCTAGAGACCGCCTATGACTTTTATATCCGAAATAGAGATTTCGGGTTATACTGCTATATCGAATGAGCCTATAGGGTCACACACGTAGGGAAGGACAAAACGCACGAGAAAACGACGGAAAAACCAAGACGGAAGAGTCTGGAACGGACGGACTAGAAGCCCAGAACGGACGGTCCGCCGTGCCAGACCCGACGGTCAAGAACTGACTGTCCGTTCCAGAAAGTCTGGAACAGACGGTCCACGTGAGCAGACCGTCCGTTCTACGTGCTGGAACGGACGGTCCACGTGCTTTTCTGGACCGTCCGTTCCGGGCTCAGTTTTTCCGAAATTAAAACCGGATTAGGGTTAAATCACTTTATAAAAGGGAGATTAAAAACCCTAATAAGGTAAGCCGACTTTAGAACACTTTCAGAAATTTTTGGTGAGATCCAAAAGGTTGAGAGTGTGATCAAAGTCCGTTTTTCTCAAAGCACAAATCGAATAGAGATTCGAGTCCTAGCAGACAAGTTCCAACCGTTGGAATCCATCTCGTGGTGTGGATACGAGTAGAGGGCGAGGTATTCTTCCTGCCTTTCGTGATCAGACGTGTTCTTCGATTGATACAGGCCCCGGATCGATTGAGGTAAGCGTTCTAACGTTTCTACGATTCATTAGAAGCATGGTTCTAGGGTTTATTAAATTTTTGTTTTATATCCGCTGCGCAAACCCTAGAATCGAACTCTTAGGAATAGGATTCGTTCTAGAGATCCCAGGAAACACAACACACAGTAGTTTTTCTAGTGCTGTACGTGGATGACATTCTCCTTATAGGAAATGACGTTCCTACCTTGGAAGACGTTAAGTCTTGGCTAGGAACGCATTTTTCTATGAAGGACCTAGGAGAAACGGCCTATATTTTAGGCATCAAGATCTATAGAGATAGATCGAGGCGTCTTCTAGGATTGTGTCAGAGTACATACATCGATAAAGTCTTGAAACGGTTCAAGATGCAAGATTCCAAGAAAGGAACCTGACTGATGACACAGTTGTTGGTTGTAATGCTCTAGGATGATCCATGATATGACATTTTACTTTGTATTGATTCATTGATTTATGAATGCATTATTTATCCGTTATACGATTAGCATGTTTGTTGTATTTCGGCATCCTTGAATCATTAGAGAATGATTCTAAACTCCCTAGTCAGTCATCATTGTGGAAACAATGTTGAATGAAGACTAGCATGAGGTGTGATCAACGCGTTGGATGTAGATCACAATCATGGGTACTCGTTGTGAACGAGTGACTGGATGACCCGCATGAGATTGTCACATGGACAGAGTCATGACTTGAATCTCATACAACGGTTCGTTTATGGATCCTCATACCTGAGACGTCTAGAGTATCTGATATGAGGAGTCACGTGTCTTGACTGCGTCAAACATCGTCTTTAACCGGATGATTATAACGGCGTTGATCAGATACATTCACGAATCATATGGAGATAGTAGACATACAATATGGGACTTGTCACCTCCTTAACAGGAGAGATATCGCTGGGCCCTCTCGTGGAAGTCGGACTATGAAAACGCGTGGCCACGCTATAGATGAAGTTGCATCTATTTTACTAGTCAATTTGCCAAGACGAGAAAGCAGTTGAACTTGAAGGGTGGCTCAAACCATGCCCTTGTTCAACTTATGATATCGTGAGACAAAGGATCAGAATTCGAGCTGTTAATGCCTTGGACCAGATTCTGGGACAGGCGGACCGAGAAATGACAAGTCGGACCGAGCTGACCAAGAAAGGTCTTGGTCTGGAGCTGACCACACGTGGTCCGCCGGACCAAGCCTTCAGGTCAACCGGTCCGTGGGCCTCGGACTAAGTTTGGTCCGCCGGACCAAGCTCCTGGTCCGGCGGACCGGGATCCGGAATGTTTCCAAATATTCGTTTTTAGGGTTTTCTAATCTTATTTAAGTTTGGGGTTTCGTCCAAACTTAATTAAGGCCGACCTAAAACTCAGAGAAACATCCTAGAACCCTAGAGAAACTGTTCACTTCGATTTCTATTGTCCCGGGATTGGATCTCGTCTCTTGAGTTACCCTTTTCTTCACTAATCCTAGCAGATTCGTTCCAAATCATTTGGAATCCTTTCCGTCGGTGTGGATACGTGTAGAGGAGCTGTACTTTCAGCTCTTGGTGATTTAGAACAGGCCCCGGATCGAAATAAACTTCAAGTCTCATCGAGAACGAGGTAAGTAACGATTCCCTCGGTGATATACACGATTTTTCGGGTTTTGCGAGTTTGGTTGCGTGTGACGTTTGACTAGGTTTAGATTTTTCTTCCACTGCATGAAACCTAGTAAACCAAACCCTAGATCGATATGATCGCATGCTAGGAACCCGTAGCGAAACCCAACAGTGGTATCAGAGCCTGGTTCTCTGTATATCGCCGTGCATGTTGCATGATTGCATGATTTAATCGTTAAATTGCATGTAATCATTGAATCTATGCATGTTTAATGATATTTGTGATTGTTGAATGATGCATGGATGGTATGGAGTCTGGGACGGGTTAATGGTGTGTCGAAACCGAGACAAAACCCTAATTTTCGAAGCCCGAAAAATCTGTTCCGAATCTTATTTGTCTGCGGTCAGCCGGACCAAGAGTTGGTCAGCCGGACCAGCAGACAGATCAGATTCTGGACCGCGTGTTTGGTCAGGAGGACCAAAGTTCTCGCTGGTCAGCCCCGGACCAAGAGTTGGTCCGGCGGACCAGGCGAGAACAACACGGGTCCGAGACGAAGACCGGCGGACTGACCAAGGAAAAGGACCGAGTTGGTCCGGAGTTGACCAAGTTTGGTCAGCCCCGGACCAAGACCAGATAGTCTGCGTTCCGATTCCAGGTCAGGCGGACCAAGGAAACGGACTGAGTTGGTCCGGGGCTGACCACTCCGGACCAAGTTTGGTCAGCCCCGGACCAAGCTCAGTTTTCGAACTGAGTCCGATTCCTGGTCAGCTCGGAGCAGGAGAAACAGACTGAGTTGGTCCGGGGCTGACCAAATCTGGTCAGCTCCGGACCAAGCTCAGAATTTCTCCGAAAACGGACAGAACGGCGGGCCCGCACAACCGCCCAAGGTCAGTCCGGCAGACCAGATTCTGGTCAGCTCCGGACTGGACCTCAGACACTTCTCAAGTCCGAAATTTTGTCCTCTTCCTCATGATTAATCTCAAGCTATTACCGCCCATTAGTAGAGCAACTGTCAAGGCCTCGATCGTCATGGTTACGGGTCATGCCCTAGCTGAGCGTGCCTGATTATCTTGGTGAGGCAGTATGGAGAAATCGTGATTCTCATAGCTCGAATATGGTTGAGCTTGAATTGGGTACGTATCTGAGCAACGCCGTTGTGATCATCCGGTTAAAGACGACGTTTGACGCAGTCAAGACACGTCACTCCTCATATCAGATACTCTAGACATCTCAGGTCTGAGGATCCAAGAACGAACCGCTGTATGAGATTCAAGTCATGACTCATGTCCATGTGACAATCTCATGCGGGTCATCCAGTAACTCGTTCCAAACGAGAACCCATGATTGTGATTTGCATCTAATGCATATGATCATAATCATCTATCACACATCATGCTGGTCTTAATTCATCATTGTTCCCACAATGATAACTGACCAGGGAATTTAGAATCATCTGCAATGATTCAAGGATATTTACCGTAATATAACAAACATGCTAATCATATAACGGGAAAAGTAATGCATTCATAAATCAATGAATCAATACAAAGTCAAAATGTCATATCACGGATCATCCTAGAGCATCACAACCAACACCTAAGTCTAAGGCTGAGAAGGGAGAGTGTCATTTCTGCCATGCCATTGGGTATTGGCGCAGAAACTGCAAACTCTACCTGGAAGATCAAAAGAAGAAGAAGCTTGCAGAAGCTTCATCTTCAGGTATCTTCGTTATAGCAGCTAACTTGTTTACTTCTACATCTTGGGTATTAGATACCGGATGTGCCTCACACATTTGTGGAAATGTGCAGGGCCTGAGAAGAAGTAGGCAGCTGGCGAAGGGAGAAGTGGATCTCCGCGTCGGGAATGGAGCAAGAGTTGTTGCGTTGACCGTTGGGATTTATGATCTTACTTTACCTTCTGGACTTGTGTTAGAATTACATGATTGTTATTTTATACTTGCAATTAGCAGGAATATTATTTCGATTTCATGTTTGGATTCTGATGGTTTTCGTTTTGTCATTGAGAACAAAACTTTATCTATTTATAGAGGCGCTTTATTTTATGGTAATGGTTACCTGTTTAATGGCCTTTATATTTTGGATGATAAACCGTCTAGACACAGTTCAATCTATAACGTTAGTACCAAGTGGGTTAAGCCGAACGACTTAAACCCGACCTATCTCTGGCATTGTCGACTTGGTCACATCAACGAGAAACGCATAGCGAAGCTTCATTCTGATGGACTTCTTGATTCTATTGATTATGAATCAATCGAATCGTGCGATTCTTGTATGATGGGCAAGATGACAAAACCTCCTTTTACTAGAAAAGGAGAAAGGGCATTTAATGGCCTTTATATTTTGGATGATAAACCATCTGGACACAATTCGATCTATAACATTAGTACCAAGCGGTTTAAGCCGAACGACTTAAACCCGACCTATCTCTGGCATTGTCGACTTGGTCACATCAACGAGAAACGCATAGCGAAGCTTCATTCTGGTGGACTTCTTGATTCTTTTGATTATGAATCAATCGAATCATGCGATTCCTGTTTGATGGGCAAGATGACAAAAATCTCCTTTTACTAGAAAAGGAGAACGGGCTACGGAGTTGCTAGAACTCATACATAGTGATGTGTGCGGTCCTATGAGCTCGGACTCCACCTGGAACGCCACAGTGGAATGGCGTGTTCGAGAGGAGGAACCGAACCTTATTAGATATGGTATGGTCTATGATGAGTCAGATCGATCTTCCTAAATCCTTCTGGGGCTACGCTCTGGAAACGGCTGCGCTTATACTGAACAACTGTCCAACAAAGTCGGTTCAGAAGACACCATTCGACGGACTTAACGAGCGCATTGCTCGGAAAGTCGAGCGCCATCTACGATTTCAATAGCAGCATGGTTCTAGGGTTTATTAAATTTTTGTTTTACATCCGCTGCGCAAACCCTAGAATCGATCTCTTAGGAATAGGATTCGCTCATGAGATCCCAGGAAACCCAACAGTCTCCAAGAGAGTCAGTGGGAGTAGAATAGATCTCGAAGAAGTTCGAGAACCACAAATAGTCGAAGAACCGAGTGAACAGGTCGAAACAGTTCAACCTGTATCACAAGTTGTTGAGACAGCACCTCCTAGTGAACCTCGGAGATCTGATAGACTTCGCCAAGAGCCTACAAGATACGGTTTTCCTGTGACTGGAAACGACGAACTCATGTTGTTAGAACATGACGGGCCTACGTCGTATTCAAAGGCTGTGGCGAGTTCCGATTCCGAGAAATGGCACCAGGCCATGGAGTCTGAGATGCAATCCATGTACGACAACAAAGTGTGGACTTTGGTCGATTCGTTCAATGGTATTAAGACCATTGGATGCAAGTGGGTTTTCAAGAAGAAAACCGACATTATATTTTGATGAGAGTTTGTCTAGGTTTTACAGGATAATCACATGCATTCATAGACATTCTAGGCGTGTTAGGATACAAAACCCGGTTGTGCTCTAGTTTTGCAGAGTTACAGGTTTCGAAGATGATTGGACTCGAAAAGGAGCTAATTGGAACGTTAAAGGAG
>NW_010966076.1:71291-72638 GCF_000463585.1 Tarenaya hassleriana | reverse complement strand
TTCCTACTTTGCAAGGAGTAAAATCCTGGCTAGGATCAGTTTTTTCGATGAAGGACTTAGGAGAAGCCGCCTATATTCTAGGAATCAAGATCTATAGAGATAGATCGAGAAGGCTTCTTGGTCTAAGTCAGAGTACATACATTGACAAGGTCTTGAATCGGTTCAAGATGCAAGACTCCAAGAGGGGTGCCTTGCCAATGTGACATGACGTTGCTCTTAGCAAGACTCAAGGTCCAAAGACACATGATGAGCAAGAGCGCATGAGTAGGATTCCATATGCCTCGGCAATTGGATCCATCATGTACGCCATGTTGTGTACTCGTCCAGATGTATCATATGCATTGAGCATGACTAGTAGATATCAATCTACACTAGGTGAGGTTCACTGGATTGCGGTCAAGAACATCCTTAAGTACTTGAGAAGGACTAAGGATTTGTTCTTGGTGTATGGCGGATTGGAAGACGAGCTCGCTGTAAGTGGTTATACCGATGCTAGTTTCCAAACTGATAGAGATGACTTCAGATCGCAGTCAGGTTATGTTTTTTGCCTGAACGGTGGGGCTATCAGTTGGAAGAGTTCCAAACAGCCAACCGTTGCAGATTCGACTACAGAAGCCGAGTACATAGCTGCATCGGATGCAGCTAAGGAAGCTGTTTGGATCAGGAAATTCGTGGGAGACCTGGGCGTTATTCCTAGCATTGCAGATCCCATTGAGTTGTATTGTAACAACAATGGTGCGCTTGTGCAAGCTAAGGAACCCCGGTCACACCAGAGATCCAAACACATACTCAGGCGATTTCACTTGATCAGAGAAATCATCGACAGAGGAGACGTGAAGATAAGCAGAGTGTCGACAGATGATAATATTGCCGACCCATTGACGAAGCCTCTCCCTTCGTCAAAGCATGATGGTCATGTTAAGGGTATGGGGATTAGATGCTTGTAGGATTTATCTGTTATACGATTAGCATGTTTGTTGTATTTCAGCATCCTTGAATCATTAGAGAATGATTCTAAACTCCCTAGTCAGTCATCATTGTGGGAACAATGTTGAATGAAGACTAGCATGAGGTGTGATCAACGCGTTGGATGTAGATCACAATCATGGGTACTCGTTGTGAACGAGTGACTGGATGACCAGCATGAGATTGTCACATGAACATAGTCATGACTTGAATCTCATACAGCGGTTCGTTTATGGATCCTCATACCTGAGATGTCTAGAGTATCTGATATGAGGAGTGACGTGTCTTGACTGCGTCAAACATCGTCTTTAACCGGATGATTATAACGGCGTTGATCAGATACGTTCACGAATCATATGGAGATAGTAGACATGCAATATG
>NW_010966076.1:70399-70638 GCF_000463585.1 Tarenaya hassleriana | reverse complement strand
ATCTGTCCAGACCTGGTCCGGCTGACCAAGAGTTGGTCAGCCGCTGACCAGATTCTGGGACAGGCGGACCGAGAAATGACAAGTCGGACCGAGCTGACCAAGAAGGGTCTTGGTCCGGAGCTGACCACACGTGGTCCGCCGGACCAAGCCTTCAGGTCAGCCGGTCTGTGGGCCTCGGACTAAGCTTGGTCCTGACCACACGTGGTCCACCGGACCAAGCCTTCAGGTCAGCCGGTCCA
>NW_010966076.1:68944-70331 GCF_000463585.1 Tarenaya hassleriana | reverse complement strand
CGGACCGGGATCCGGAAAATTTCCAAATATTCGTTTTTAGGGTTTTCTAATCTTATTTAAGTTTAGGGTTTCGTCTAAACTTAATAAGGGCCGACCTAAAACTCAGAGAAACATCCTAGAACCCTAGAGAAGCTGTTCTCTTGGATTTCTATTGTCCCGGGATTGGATCTCGTCTCTTGAGTTACCTTTTTCTTCACTAATCCTAGCAGATTCGTTCCAAATTGTTTGGAATCTTTCCCGTCGGTGTGGATACGTGTAGAGGAGTTGTACTTTCAGCTCTTGGTGATTTAGAACAGGCCCCGGATCGAAATAAACTTCAAGTCTCATCGAGAACGAGGTAAGTAACGATTCCCTCAGTGATATACACGATTTTTCGGGTTTTGCGAGTTTGGTTGCGTGTAACGTTTGACTAGGTTTAGATTTTTCTTCCGCTGCATGAAACCTAGTAAACCAAACCCTAGATCGATATGATCGCATGCTAGGAACCCGTAGCGAAACCCAACAACAGTTCTATGCAAGAATCAGTGTCCTATGACACCTGATGAGCGAGAACGCATGGATCGGATTCCATATGCTTCGGCAATTGGATCCATCATGTATGCCATACTTTGTACTCGACCGGATGTATCCTACGCGTTAAGCATTACGAGTAGATACTAGTCAGATCCAGGTGAATCGCACTGGATCGCCGTCAAGAACATCCTGAAGTACTTGAGAAGGACTAAGGATGTCTTCTTGGTATACGGTGGGTCGGAAGACGAGCTCGCTGTAAAGGGTTACACCGATGCTAGTTTCCAGTCAGACTCAGATGACTACAGATCCCAGTCTGGCTATGTTTTCTGCTTGAACGGAGGCGTTGTTAGCTGGAAGAGTTCCAAGCAAGCGACCGTTGTAGATTCTACTATAGAAGCTGAGTATATTGCAGCGTCGGACTCAGCAAAGGAAGCTGTTTGGATCAGAAAGTTTGTTGGTGACTTGGGTGTTATTCCTAGTGTTGATAGCCCCATTGCTCTGTATTGTGACAACAATGGAGCGATCGCACAAGGGAAAGAACCCAGATCCCATCAACGATCCAATCACATACTCAGACGATTTCACCTTATCAGGGAGATCATAGACAGAGGAGACGTGCACATTTGCAGAGTGTCGACAGATGACAACATTGTCGATCCGGTGACGAAGCCTCTCCCTTCGTCGAAGCATGAGGGTCATGTTAGGGATATGGGCATTAGATGTTTAGCAGTCCATGATTAGAGCAAGTGGGAGATTGTTGGTTTAATGCTCTATGATGTACTGTTTATGAGCTTTGTTCAGTTACATTCGATGTATAGATACTTTCTATGTGTTTTTATGAGAATATTTTATTCATTACATGTTCTTGCATACT
>NW_010966076.1:65212-67457 GCF_000463585.1 Tarenaya hassleriana | reverse complement strand
GAAAAATGGTTTTCGGATCAAATCAGAGTGTCGGGACGTTTTTAGCCTTCTGACTCGGACCGAGTCAGTACTTGACTCGGACCGAGTCAGTTCCGAAGCCCAGAAAGTGTTTTGGGCTTGGCTGATGTTTTGACTCGGTCGAGTCAAAGTTTTGACTCGGACCGAGTCAATACTAAATGGGCCGAGTCAAGAGTTGACAATGGGCTTGGGCTGATTCGTTCTGACTCGACCGAGTCAGAGTTCTGACTCGGACCGAGTCAATACTCGGAAAAAGTCTCTTTTCACAAGGATTAGAGTTTCTAGCTTATAAGGAGGTGTTGGACGCCGTCCTAAGTGTAGAACTCGACTTACAGAACCCTAAGACAGATCTAGAACACAAGAAAATCGTTTCTTTTGAGGTTCTAGTTCCTGGGATTCGATCCCAAGTCTTGAAAACCCTATTCACTTCACAGATCCTAGCAGATCAGTTCCAAAAGCGTTTTGAATCCTTCGCGTCGGTGTGGATACGTGTAGAGGAGCTGTACTTTCAGCTCTTGGTGATTAAAACAGGTCCTGGATCGATTGCTACTTTCAGATCTTCAGGAAAGAGGTAAGTATTCGATTCCTACGGTGATATACACGATTAAACGGGGTTTTACGGATGATTTTGGTTGCGTGTGACGTTTGACTAGGTTTAGATTATTCTTCCGCTGCATGAAACCTAGTAAACCAAACCCTAGATCGATATGATCGCATGCTAGGAATCCGTAGCCCAAAAACCCAACACGCACTATAGACGAACGTCGTCTATTTCAAACAGTCGAACTCAGTGAACGAGAAAGCAGTCGAATCAGATAAGGTGGCTTGTCCATGCCTTATATTCGACATATAATATCGTGATACAAAAGGATCATCAAACGGAATCATCACCGGCGTTCGTAGGATCACAAACAAATTCTATTCGAGATAAGTAGTCATACTGTCTTGCTAGAGACCGTCTATGACTTGTGTAACCGAAATAAAAGATTTCGGGTTATACTGCTATATCGGATGAGCCTACAGGATCACACACGCAAGAAAGGACGAATGCACGAGAAGAGACGAGAAAATCCCGATGGAGCGGAGGCCAGACCGACCGGACTAAAAGGTCTAGACCGATCGGTCCAGCCAACACAGACCGATCGGTCCAGACACGTGGACCGGTCGGTCCGGGGGTAATGTGTGACAGTCACTCGGTCCAAAAATTACTCCAGACCGATCAGTCTAGACATGGACCGATTGGTCCAGATGTAAAATAAGCTCCAGTCCGATCCGTCCAGGTCTGGACCGATCGGTCCAGACGTCGGAATTTCCTAAACTCGCTCTAATTAGGGTTTTAAGTGGGATTAACTTTGGAGAACGCCTCCGAAGACTCTTGCACGACTTTCAGACCCTTAGGGAGTTTTTGAGAGTGAAAAACTAAGAGTTAGATCCCTGAAACCCTTGCGCATAGAAGAACGTGTTCTTCAGTCCTAGCAGACAAGTTCCAACCATTGGAATCCTTTCCCCAGTGTGGATACGTGTAGAGGGCAAGGTATTCTTCCTGCCTACAGTGATCGGACGAACACATCAATTGATACAGGCCCCGGATCGATTGAGGTAAGCGTTCTAACGTTTCTACAAGATCATACATGAAAGGTTTTAGGGTTTTATCAAAAATTTTGTTTTACATCCGCTGCGCAAACCCTAGAACTGATATCTTAGGAATTAGATTCGCTCATGAGATCCCAGGAAAACCCAACAATAACGAGACTTAGAACTCCTTGAACTCTTTGGATCTCTCCAAAAGCTCTCAAAGTTCTGCCAAAGACGGCTCAAAAAGTCTCCCCCTAATTAGGGTTTTAATCTCCTTCTTCTTATAAAGTGATTTTACCCTAATTTCGGTTTAATTTTTGAAAAACCCGAAGCCCGAAACGGAGGTCCAGAAATGCACGTGGACCGTACGTTCCAGACAAGCCAGAACGGACGGTCTGCCTTCTGTGGACCGTCGGGTCTGGACCTAGCGGACTGTCGGGTCTGGCCCTTTCGGTCCGTCCGTTCCAGCCTTTTCCGTCGTTTTCTCGTGCGTTTTGTCCTTCCCTGCATGTGTGACCCTGTAGGCTCATTCGATATAGCAGTATAATCCAAAATCTCTATTTCGGATATACAAGTCATAGGCGGTCTCTAGCAAGACACTATGACTATCTATCTCGAATAGAGTTTGTTCGTGATCTTACGAACGCCAGTG
>NW_010966076.1:60762-64706 GCF_000463585.1 Tarenaya hassleriana | reverse complement strand
TATCCAATACCTATGATCATCTATATGATCATCAATCACACATCATACTAGTCTTAGTATATCATTATTCTCACAATGATACATGACTAGGGAGTTTAGTATTGTTCATAACAATACATGGATTTCATAACATATCAAGTATGCACAGTACGTAATGAATCAAACACTCATCCATAAATCATAGAAAGCGTCAATACATCAAATGTATCCAAGTAAAGCTCGCAAACAGTACATCATAGAGCACTAAACCAATAGTAATGCTCTAGGATGATCCGTGACATGACATTTTGACTTTGTATTGATTCATTGGTTTATGAATGCATTACTCTTCCCGTTATATGATTGGCATGTTTGTTATATTTCGGTATCCTTGAATCATTAGAGAATGATTCTAAACTCCCTGATCAGTTATCATTGTGGGAACAATGATGAATTAAGACTAGCATGAGGTTGATCGATGCATTGGATGCATATCACAATCATGGGTACTCGTTGTGAACGAGTGACTGGATGACCCGCATGAGATTATCACATGGACAGAGTCATAACTTGAATCTCATACAGCGGTTCGTTCTTGGATTCTCATACCTGAGATGTCTAGAGTATCTGATATGAGGAGTTGCGTGTCTTGACTGCGTCAAACGTCGTCTTTAACGGGATGATTATAACGGGCTTGATCATATACGTTCATGAATCATATAGAGATAATAGACATGCAATATGGGACTTGTCACCTCCTCAACAGGAGAGATATCGCTGGGCTCTCTCGTAGAAGTCGGACTATGAAAAACGTGTGGCCACGCTATAGATGAAGTTGCATCTATTATATTAGTCGATTTGCCAAGACGAGAAAGCGGTTGAACTTGAAGGGTGGCTCAAACCATGCCCTTGTTCAACATATGATATAGAGACAAAGGATCAGAACTCAAGCTGCTAATGCCTTGGTTAGATCACCTCTAACTCAATTCTAAGTGGATGGTCATGGAGTCTTACTAGATGCTAACCATGACTTGTGGTTCGGGAAAGGTTCCCGAAGTCACTAGCACTTAGAATGGGCCTACAGGGTCACACACCACTAGGGATGGACTTATACGTGAAGAATCCGGAGAATGGAAATGAGATTTGACTGAAACGAGCATGAAAAAGGATTTTCAGTGTGTTGGTCCGGAGCTGACCAAGTTTTGGTCAGCCCCAGACTTGGTCAGCCCCAGACCAAGTTTGATTAGCCCAGGAGGTCTGGAAGTCAGTCCAAGGTCGTCTGTCCAGGTCTGGTCCGGCTAACCAAAAGTTGGTCAGCTCTGGACCAGACGCTGGCTCAGGCGGACCGAGGAGCTAGCAAGTCAGACCAAAAGAGAACCAAGAGGCTTGGTCCGGAGCTGACCAAAACTTGGTCAGTCGGACCAAGCCTCCAGGTCAGGCGGTCCGAGAGGTTCGGACTAAGCTTGGTCCGGCGGACCGGGATCTGGGATTTATCATAAAATTCGGATTTAGAATTTTCTAAGCTTATTTAAGTTTGGGATTCCGTCCAAACTTAATTAAGGTCGCCCTAAAACTCAGAGAGACATCTAAGAACCCTAGAGAATTCATTCTTTTCATTTCTTCTCGGGATTAGATCTGGTCTCTCGAGTTACCCTTTTCTTCACTAATCCTAGCAGATACGTTCCAAATTGTTTGGAATCCTTCCCGTCGATGTGGATACGTGTAGAGGGACTGTAACTTCAGTCCTAAGTGATTAAGAACAGGCCCCGGATCGATATTTGATTCAAGTTTCATCTAGAACGAGGTAAGTAACGATTCCCTCGGTGATATACACGATCTTTCGGGTTTTACCAAGTTTAGTTGCGTGTGACGTTTGACTAGGTTTAGATCTTTCTTCCGCTGCATGAAACCTAGTAAACCAAACCCTAGATCGATATGATCGCATGCTAGAAACCCGTAGATAAACCCAACAAATATATATACAAGAAACAAGCAAAGAACAATTTCGAGCAAATCAACAGATGATATAGACAAAACACGATAAAAGCTCCCACTAAGATGATAACCCTCGATATCTTCTTATGGGTACTAGGATCACAATTCCAGAACATAATCCTCTGGTCTGCTTTGGTATTACCCCTTAAGATTATACTAATCAGGTAGACAAACAATTTGTCAATCACATCCAGTGGGATTCCTAGCAATCATGAGATCATAGTATCACATACTATTGCTTCTTGTATCTCATCTTGTACCATTGAGTCCAAAACCCTTTTGATGACTCAATTAAGTCCAAACCAATTTCGAGTTCATGAAATGAAATAACTTGGTACACCTCAGGTGAAACCTATACCAAATTATCTCTTCTATCCCACCTCACAAAGATAACTCGGTGCACCTCGCGTAGGCAAAACCTACACACGGAAGACGACGGCCGAAAGGGAGAGAGAGAGTTCGAAATTCTCTTCTTTTCTTAACCTAAAATTATGTTTCCTAGACATAATTATAAAGAGATTATAGTTTCATTAAATCCATTGGACCTAATATGTCATAACATAATCCATTAGCCTCTTTCAATAGGTGTTGAGTTTATTATTTTATAATTAAGCACATTAACCTTATCATCAATTATATGGACCCATTAAACCACCTAAATCTATCCAATAGAATTTTAATCAGTTTCGCAAACCGATCGTGATCAGAACACCATATCCATCAGTCTGCCGGCGAACTCAGGGTATGAGGATCGCAACCCGATTGTCTTGGTTCGGAAAGAAATGTCGACGTCCTTTTGTAGTGAAACAAGGCCTCAGAACATAGGCATTGTGAATCCTCGAATTTCTTTCGGTCCAAATCTTGTAGGCTAGGATTTGCCAAGTGATGCAAGCCCCACTGTACTTTAGATTGCAGTCCCATCTATTAAGCAACCAATCAGCGATATTTCTCCCTTCAAGTGTCGAGAGACTATCCCAAACTTTCACAAGAGAGGAGAACAATTCACCAAGCATGAGGCATTAAAAAAAATCATATAGACATAAATTAATCGGTCCTAGAGACATAAACTCTAACATTTGTTTGTTTGTTTTTTTTTAATTCACCGTAAAATTCGGTAGATTTAATGGAAAATTATTCAACAAAAAAAAACAATAACTAGGTAATAATATAAACGCGTTCTCGACCGAAAACATATACAAAACACAAAAAAAAAAAAAAAAGTTGTGGTGGAAACCTGCATCCCAACGATCCAAGCAGAACACGGAAGCATACGGAACAAAACATGCACTAAAAAAAGGTATTTGTGGATGGGATAATACTAAAATATTCCAAGTCAATAGTGGCATATGTTCATATGTTAAATATTCAAAGTCAGCAGTTGTCAAAAAACTGATGAAGTCTGCATGGAAACAAATACAAAAAAAAAAAAAAAGTGGTCAAAGCACAAAAGAGCACTTACCACTACAGAGACCCACTTCACCAACACCCACCACCACATCGACCCATTTTCACACGTTACTCATCGAAGCTACTAGAACTACGTTCATTGCTTATAAATACCCATCCAACCCTCCGAAACTCTTCAACACAATAACATATGAGTTATCGTTAACTACATTCATTCTCAGGATAGTTTTCTCGTGTATATTCCCTTGCAATCAAGGTTTTCTTGTGGTTCTTGACAATGGCGCGACCCAGACTTGCAGCCATTACTTTCCTGGTTTTGCTTGTTCTTGACCTATGCTTTGCGGCTAGGTCGCCGAGAACGTTCGGTCGAGCAGGCGGGGGTGGTGGAGGAGGCGGTGGGGGCGGTGGGGGCGGCGGAGGAAATGGTCTCTCCGGTGTAGGGTCAGGTTCAGGGTATGGCTCTGGCCGTGGTTCTGGATACGGTGGAGGCCGAGTAGGAGGGGGTGGAGGTGGAGGTGGAGGTGGTGGTGGCGGTGGCGGAGGCGGAGGTGGGTCGAGCTCAG
>NW_010966076.1:41993-60176 GCF_000463585.1 Tarenaya hassleriana | reverse complement strand
CGGGGGAATGGCTCCGGCAACGGTAGTGGTTACGGAGAAGGCTATGGGTCTGGATACGGCGGCGGTGATTACGGCGACTCTCCGTAGATATTTTATTACGGAGAGAGTTTCAAATGAATATTTAGGTCATATGAACAGTACTTTTATTTTTCAAGAGTTTTCTCAATAATGTGGTGGCGGTTGGATTTACCACTGGCTATTGAGTTTAGATGGTAGTGGAAATGTTACCTAAAATATCATTATACCATTATATTATGTGAGCACCCTTGTTTTCGCTCTTCATATATGTATATACATATATATATACACACACACACGGTTTTAGAGTTTTGGATTACATCGGTCCTGATATCGGAAAAAACTCGAATCATTTGTGTATTGCGGTATTAAATTTTTGGATCGGTTTTGATACCGTCAAAAACTCGAATTATATGTGTATCTTGGTTTAGGGCTATAAAATGGGTGGACCAAACAGGACTCGCATCGGGTTCTACTCGAACCTAGAATTTATCGGGTTGGGCCGACACGGCTTGGCAAGACTTCGGGTTTATATTTGAGAGCTCGACAGACGAGTTTGGGCAGGAATTTGGACTTTTTTGTCTAAAAATAAAAAATAATTTTTATTCATAATTGCAACGTAGCTATAAAAAAATAATATAATTGTATGTACTTTCACGTAAAAAATTCAACAAAAATATATTTAAAATTGACAATGTCAAAATAAATTATTCGAAAAGTAAAAGAAATATTAATTGTTGTTGTAGTCAACTTATGAATTCATGGCCTTTATATCTCCATCCTATACTAGGCACCACAACCACACATGGCAATCAAAACTCTAGAACTCGAAACTGCTCATGCGGTAAATTCTTTGCCTTAACATAGTCAAATTAGAGTTTCGAGAGAGTATATGAAAGGAGAATGTACGTATCCTATGTTTTTGGCATGCCACCACAAGTATAAGAACGTCTTAGTAGCCTCCTGATAAACCTATATCAGATCTAAGAGCTTTAGGAACAATTTCGAATCTCTCCAAAACCCTAGCATATGTAAGAGAAAGTGTTTTCAACCGTCCTAGTAGACAAGATCAAAAGTTTGGATTCCATCCCGATGAAGATGTTGGCACTTTCAACACCTAGTGAAGGGAACGAAAATCAAAACAATGATAGCCCCGAATTGTTTGGCGAAGAATCTCAAAGATTCCACATTAGTATTCTCTTTATGATATTTACAACTACAACATGCATGTTCTTGTTCTAGGGTTGTTAAAAAAGATTATGTTTCATCTTCCGCCACTTGAACCCTAAAACTTGGATTTCCATGTGATTATGAATCGCATGATCGGGATCCTAGTAATTCCAACATATATGACTCAAAGAGTTCAGATGTAGTTTCCCAAAAGAACTTCAAAGAGAAACCGTCAAAATATGATAAAACAGGTCGTGTCTACAATAGACGACCATTTACCCTTTTAATAAGTCCAAACGTTACAAAATAATTAACCAAAAAGACATAGACTAACAGTTCAGTCCAAACGGGCTGTCTATAATAATAGTGAATGGACGGACCTTCAATCTTCAAGTCATGCACCCATGCTCCAAGCCCTCAACTATCGTCCTTTCCTGAATCAATCTCGATTTCCTTTCCTTCACGTTCAAGGAACTTCTTTCTTCTCCTCTTCTTGCACGAGTGGGCTTGGGCCCTTTTTCCTTCCCATTAAAGCCCATATGCTTATTCGTAATTCCATATAATATCGGTTGCGACCTTGGTCAGTCCATATAATATCGGCAATACCACAATTTCCCATGAACACGTCTTTTCAGTTCAAATATACAAAAATTACAGTTTATATATTTCTCGATTTTACGTGGTTATTTTTCCACATTTTCGAAACAAAATTCACATCCTAGCTTGAAAAAACATTAAATTTGAAATTGGTTATTATCATTGGGACATTGACGCCATTTAACACAGTCGTCCTTTGTATCACGTTTTGGCAGAGTGTGTGATTCGCGCAGTTAGAAAAGAAATAATAGTATTTACCTTTTTATTTATATACGTGCAGTTAAAAAAAATACACGCAAATTCGCACGGACTTAGGGGTAGAAGATAAATTAGCTAAAGCCTAAAAGCAGATAGAATAATTAACAAATGCAGCCAACAAAAGTAAAAATGGCTAACACATTTTGTCACCAGTCCACCGCAGTTTTTTTTTTTTCATTTTCAATCATGTAGCTTTTCACCCTTTAATTATTATTATTATTATTCTTATTATTATTATTATTATTATTATTATTATTATTATTATTATTATTATTATTATCATCATCATCATCATCATCATCATCATCTTCATCGTCGTATAAGATAATATTAAGATATATTTCACGCAATTGACAATTATGTGAAATTTATCATAATAGATACCACTGATTGTATAAAATGTAGAATCTTTAAAGAATAGATTGAATATCCTATTAAAAAAATGTGATTAATAGAGAACCATAAGTTACACGCCTTTGTTTTTTTTAATCTGCATAGTTACCAATGCACCCAAAGATTTTGGTAGTTTCTAAGAGTCGACCTCAGATTTCGGCTCACAGATCTTCGGCCCCAGACATACTTATTAATGGCACAAGATTCGATTTCGAATTTCATGTCGATTATTAAATAAATAGCTCTGAAAAAATCCGGATATTGTCTTGAATTTAAATGACATTTCTGAATTTATTATATAATATATTTAAGTTTTTTACGATTTAAATTAGAGATGTAGATCTGTAAAGGAAAAAAGGATAATAGAAAGATAGATCTTTGGTACAGCACCCTTTCCCCAAAAGGGGAAGATTAGATCTGGGGAGCAATCGAACGGTTGAAAATGTTTGTGACACCATTCTGTAACCGAACAGTTAAATTTTAATGCTATATCTATACTATTTAGTTATACTTTAGGTGTATTAACCATTTGTTAATGGTGGATCGTGTTAGAAAAAATATATATTAACTCGATGGTTACAACAGTAAAAATGGCAATCATAACATTTATTTATAACGTCCAATTATAAGATGACTCAAGGTTTCAGTTCTTCTATCAAGAAATACTATTAACATCAATATCTTGATTCTCTTGTTGGGAATAAATATAATTAATATAATTTCAGTTCAATGTTGTTATCATAACAAAAATGCGTTATTATATAATCGGAAATCAATTATATAATATAATTCATTTGCAAAAAACTATAAATAATAATAAAACAAAAAGTAATCACCCACATTTCATCCTTAAAAACCATAAATTGTGCTATTAAATTTCATAACTTTCAATGCATTTATTATATAATCGGGAAGCAATTATATAATTTTTTACATGCAAAAAACTTGCATATTTTATATAATCGTAACCACTGTGTAACCATTAAAACTATAATTATAATCATATATCTTTCAAAAACTAGGCTCGATAGATTATTTTTTACACTAACTTTTATTAGAAAAAACTTTTTAAATACGAATAAAATACTTACATATAGTAAAATTTTAAAATATTCATGCTTCGTCTTTGCGTTTAGATACTAACATTAAACATCTATCAATAGGACATAATCATCAAACAAAAATATCCATCTGCACACATTTTTTTAATCGTTTGGTTACCATTTGCAGCCATTGTCGATAAACTAATACTCCATCCTATTTCACTTTATATGACGTTTTGAAACAATTTTTTGTTTCAAAATAAATGATGTTTTCAGATTTTTTATATAATTTTTATTATTTTCTAAATTCATCCCTAATTAAGGTTTAAATATTTTATATATTTAAAGATAACAATTCTCTGTATAAGAAATAATGATATTTTGGACAAAATATTATTATTTTTAATTTGTATGTTTAAATCTTTAAACATTTATAATTATATAAACAGAGGAGTAGTTACTTTTAAGGTAAGGATAAAACGGAGCGTATCAATATCGGGAAACGTATAGAATAGAGAAAGTCATCGAACATTAGAAATAAAAAAAAAAAAGTAAAAGTAAGTGATATGGAATTCACCGAAACGTGACAAAAAGAGGCGAATCACGTTGAATGATTTTGCTTGCACATGACACAACCCAAACATTTATGTGATTTGATTCCTTTGGACAAAACCCACTCACTCACCGATCCCAATGCCGTGTCATTTACTCATCCACATCGTCAAACATTTATTATTATTATTATTATTATTATTATTATTATTATTATTATTATTATTATTTGTTGTATTATTATTATTTTCGAACGATTAATGTTTTGTTAAAAATCACATTTTATACCTGTTGGCATGTTTTCAGGCTTTTTTATTAAAATTTTCAAATATGCGAGTTCTCGCTTTTACTATTTTTATATATACAAATATTTTTAGGTACAAAAAGTAATCAATACAAGGAAATATATACACATATACAACAATAGTATGATGTGAATTTATTTTGTAATAGAATTTCATAAAATTTGGAGATGTAAAAATATCGATTTTCTAGTTTTTTCAGAGAATTCACATGAAGTAGAGAAGGATAATTTTTTTTTTAAATTGATCACAATTCTAAAATTTATATCTATGTTATGATATTAATTTCGCAGGATACTAATTTGAAATTAATGTCGAAAACAAATATTTTGGTTATAGTTGTTTATAGAAACTTCATGTATTTTAAGTTCTAGTATCAATTATTTGGGAAATTTAGTCCCATATGCATTAGATCTAAATTTAGTCCGAGAGAGAGAGAGAGAGAGAGAGAGAGAGAGAGAGAGAGAGTATGAGATCTAAATTATTTGGATTATATGGAATCCTATCCTACGGATTAATTTATAGGAATATTTTGGTTGTGATGGTTCATGCATCATCACCATTTATGGCTGTAGATAGTTGCTGTATCGAATCGGTTCGTTTTTACCCATTTGTGGTTATAGCAAACATGACAAAAAAAAGAAAAAATTAACGTCGAAATTTTCAGAAAAGTACGTGTGTTAATTTTCGTTTCGATTTGTATTGTATTTGTATGTATTTGGTTTCCATTAAAAATATATTCATTTTTAAAAAGACATTTTTCATTTAAATTTTAGAATATTTTCAAATTTCATTTGGATCCAAATTTAGTTAGATAATTAGTATATAAAAGTAACACCCAGCTGATGTTTAGATCGGATTCAATTTAGATAGAATTATACATATATATATATATATATTATTCAATTCAATTGTTTTTACATAATCCAATTGAAATATCCACTTTAATTGTGATTACATTATTGATGGTTTTGTATCTTTTTATAATATAAATAAATCAAGTTGGAGATCAAAGTCATACATAGTATCACACATCACTTGGGGTAATTAGTTTTGAAATATTTTTCTAAAAATAAAGTTTTATGTTAAAAAAGTACAAAAAATAAACTCAAAGAAAAAGGTAAAACTAATTTTTATAAATCCATTAAATAAAGATATTTTGAAATGTCTTTTGTTAATAATTTTTGTTTCTATATATAAAAATGTTTTGGTAACAAAACAGCTAAATACTAAATATAAACTTAGGTTCACATACTACATTAATAAGTTCAAATATCATAATATATATAAAAAAAATTAAAATATGCTTGGGATTATCGATAGGGTTCAGACGTTCTTACACGCAGTGAACATGTTTAGAAAAAGAACATGTTTTGTCCTTCAATTAGATTTTTTCGTTTTATTTTTCTCTTAGGTTTAATGGGAGTTTATTGGCTAAAAGCAGTACGCATTTTACGCATTCTACTAAAAAAAAATACGTATTTTGCTCGAAAAAAGAATAATTCAATTACCAAGCACCATTGCTCCAAATCCTTGCGCAGATAAATGTAGAGCAAAATCGAAATTACAAAATACCGTACGGAATAAATAAAATCTCATATTCAAATCAAATCAAAGGAATGCATCGTCATTGCCGAATTGTCTGATTTCCACATCTGTGTGATGTGATGAGACCCAAATTACAGCGGGAGAACAGAGAGAACGATCCAATTCTCCGTCGTGGAAACGTGTGATTACTAATTACATCAAAACGTACCAGATCACATTTTTTTTTCCGAATCTGTGCATATTCGAACAAGTTCCTTGTTTAGATTTCGGATTTGAATTTCAAATTCCGACGCCGTCTCTTCACCGCCATCGTCGTCTCAATTGCAGATCTGAAGAACTCGTCGACCTCCTCTCGATGCGCGATCTCGAAGAAATCCAACTCCGTCAGCCTCCTCTTGCAGGAAAGCACCGGTCCTTTGGGCTTCCTCGGCGCCGGTGGACACGTCAGCGCCGCCGGGATCTTGTCCCCCCGCCGTTATCCTCGGCGGATTCATCCCGTTTCCCGATCGTGAGGTTGGTGATCGATCTCAGAATTCGGGTCTTCGACGAATCCCGGAAGAGTTCCAGATCCGCGGACATGTTCGTCGATTAATTTCACCCTGTTTGGATTGGAGATGAGGGAAACTGGATTTATATTATAGATCGGTGAAAGAAGAAGAGAGAGGAAGCAGAGCGAGGCGTAAAAGGCACGGCGGAAACCGAAAGAAGAAAAAAATGGAAATCGGATCGAATTGGAAGAACAGTGAAGTTTACGATTTGGGGGTTACTTGCTTTTTATGGACGAAGGCTCGGGGTGGGGGGGGGGGGGTTCGGGAATTGTCCCGTAGATGTGACAGCGCTCAAAAGTAAAATAAAAGTTTTTTTTTTCTCTCTCTTTTAAATTAATTAATCATAAAATGAGAAGAAAAAAAACCGTGATTAGCTGTGTGCGCATATTCAGTTAGAATTGCATTTTGATCACTAAATTTTAATAAAATGGTAAATTGTAAAATCCCATACAAATATACGAATTCATTAAAGAGATAAATAAAATTGTTATTTTCTTGAACAAATATACCAATTATCAAAATTCTTCTAAATTTGTATTTGGTTAATGGGAATAACAGTTTAGAAAACCCCTAAATTTATTTGATTATAATTATATAAAAAAAACCTTGACCTTAACGATGCTGTCAAAGCTGCGTAGGTGCCAGAGGAACTCAGCTTCAGCCAGACGAACTCGTTGACTTCGTAACTCTAATAATGGAAATGGTTTTTAGTGGCCATGTTGATAAATAAAATACAAACATTATGGTGGGTAATTACTTAAATATTTATATATAATTAAAGTTACTTAAATAGTTAAATGATTAACATTTTGGGTTATAAAAGTGCAAAATTAAACTGTTACAAAAATATAAAATTAATTATTTGTAAATTAAAATCTAAACTCAAAGAAAAAGATAAAAATAAAATTTCAAAATATAGACTTTTTACGAAGATTGTTATGCATTTGGTTATATTACTCATTTAATTTATAAATAAGGTTGTTGTGACAAAATACCTAAATATTTTTAGCGAAAGCTAATAGATAGTGAATAGCTTTTGTAGCTTTTTTTTTTTGTAGTGTTTGATGACAAACGATTTAGGCTATGATTCGCAATATCATTTTCTTTTTATTTTTAACTATGGATTTTTGTTTTCCTTGAATTTGATCGGATGTATTCAATTTAACTAAAATCCTGAATAATTGTATATTTAATTTTACCTTTTATGTATAATTTTTAGAAAATTTTGATTGGTGTTTATGGTTTTTATAGCATATTTCGTCTTTTAGGTGAAAAATTACTGAACAATACACAAAAACGAGAATTTTAAAAATATCGTTATAAAAAAACGAGAATTTTAAAAATAAAAACCAATCCAGATAATATAACCTTTTTCTAAAATGAGAAAACACGGATTTTTATTTTGTAAGGGCCACAGACGTTTTATCCAGAAAAAAACTAAATAATCCTCCAGCCGAAGAGGCGTGACAGCTGAAATTAAGGAGGTCCTTAGGCACGTCGAAGCCACGACAAGAACCAACAACAATACTGTATGCTATATTATATTCCAATTGTGCGATGATTTGTTTTAACATTTTGAATATATATATATATATATATGTATATGGTAAAGTTTGGCCCAACATAACATTTTGAATATAGTTTGACCTTCCTCTCAACCGAGCAGAGGGAGATGGAGCTGGCCCGAGGCAGAGGAAGAAGTTTTAGGATTGGGTAAGAAGATGTTTTAGGACGTAAACCGCTCATGTCATTTTTCGTTTTTGAACGAATGACGGCTTTACAGAAGCTTCTAATGATTCAATAACTCCTGTTATGATTGCTTTATAAGGGTTAATTTAGCCTTGAGCATAAGATTAAATTAAAAAAGGCAGGTAGTAAATGCTGAAATTGGGATTTTAGGCTGAACCAGAAATAGCGGATAGCGAAGAGGCTCCTTCCCACTGCGGCACCGAGTTCCCAGCCCCCTTTGGTTGTCCCATTGGTCGTCAGAAGCTCCTATTCCACACCTTTGATGGGGATATATCCAATATATCCTTTGACCGCTGCATCGACTTCTCCCTCTACCCTTCCCAATTCAAATTAAAAAAAAAGTAAAAAATAGTGTAAAAGACATCTAAACCCTCAAATAAAAACTGAAAAGACGAAAAAACCTAAAAGCTAACACAGGAAAAAAACGAAACCGCCTGTGCACGATCTCCATCTCTCTCTTTCACTCAACATTCGAAATCTTCCTCTCTCTGTTAACTCTCCCATTATCCTTCTCGCGATTTGCTCTCTCTCTCTGTCGAAACCGGTTTCAAGGAATCGAAGTCCCGATTCGGTGAAGAAACTCCATCCTTTGAACTTTCCTCCGATTCGACGAGCAAGCGACGCCGGAAATCTGAGAGAATGGCTTCCACATCAGCCCATCACTCATCTTCGTCGGCATCTTCAAACGAGACCGACAATCGAATAGAAATTGCAGAGTTGAACGATTACATGGTAGGTTACTTATCTTTTTCTCAGATTCGCTAGATTTAGACAGTTTTTTATGGTTCTTTTTGTCGTGAGGATTTGAGAGGATAGAAATTTAGGGTTTTGTTTTTGAAATATTAGGGTTATCAAAATAGAATGTTGGGTTTAAAGTGGTTAAAATCGAATTGATTTGAGTGATGGGTGTATAGATCGATGTTTGGATGATGAATAAAATGTTGATTTGGGTCACATGGTGATTTATGTGACGTGGTAACAGGTCACAGAGTGATTTAGTTTTTACATGGTCAGAGAAGAAGATGCTCAGTTCGATCACATGATCACAGGTGACTTGGTCACAGGTCACAGTACAATAGGTCACATGGTACCAGGACAATAGATCCCATGGTACCAGGACAATAGATCCCATGGTACAGGACAATAGGTCCCATGTCAATCGGTCACATGGTACCGTATCACATGGTCACAAGTCACAGACAATAGGTCACATGGTCACAGGTCACAGGACAATAGGTCACATGGTACCATATCACGTGGTCACAGGTCACAGGACAATAGGTCACAGGTGACTTAGTTACATGGTGTTAGGTTATATGATCTCATCAATTTTATTATTGTGCAGTTGCCATTTCTGTACAAGATGGAAGACATTCAGTTCTCCCCCAAGATAAATACCAAGTGTTATCTGTCGGAAACATTGAAAAATCTGAAAGACTTATTAAGCCCCGAAGAATGGAGGTATTTCAGTCATGAGTCACAGTTTCAGCACTTGTTTCACATGTAATTTGATGGCACGTTGCATTCCTGATAAACCATTCTGTGAGTGTAGATGATGAAAATGAATTATGGTTTATCCTAAACGGTATGCCAATCAGATACTCCATCGTTGAGCACGCTCTCATATCCGGATTGAAATGCGGTGAGTATCCGGGTGGCTGGGAATATATGAGGAAAAGCCAGTGGAGAGTGAAGACTTTTGGAAATCGAAAGGTGTCCATCAAATCAAATGTCAGATGGACATTCAATACTGTTATAAACAAGATTGACACTAAATCAAAGGTATGCAAAAAATAAAACATGGTCACATGGTGTGTTGGTCACAGGTTTCATGGTCACATGGTACCATGCAACATAGACACATAGTACTATGTCCACTTGGTCACATGGTACCATGTTATCTGGGTCACATGAGACCATGTTGTAATGGTCACATGGTACCATGTTATCTGGGTCACATGAGACCATGTTGTAATGGTCACATGGTACCATGTTATCTGGGTCACATGAGACCATGTTGTAATGGTCACATGGTACCATGTTATCTGGGTCACATGGTTCCATGTCACTGGGTCACATGGTACCGTATCACTGGGTCACATGGTACCAAGTTCATTTGGTCACATGATGCATATAGTAACTATAAGTCACATCTATTTTTCAGGGAATTAAGAGTATACTTAAGAAGGAAGCGACAAAAGAAGCACTTATTTTTTATCTGGAGGATCATATCTTGGTGGAAATGAAGATTCGATGATTAAAGTATGGATGCAATATCTAGAGAGGAATCCGGAGAGTATATAGTGTAAGAAAATCCATGAAGTGGAATTGCGTGCTAGAAATTCTTCAAAGAAAAAGAAGAAGCAGAAAAGTTTGGTAGATGAAGATGAAATAGAAGATGAGCGGCAAGAAGAAGAAGAAGAACAAGAAGAATAACAAGAACAAGAACCATAACAACAAGCGCAACAAAGACTTGAACCACAATAAGTGGTACAAAGGGGGCGACAAAGAGCAACCGGCGTTACGAGTCTCAAAGCACTGAAGACCGATTTGAAGGCCGAAATTAAAGCAGCCGAGATCAGAATCATCGATGCTGTGAGAGGCCTATTAAAGGAGGTTGGGTTGGGAAAAGAGAGATTTATGTCATGTCCTACAGTGCAGGAGAACTTGGTGACAGATCCGGTAGATAAGGATATATCCACACCCAAGACCAACACAGTGCAAGAGAACGTGAGTAAAAGTCCTGTTGCGAAAGAAGGAGTGACGACAAGTCCTCCACTGGGTTCTGTTGGAACCGACGAATATTACGATGAAGATGTTGGAGTTTTTGAGTTAAGACAGAGAGATGTGACTCCATTGGGGTCAGAAAAAGAGAAGACATAGACACAAGAGACATTGGTGATGGAAAAAGAACCATCTCGTCAGGAGATAGAGCTAACGTCTAAGGAGAAAGAGCCATCGCCTAAGGAGAAAGAGTTTTCTTCCATGGACCAAATGGTGGCTAACATCATCGCACAAATAGGAAGTAAGTATGCAAACGGTCATTTGGTCACATGGTACCATGTTCATATGGTCACATGGTACCATATGAATTTGATCACATGTTTTAATCTGATTGTATAATTTGTTTTTCGTTCAAGACATGACCTCGAAGAAGATGCTGAAGAAGATGACAGTGACCATGATGGGGATGAGGCATCTCAAGATGATGCTGGCAGTGAGGATGAGAATACAGAAGAAGAAGATGTTGGCACTGAGGTAGAGAACACAGAAGAAGAAGCTGAGGAAGAGGATGAGACAGCCGCAGAATCTTCTGACAAAGGATCTGGCCCCCCTATTGAAGATGAAGTCACTCAACCTCCAGCAGAAATTCCCAAAACTCATGTAGCTGGCTCCTCTAATGCAGAGTTGAGGAAAAGAAGCAAAAGGAAACTTGCTGATGGGCCATCCAAAAGAAGCCCTTATGTAGAACCAATATCAACTGGTCCACCGCCCAAAAGAACTCGGTCTCAGGCTGCAGGAGGTCGAGGGAGAGGCAGAGCCAGAGCCAGAGCCAGAGGCAGGGGCAGGGGTAGGGGCAGAGGCAGAGGGCGAAACAATATAAGCCAGAAGGATGTTGGTGAGGAAGACGAGGTTGAGGAAGAATCTCCTGACGAAGGCGTTGCTGAGGAAGACGCTGAGATTGCAGGAAAGGAATTTGTTTGGAAACCAGAGCGTCTCAACCCGAGTGGATTTCTGATTAGGAGTCCGGGATTTGTGGAAGCATCCATTCCATAAGTTCAAGCTTTATGGGAGTTGATGAAGAAGCCACGAGAGAAACGATTGTGGAAGTCAAAATTGGATGGAATACGGAGGTCAGGTTTCTGGGAAGATCTTTTACAACCGGGAAAATGGCTCATAGATACTGTAAGTGTCAACTAATCAATCTTACATGTAATGTATGTGGATCACATGGGACCATCTGACTCGGTCACATGGGACCACTTGTCTCGGTCGCATGGGACTATTTGTCTCGGTCACATGGGACCATTTGTCTCGGTCACATGGTGACATTATCCAGAATACTGACATTTGTTGTTTTTTCATTTTCAGCACATTGAGGAGGCAATGTATGAGCTACGACTCCGCGTTATAAGGAATCCGGTGACCTATATAGGAAGCAATTTCATGATGAGTGACACTATTTTCACAGAGCACATGAAGTGGTGGGAAAAACAGGTGACTTGTCAACTCTTGGCGACCTGGAGCCCTATTTCAAAGGAGAACTTCCACTTGGGTGTGCAGGCTGTTGGGTTTCCTGGGATCTCAAGAGCGAATCTAATTTCTAAGAGATCAGTTCTAGGGTTTGTGCAGCGGATGTAAAACAAAATTTTTGATGAAACTCTAAAACCTATCATGCATGATCTTGTAGAAACGTTAGAACGCTTACCTCAATCGATCCGGGGTCTGTTCACCTGTAATCATAGTAAGGGGGAGAGCAAACTAGTGTAGATGGTTAGAAAACAAAAACTATACATAGGACTCGACTCAACTATACACACAAAAAGACTCGAAAAAGACACGACTCAATATATACACAAGCAAGATCTAGAATTGATAAAGACCTAGAAATAGGCTAACTAGTCCCCGGCAACGGCGCCAAAAACTTGATACGTGTGTACCGAGTCTAAAATCTATAACCCGATTCACAACTCACCGCAAGGATACGGATCATCGTAACACGGGGTCGAACACGAGGACCGGTTGCTAAATCCAAATCAAAATCGAAAATAGATCAAAGCAAGCAAGCACGTGATGATGGAAGTATATAGAATCTATGGAAAACGGAATGAGAAAAGCAATGAAAACGAGTAACCTATCAAACAAGGATGACTACGGGTGTCGGGATCGTATTCATGTGTATGGGTATATGCTAAGCATGCGAAAAATAACGATTATGACTTGTATTCGGGAATCATCAAGCAACAAAGATAGAGAATTCACCTCTCGGTCTACTAACTCCCTACCTACAGAGTAACTCGTCAATCTCTTGATCTATTCAAGTTAACCCTATGTGCATAAAGAACACTATCATCAACCCTAGATCGATTAAACCATATCTCTATGTGAATAATACGATCTATCCTATTGATTTTGATCCGAAACCAACTCATATCTCTATGTAGTTTAGAATCTAAGATAATTGACCAAGGGGTTAGCAAACATCAATCCAATAAAAGCGCAAATCAATAGAACCGAAACAAATCAAAACCGAAATCCAAGTTAGGGTTCAAACATACCCAAAACACATACGAATCCCTAACCCATAGTCGTGGATATACTCACGGTTCATAGAAAACAACAAAAAGCTCAAAAGAAAAGAGATAAAAGAGAGGAGAGAAAAGCTCATGTAGATGTGTAGTCTCCACGATCGAATCTTCCTTCTTCTTCCCGAAATCCCGTGAACTTCTATTCTTCTCTCACCAAAAGCTCTCCAAAAGTCTGTATCTAAGTATTCTCTAAGGCTCTCCCCTGTTTTAGGACGTGGCTAGAGCTTTTTTATAACCCTAGGGTGGCTCCCAAGAGTCCTATTCCCATTCGGATGCTGAAAATCGCGAAACAAGATTTTTGACTGGATCCGGGCCGTTTCCAGGTGGATCCGGACCGGATCCAGATTCCTGGGGTCGAATTCTGCGTCCTTGATCCGGACCGGATCCAGTTGAGTCCGGCCCTGCGCTGGCAGTTTTCTGGTCTTCACGAATTCACTCATAACTTTCTACTCCGGTGTCGGATTTATGCGTTTTTGATGTCTACGTGAAGCTCTTGAAGTCCTCTTTCCAATGGTACAGTCTCGCACAATTTGGACCTCTGTAGAGAAAGTTAGTGATGTCGCAACATGAGTACCTCATCCGGACTTCTCCTTTAACGCTCCAAATAGCTCCTTTTCGAGTCCAATCATCTTCGAAACCTGTAACTCTACAAAACTAAAGCACAACCGAGTTTTGTGTCCTAACACGCCTAGAGTGCCTATGAATGCATGTGATTATCCTATAAAACCTAGACAAACGCTCATCAAAATATAGAGAAGAATAGGAGTTATCAAATTCCCCCAGACTTAAACCCTTGCTCGTCCTCGAGTAAAGAACGAAGGAATAAAATCTGCAAAACAGGGAATGACGAACATCAAATAGCATCATCATGAGACTCAAAAGCAAAACATCCATCCAATACTAGTTTTCCGAGAATCGTACCCAAACCGGTCTATTATGATCTTCCTACCAAAGACTAATCTACCTAGCCATGGAATTTTTATTGCCACCTAGAACCCATTAGAATCTCTACAACTCACCAATCATAGTTCTGAACCTATCCTTGTCTCAACTTAGCCTCTTCGATCTTAGTTCTACTTCATACCTGGATTTTTACCTTTTTGTAGAATTTCTCTATCAAATGCTAGCACCTCGGGTTTCTAGGACGTTGAAGTTGAAGGACATCGTTTTCTCTCTTTCTTTTCTTTTCTTTCTTTTTTTTTTCTTTTTTATATTATTTTTTTTCTTTGATGCGATGTCCGACCCACAACTTAGACGCGAACCATCAATCGATGCACTCATGTCCTCGAACGATTTTCGTTGACGAGATTCCGACAGCGGAGTGTCGAGATGCTTTATTTTTCCAAGGCAATTGTTGAACTAGATTTCACCGACCTGCAAGACTCGGAAAAGGTTCTACAAGAAACATACAACCTGGATAACTATCAATTCGACACGGTTCAACCACGCTCTACAAAGTCACTAGATCATCAAGTTATTCCTACTCTATCATCCCAAAAATCTTCCAAATGATGTTCAAAACGGTTTTTCGAGGTATGCACGTGAACCTATATGAACCTAAATCTATATGTCAAATGCAATCATGCAAACCTAACAAAAATCATCTATATGAAAAAAAAAGAAAACATGAATGCAACTAATGCAAAGTGATATGCAAAAGTGAAAAATTTTCCTAAATCTATATGCCATGATAAAATGCACCTAAACTAAATGCAATCCTAAGTAGATAGGCCTGAATGTGTGAAGGATCTATCCACCCCCCAGACTTGAACCATACACCGTCCACGGTGTAGACTCTCGTCCGGAAAAGTAGAATCGAAAACAACATATGAAAAGAACCAATAAGAGGGATAGAGAAACTTAGCTCTGCGAAATTCGTTCGCTCGCAATGAAGTTAACTCACGTCAAACGCAAGAGCTCTCACACACTATGTGAATTGGAACTTATCCAACGTTGTCTCTCGGAAGTCGATGCTCATCTCTCGTGTGCCGGTGTAAACGCTCATAGAACAACAAACGTTATCCGAACAAAAGCATAATAGCAATGCACTCCGAAAGATCCAAAATACAATCATGGTCTCTACTACCTATGCTACAAAGAAAAAGAAAAGTTACCTAATGTTCGGGTTGCCTCCCGAGAAGCGCTTGTTTAACGTCATTAGCTCGACCTATCTTGCTCAAATGATGGGAGGGTCTGAGAGGCGAAGATAATCGATCTTTCGCCACCCTGGATGTTGAGCGTTAAGCGCATCTTTTGGACCTCGTGGATGTTTGAGCCTTCTATCCTCCTTGGGTTTCCAAACTTGTGAATGAGGTGGATCTTGTGGATGTTTGAGTGATGATTTTGCTCGTTTCGATCCTCTCTTGCTCATTACCCCTACTCGACAACCTGTAATAGAAGGTTCAAACACATATATAGGATTATGAGCGGGATATGTACCTCTCTCCAATGATGGTCCTGTGTTCCTATCTGTGTATGTGTGTTCCTTTGTCCTAAGCCTTTGAGGTAGGGGTTTCAATTTCATCTTCGGGGCATTCTCTAGACTCCAATCCGCTTTATTCAGCGTCCCCGTGTTAGGCGGTGGCTCTCTGATCTCTAGAACGTCTTTAGTAATCGTCATGGAGGGTTCGGAGACGTTCGTAGAAGAATCGGGCGTGTCGATGTGAAAAACGTCCGATTTTCTCAGAGACTGGAATCGGTCCGTTTCCAGGTGGAATCGGTCCGTTTCCAGTTTGTCTTCGCAAGACCGTGTTTGGATCCAGTCCGTTTCCAGGTGGAATCGGTCCGGATCCACCTTCTGTAAAAATCCGTCTTCGGAAGGCTGTGTTTGGATCCGGTCCGTTTCCAGGTGGAATCGATTCGGATCTATCTTCTGTAACAATTTCGTCCGATCCTTCGTTCAATGCTAGCGTAAGCTCCCCGATATCCTCCCAATTGTTGTATATGCTCTCATTCGATGCAAGGAGAGATATCTCTAAAGGATCGACTTCCCGAAACTGATCAAAGACTTCTTGAGTGAGGATTTCATGCACATCAACATAGCATGCTGAATCGGTGGTGGATAGCTGCTTCATGTTGTGATCTAAGGTGAACTCCACAGTCTCGTCACCTATCTTCATCGTAAGACGACCAGCACGAACATGAACCACCGCATCAACCGTGTTTAAGAACGGTCGGCCTAGTATAATCGGTATCTTCGAGTCCTCGTCCATGTCTAAAACAACAAAATCAACGGAAACATAATAATCCCCGACTTTCAATGGGACATCCTCGAGAATACCTGCAGGATACTTGACGGATCTATCCGCAAGTTGTAGTGCCATCCCCGTCGGCTTAAGATCTCCAATGTTGAGCTTCTTATAGATAGACAATGGAAGCAAGCTCACACTGGCACCCAGATCGCACAACGCACGGTCAATCTCAATGTTCCCGATTTTGCAAGGAATCGAGAAACTACCTGGATCCGATCTCTTCCGTGGCAACTCATGCTGTAGAATCGCAGCCCGCTCACCTCTGTGCTCAAGGATATTGTCTCATTTCCAATCACCCTCTTCTTAGTCAAGATATCTTTCAAAAATTTTGCATAAGAAGGGATCTGAAGTATCGTCTCGTAGAAAGGCATCTTAACCTCTAACTTCCGAAGCATATCAACAAATCTAGACAACTGTGTATCCTCAGTATGCTTCTTCTGTTGGTTTAGTGCTCTATGATGTACTGTTTATGAGCTTTATTTAGATACATTTGATGTATTGATACTTTCTATGGGTTATATGAGAGTATTTGATTCATTACATGTTCTTGCATACTAGATCTGTTATGAAATCCATGTATCATTATGAATGATACTAAACTCCCTAGTCTTGTGTCATTATGGGAATGATGACATAATAAGACTAGTATGATGTGTGATTGATGATCATAGCGTTGATCATAGGTATTGGATACAATCACAGTCATAGGTATTCGTTGGAGAACGGAATACTGGATTGACCCGCATGAGATTGTCACATGGACTAGCGTCATGACTTGAATCTCATATGGCGGTTCCATGATTGGATCCTAAGACCTGAGATATCTACGGAATCCAACATGAGGAGTTGCGTGCTTTGAATACGTCAAATGTTCTGCGTAGCAGGAGAACTATAAAGGCGTGTATCAGGTACGAAACGAATCATGTACTGGATTGTAGATAGTCAAGACGGGATTTGTACCTCTCGTAAAAGAGAGAGATATCACTGGGCCCCTCGTGTGAGCGAGACTGTAGAAATGTGTAGCCGCACTATAGACAAACGCCGTCTATTTCAGACAGTCGAACTCAGTGAACGAGAAAGCAGTCGAATCAGATAAGGTGGCTTGTCCATGCCTTATGTTCGACATATGATATCGCGATACAAAAGGATCATCAACCGGAACCATCACTGACGTTCGTAAGATCACGAACAAACTCTATTCGAGATAGGTAGTCATAATGTCTTGCTAGAGACCGCCTATGACTTGTATATCCGAAATAGAGATTTCGGGTTATACTGCGATATCGAATGAGCCTACAGGGTCACACACACAGGGAAGGACAAGACGCACGAGAAAACGACGGAAAAACCAAGACGGAAGGGTCTGGAACGGACGGACCAGAAGTCCGGAACGGACGGTCCACCGTGCCAGACCCGATGGTCCAGAACGGACTGTCCGTTCCAGA
>NW_010966076.1:38774-41792 GCF_000463585.1 Tarenaya hassleriana | reverse complement strand
GTCCAGACCCGACGGTCCAGAGTGCGCGGTCTGTCCGTTCCAGAAGGTCTGGAACGGACGGTCCACGTGCGTTTCTGGACCGTCCGTTCTGGGCTCGGAGGATTTTCGTAATTGAACCGAAATTAGGGTAAAATCACTTTATAAGAAGGAGATTAAAAACCCTAACTCGGGAAAGAAAAAAAAGAGCCGACTTTTGGCAGAAAAGAGAGAGTTTTTGGAGATCCAAAAACGAGTTCTAAGTCTCGAGATTTCTCGGTGCACATATCGAATAGAGATTCGAGTCCTAGCAGACAAGTTCCAATCGTTGGAATCCATCCCGAGGTGTGGATACGTGTAGAGGGCGAGGTAATCTTCCTGCCTAAGTGATCGGACGAATTCTTCAGTTGATACAGGCCCCAGATCGATTGAGGTAAGCGTTCTAACGTTTCTACGATTCATTAGAAGCATGGTTCTAGGGTTTATTAAATTTTTGTTTTATATCCGCTGCGCAAACCCTAGAATCGATCTCTTAGGAATAGGATTAACTCTAGAGATCCCAGGAAACCAACAGTGGTATCAGAGCCTGGTTGCTCTGTTTTGATTTCGTAGAACCCGATCACGCACGTTTTAGGATTTGAATTGTTTGAATCCATATTTGCTTCGATATCTATGCATGTTTGATGATTGAATCTAGTGTAGATTGCATGTTTAATGTTGCATAGAGTGCAGGAGTTCGAATTGTCGGTCCACAGGTGAATTCGGATCGGTTTCAGGTCTGATTGGGGCTGAGAACGCCGGAGAATGTGATCTGATTGTTGGTTATGATGCTCTAGGATGATCCGTGATATGACATTTTGACTTTGTATTGATTCATTGATTTATGAATGCATTATTTATCCGTTATACGATTAGCATGTTTGTTGTATTTCGGCATCCTTGAATCATTAGAGAATGATTCTGATCCAGTGTGACTCACCTGGATCTGACTGGTATCTGTTGGTTGTAATGCTCTAGGATGATCCATGATATGACATTTTACTTTGTATTGATTCATTGATTTATGAATGCATTATTTTTCCGTTATACGATTAGCATGTTTGTTGTATTTCAGCATCCTTGAATCATTAGAGAATGATTCTAAACTCTCTAGTCAGTCAACATTGTGGGAACAATGTTGAATTAAGACTAGCATGAGGTGTGATTGATGCATTGGATGCATTTCACAATCATGGGTACTCGTTGTGAACGAGTGACTGGTTGACCCGCATAAGATTGTCACATGGACAGCGTCATGACTTGAATCTCATAAAGCGGTTCGTTCTTGGATCCTCAGACCTGAGATGTCTAGAGTATCTGATATGAGGAGTGACGTGTCTTGACTGCGTCAAACGTCGTCTTTAACCGGATGATTATAACGGCGTTGATCAGATACGTTCACGAATCGTATGGAGATAGTAGACATGCAATATGGGACTTGTCACCTCCTTAACAGGAGAGATATCGCTGGGCCCTCTCGTGGAAGTCGGACTATGAAAACGCGTGGCCACGCTATAGATGAAGTTGCATCTATTTTACTAGTCGATTTGCCAAGACGAGAAAGGAGTTGAACTTGAAGGGTGGCTCAAATCATGCCCTTGTTCAACTTATGATATCGTGAGACAAAGGATCAGAATTCGAGCTGCTAATGCCTTGGTTAGATCACCTCTAACTCAATTCTAAATGGGTGGTCATGGCGTTTTGCTAGAGGCTAACCATGACTTGTGGTTCGGGAAAGGTTCCTAAAGTCACTACCACTTAGAATGGGCCTACAGGGTCACACACCAATAGGGATGGACTTATACGTGAAGAATACAAAGAATGGAAACGAGATTTGACAAGCGTTCTAACGTTTCTACGATTCATAGAAGCATGGTTCTAGGGGTTATTAATTTTTGTTTTATATCCGCTGCGCAAACCCTAGAATCGATCTCTTAGGAATAGGATTCGCTCTAGAGATCCCAGGAAACCCAACAGTGGTATCAGAGCCTGGTTGCTCTGTTTTGATTTCGTAGAACCCGATCACGCACGTTTTAGGATTTGAATTGTTTGAATCCATGTTTGCTTTGATATCTATGCATGTTTGATGATTGAATCTAGTGTAGATTGCATGTTTCATGTTGCATAGAGTGCAGGAGTTCGAATTTTGGGTGTACAGGAGAATTCGGATCAGTATCGGATCTGATCGGGGCCGAGAACACGGTAGAACGTGATCTGATCACGTTCATGAACCCTAGACTGTCCGTTCTGGGTAAGCCAGACCGGACGGTCCGGGGTGGCGGACTGAAGCTACGGAAGGGAAGGTTGAACCTCGAATTTCAGGTCTGGATCGGACGGTCTGAGTGTCAGAACGTCCGTTCCAGCTGCTGAGGCAAGACCGTCCCGTTTTGTGACTGGATCGATCGTTCTGCGAAGTACGGACCGTTCGTTCTGTTTTGCAGACCATCCGTTCCATGGCTGAGAGGGGCCCGTCCGTTTTGCTGTCATGGACCGTCCGTTCCGCCAACTGCAGACCGTCCGTTCTGTGTTGTTTCAGCGTGGAACGTCCGTTCTGACTTCTGAAGTCCGTCCGCTCGTTCTGCGAAGCATGGAACGTCTGTTCTATGTCTAGAACGAACAGTCCAAGGTCCAGATTCCGAAATTTTTCGTTTTCTGATCCGATTATGCAATCGTTGCTTAATCTGATCAACTGTGACTCAAATAGACATGATTTATTCTTATGGATGGTCCTTAGTGAATGAATGCATGTAACTTAATCGAGATATTAGATATGCTTGATTCAGTGGGAGCTCCGGGATTGGGATTACATAATCGAATGGATGGTCTATTCGAATTATGAACAATCGTTGCACAGAAACCGGATAGATGTAGAAGCTCTATAAGTAAAACACTTGTCAAGGCCTCGATCGTACGTGTCATGGGCCATGCCAAAGCTGGGTGTGCCGTATTATCTTGGTAAGGCAAGATGGAGAAATGGTGGTTCTCATAGCTTGAAAGTAGATG
>NW_010966076.1:35102-36538 GCF_000463585.1 Tarenaya hassleriana | reverse complement strand
GCGTACCTGCTGAATAGGAGTCCAACGAAGTCGGCTGAAACGACACCATATGAGATATGGACGGGGAAGCGTCCCGTGTTATCGTTTGTCAGAATTTGGGGTTGCGACGCTTACGTGAAGCGTCAGATGACTGATAAGTTATCCTCCAAATCTGACAAGTGTTTATTTGTAGGCTACCTTAAGGAAACTAAGGGTTACTACTTCTACATTCCGGCAGAGAACAAGGTGTTCATTGCCAGGAATGCGACTTTTATGGAGCGAGAGTTCGTCTCCAAAAGAGTCAGTGGGAGTAGGATCGAACTTGAGGAAGTTTGAGAGCAGCAAGTAGACGCTGAGCCGAGTGAACAAGTTGAAGAAGTTCAACCTGTTTCACTGCCGGTTGTGACTCAACCTTTGACGAGTGAACCTCGGAGATCAGGCAGGATTCGCCAAGAGCCAACGAGATATGGATTTCTCGTGACTGGGAATGAGGAACTCATGTTATTAGAACATGACGAGCCTACCACATACCCAGCGGCTATGGCGAGTCCCGACTCTGAGAAATGGCGCGAGGCTATGAAGTCTGAGATGCAATCCATGTCAGACAACCAAGTATGGACTCTGGTTGATGCATCTGAAGGGATAAAACCCATCGGATGCAAGTGGATCTTCAAGAAGAAGACCGACATGGATGGCAACGTGCACACGTATAAGGTTAGTGGGAGCACAGTAGTTTTTCTGGTGCTGTACGTTGATGACATTCTCCTTATAGGGAATGACGTTCCTATCTTGCAAGACGTTAAGTCTTGGCTAGGAACGCAGTTTTCTATGAAGGACCTAGGAGAAGCGGCCTATATTTTAGGCATCAAGATCTATAGAGATAGATCGAGGCGTCTTCTAGGATTGTGTTAGAGTACTTACATCGATAAGGTCTTGAAACGGTTCAAGATGCAAGATTCCAAGAAAGGAACCTTACGGATGAGCAGTGGCACAGTACTCTGCAAGAGTCAATGTCCTACGACACCTGATGAGCGAGAACGCATGGACCGGATTCCATATGCTTCGGCAATTGGATCCATCATGTATGTCATGCTTTGTACTCGACCGGATGTATCCTACGCGTTGAGCATTACGAGTAGATACCAGTCAGATCCAGGTGAGTCACACTGGATCGCCGTCAAGAACATCCTAAAGTACTTGAGAAGGACTAAGGATGTATTCTTGGTATACGGTGGGTCGGAAGACGAGCTCGCTGTAAGAGGTTACACCGATGCTAGTTTCCAATCAGACCCGGATGACTACAGATCGCAGTCTGGCTATGTTTTATGCTTGATCGGAGGCGCTGTTAGCTGGAAGAGTTCCAAGCAGGCGACCGTTGCAGATTCTACTACAGAAGCTGAGTATATTGCAGCGTCGGACGCAGCAAAGGAAGCTGTTTGGATCAGAAAGTTTGTTGG
>NW_010966076.1:27443-33657 GCF_000463585.1 Tarenaya hassleriana | reverse complement strand
CAGTTTTTCTGAAATTAAACCGAATTAGGGTTAAATCACTTTATAAGAAGGAGATTAAAAACCCTAACTCGGGAGAGAAAAAAAAGAGCCGACTTTTGGCAGAAAAGAGAGAGTTTTTGGAGATCCAAAAACGAGTTCTAAGTCTCGAGATTTCTCGGTGCACATATCGAATAGAGATTCGAGTCCTAGCAGACAAGTTCCAATCGTTGGAATCCATCCCGAGGTGTGGATACGTGTAGAGGGCGAGGTAATCTTCCTGCCTAAGTGATCGGACGAATTCTTCAGTTGATACAGGCCCCGGATCGATTGAGGTAAGTGTTCTAACGTTTCTACGATTCATTAGAAGCATGGTTCTAGGGTTTATTAAATTTTTGTTTTATATCCGCTGCGCAAACCCTAGAATCGATCTCTTAGGAATAGGATTCGCTCTAGAGATCCCAGGAAACCCAACATCTTCAATCGAGAAGGGAAAGGAACGAGTGGTACATAAGGTGGAGGAGCTACATATGGCGGTTCGGCTTCCTCTACATGCACCTTAGGTGTCTCGTGAGCTACGACTTTCCCTTTCTCTTCAGTAGTGTATTTAAACGTCATCCCTTTTTTTGTGGTAGTAATAGGGACGGTCTCAGGCAGACTCTCTCCATTTATAAGCTGAATGGAATTAACGTGTTCTCGTGGATTCGGCTCAGGCTTTCCCGGGAATGTACCCTGTGCTCTGGAGACATGCGATGCAAGTTGTGCAATCTGAGTATCGACAAGCTTCAGATGAGCTTCGACCCCATCTAATCTCCTCTCAAAATTGTCTTGCCTGACTTTTATACTCTGTATCTCGGTCTTCAGCTCAGTGAATGATGTCTTCTGATCGAGCATTAGCTGGGCGAGCATCGTCTTAATGTCTGCTTCATCGTTCTTCGCAGTTGAGGCGCTCGGTAACCTTGATTCTGCTGCCCATGTCCTGGATTCTGCTGTGCATATCCCTGATTTTGCCCCTGAAAACGTGACTGAGTGAAGCTCGGGGGATTCTGCGGGATTCTGGGAACGCCATGTTTCTATGCATTCAATGCTCCACTCGCGTTTTCGTAGGAGAAACCAAGATGATTTTTCTCAACATAGTTGACGTCCTCCAGTGCTTCCTCTAGCTCTAGCCTTAGCCATCTTCGCAATCTTAATCTCTAGGGTATCAAAGGGAATCTCATAAACGCTCCCTCCACATGTTGCATCCATCCAAGCTCTGATATCATGTCGTAGTCCGTGGATGAATGTGGATAGCAATAGTCGCTGATCCATGCCATGGTGTGGACAAAGGCGTTGATAGCCTTTGAATCTTTCCCATGCATCATATAGACTCTCGTCACTCTCCTGATTGAAGCTGTGGTGTGGACAAAGGCGTTGATAGCCTTTGAATCTTTCCCATGCATCATATAGACTCTCGTCACTCTCCTGATTGAAGCTGTGTATGGCTCTCTGTGCAGCTCGGGTCTTCTCTGGGGAATAATATTTCGCCATGAATTGCTCCTCTAGCTCCTCCCATGTCGTAATCGAGTTCGACTCAAGGGTGTAGAACCAATCTCTTGCCCGATCCATCAGTGAAAAAGGAAAGGCTTCCAAGTATACATCCTCGATGGTCATTCCTCGTGCTTTCCTAACTGATCTGCACAACATCTTGAACTGAGTCAAGTGAGCAATGGGACCTTCCGTAGGCCGCCCTCTGAAACTTGCCTGACTAAACATCGTGATGCACTGTGGCGGTAGCTCGAAACTGTCTATGGGCGGTCTGTTGATGCATGATAGGAGTTGGGTGTGCTTCGGTGCAATGTAAGAACCCAAAGTCTCCTCTGCAACGTAAGTAGCTTCGCTCTCGGTCTACTGTCCAAGTATACATCCTCGATGGTCATTCCTCGTGCTTTCCTAACTGATCTGCACAACATCTTGAACTGAGTCAAGTGAGCAATGGGACCTTCCGTAGGCCGCCCTCTGAAACTTGCCTGACTAAACATCGTGATACACTGTGGCGGTAGCTCGAAACTGTCTATGGGCGGTCTGTTGATGCATGATAGGAGTTGGGTGTGCTTCGGTGCAATGTAAGAACCCAAAGTCTCCTCTGCAACGTAAGTAGCTTCGCTCTCGGTCTACTGATCGTAGAGCGGATTCATGTGCTCTTGTTGTCGGTCGTGCGAACTACTTGATCTCGACATAGCTTCTCTTCTCTGCTGATTTCGGATGTCTCTCAAAGTACGCTCAATCTCCGGATCGTAGACTATGTCTTCTCTCCGAATAGAGCTCCTTGTCATGCACTAGGATCTTGCAAACCGCAAAGAAAAAGAAGAACTCGAGACCAAGTGAATCCACAAAAACTAAAGAAAGAAAAAAAAACAAAAAGAAAAATAAAACAAGCAAAGATCTAGAATCAATAAAGACCTAGAAATAGGCTAACCGGTCCCCGACAACGGCGCCAAAAACTTGATACGTGTGTACCGAGTCTAAAATCTATAACCCGATTTACAACTCACCGCAAGGATATGGATCGTCGTAACACGGGGTCGAACACGAGGACCGGTTGCTAAATCCAAATCTAAATCGAAAATAGATCAAAGCAAGCAAGCACGTGATGATGGAAGTATATAGAATCTATGGAAAACGGAATGAGAAAGCAATGAAAACGAGTAACCTATCAAACAAGGATGACTACGGGTGTCGGGATCGTATTCACGTGTATGGATATATGCTAAGCATGCGAGAATAACGATTATGACTTGTATTCGGGAATCATCAAGCAACAAAGATAGAGAATTCACCTCTCGGTCTACTAACTCCCTACCTAAGAGTAACTCGTTAATCTCTCGATCTATTCAAGTTAACCCTAGGTGCATAAAGAACGCTATCATCAATCCTAGATCGATTAAACCATATCTCTATGTGAATAATACGATCTATCCTATTGATTTTGATCCGAAACCAACTCATATCTCTATGTAGTTTAGAATCTAAGATAATTGACCAAGGGGTTAGCAAACATCAATCCAATAAAAACGCAAATCAATAGAACCGAAACAAATCAAAACCGAAATCCAAGTTAGGGTTCAAACATACCCAAAACACATACGAATCCCTAACCCATAGTCGTGGATATACTCACGGTTCATAGAAAACAACAAAAAGCTCAAAAGAAAGGAGATAAAAGAAAGGAGAGAAAAGCTCATGTAGATGTGTAGTCTCTACGATCGAATCTTCCTTCTTCTTCCCGAAATCCCGTGAACTTCTATTCTTCTCTCACCAAAAGCTCTCCAAAAGTCTGTATCTAAATATTCTCTAAGGCTCTCTCCCCTGTTCTACGACGTGGCTAGGGCTTTTTTATAACCCTAGGGCGGCTCCCAAGAGTCCTATTCCTATTCGGATGCTGAAAATCGCGAAACATGGTTTTTGACTGGATCCGGGCCGTTTCCAGGTGGATCCGAACGGGATCCAGATTCCTGGGGTCGAATTCTGCATCCTTGATCCGGACCGGATCCAGTTGGGTCCGGCCCTGCGCTGGCAGTTTTCTGATCTTCACGAATTCGATCATAATTTTCTACTCCGGTGTCGGATTTATGCGATTTTGATGTCTACGTGAAGCTCTTGAAGTGCTCTTTCCAATGGTACAATCTCTCAGGATTTGGACCTCTGTAGAGAAAGTTAGTGATATCGCAACATGAGTACATCATCCGGACTTCTCCTTTAACGCTCCATGATGCGCATTTTCGAGTCCAATCATCTTCGAAACCTGTAACTCTGCAAAACTAGAGCACAACCGGGTTTTGTATCCTAACACGCCTAGAATGCCTATGAATGCATGTGATTATCCTATAAAACCTAGACAAACTCTCATCAAAATATAGAGAAGAATAGGAGTTATCAAATCCCCCCAGGTTTATAAAACGATGATTTAGGGCGTTGTAGGTTCGGGATCCCTCAAGATTCGCATGGACGGTTAGTGATGCTACAATACCTATGGGTTTATCTTCCAATTGGGGATTTCAAGCATTTCCTCTAGAGCTTGTCTCTCCCGAGCTTAAACTCACTACCTAGAGAATCGATTCACCCATTTCCCAATGATCCAAATGATCTCTAGATGCATTAATGTATCCCATCATGAACCCTAAGCAAGCTAAGCCATCTTCCAATGTGAATAACTCACTCATTTGACATTTGGTTCCAAATATCATTCCCATATCCCTATGATCAATGTGTTCTACAGTCATATCAATTAGGGTTTCAACCAAATCAATAGCATTAAGCACAAAACATCAAACCAATGGAAGAAAACTCAAAAGCATCATAGATAAGCATAGGTGTCCATACAAAAGTGGGGATCCCTCACCCACAACAAAGTCACTACTCCATAACTAGGGTTTCAAAACAGAAAGCAAAATGAAGCCTCAAAACACGGGCTTTTCCTTTTTGGGCCGATTTTGATTTCGGGCGGTCGCTCATTTTTCAGGCGGGTCGCTCATTTTTCTTCCGGTCGTCCATTTTTCGGGCGGGTCGCTCATTTTCCTCTGACACGCAAAAAAGTGAGCGACCGCTCATAAAACGGGCGACCGCCCATAGAATGGGCGACCGCCCACAAAACGGGCGACCGCCCATAAAATGGGCGACCGCTCACAAAACGGGCGACCGCCCATAAAATGGGCGACCGCTCACAAAACGGGCGACCGCCCATAAAATGGGCGACCGCTCATTAAACGGGCGACCGCCTATAAAATGGGCGGGTCGCTCGTTTTGTCTGAGCTCCCCGAACATTCTCGAGTTCTTGTTCTTCCATGCCCGCTTCGTGAGGATTTATCGTGGAATCTTCCTGCAAGAAGAAACAAGCAAAACAACCTACCCATGGCCATCTAACGTCTTATGATGCCAAATCGGTGAAAAACCCGTGTGATCAAATCCCCCCAGACTTGAGGTTTGCTCGTCCTCGAGTAAATGTGTAGTTATAAAACTATCCAAGGGGTGATAAGATACAGTCGGATAACAAATGGGGGTTTTGAGTGGATTGGTTGTACGGGTTAAAGTCTCTGCGAATGAAATCGGGTTTGGTATACTCTATCTTTTCCAATACTCGAGCGAAATCTTATCAATGGGATTTTCATTGCTTCCTGCGGTCTAAGATGAAATAATTCCTACTTGCCGAGCATGTCTCCTAAACACATCCCAAATGAAAACCCCAAAAGTCACTTAGCCTATAACTTCAATGTTTTCTCTTGCCCCATATCTTTCCTTTTTATTCGTGTTTTTGTGTTCTTTTTTTCTTTTTCTTTCTTTCCCCTTTTTTTCGTATGATGCAATCCCGGGCTTCTAGGACGTTGGAATTTACAGGTTCACTCCCAATCCTTACTCTATGTCCCCCCACATCATCATCCGGCCAAATCTTTGAGGGAAAAAACCTTATACAAGTGTATGCATGCATTTCTAGACCTATATGCACATATGCAACCTATTGATGACGATCTATGCAAGTATGTACAAAAATGCCAGACTTTTTTTTTTTTCAAATGAATATGGAATGCATGATGTGTAGGGTTCATGGGTACGATGTGCGTTAGTGCATTCCTCCCCCCAGACTTGAATCAAACACCGTCCACGGTGTTGACTCTCGGCTAGTGGAGAGATTCTAAAAGAGAAATAAGGAATGGAATGAAAGGGGTGAGTGTGTTACCTTTTTCGATGAGGTGGAGTTGCATTTCAATTTCTCTTTTGCGGATGTCGTAAGCCCGTGAAACCTATGCAATGTGAGAGAACTACAGTTCTATGTGATGTTAGCTAAAATGAATGCAAAGGAGTGAGAGTTAAGAGAGGAGACCGAGCGGCGGGCCCTTAACAGGACCCGTGGGATGATGATTCTTGTTCGGAGTCTGTGCCGAGGTCTGATGAGACCTCAAAATGGATTCCTTCTTCGGTAAGAGGGGGTAGCACATAATAGGCCATGTCGAATGATCGATACCTGCTCTCAACGTCCACGAACTTCCATAGTATGTCCCCGTTTTGTTCCTTGACAAAATTGTTCTCCAAGAGATGCATATAGTTGATTTTGTCCCCGTGGATGAAGTCATGCGCATATGCTCTAAGATCGATGCCCAATCGCTATGACAATCATGGTTACGATCCCTCCAAAACAAATTGACTCAGTGGTGGAAGTGATTACCTTGTGCATATGCAGTGCTACCCTTGACGCGACGTCCGC
>NW_010966076.1:26539-26758 GCF_000463585.1 Tarenaya hassleriana | reverse complement strand
GTAAGATGGCGAGTATGGCTTCGGACAAACCGAAGGATGAGCCGGACGCACCGAGCTCGGGATTTTCGGACAAACCGAAAGATTGTTTGTTGATAAACTCAACAAAAACGAAATTCATTCAACAAGACTACCAAATTGTGATGTTTACATCTGAATTTAAAGAGAGAACAAAGGCTCCAACAGCTAGTGCATTAAATGCACAAAACACATGCAAGACTA
>NW_010966076.1:19178-22994 GCF_000463585.1 Tarenaya hassleriana | reverse complement strand
GATAAACTCAACAAAAACGAAATTCATTCAACAAGACTACCAAATTGTGATGTTTACATCTGAATTTAAAGAGAGAACAAAGGCTCCAACAGCTAGTGCATTAAATGCACAAAACACATGCAAGACTACTCATAAATGTGCCTAGAAATTGAAAAATGTAGTTGTTGCAATATGTCATGAAACTCAGCTCGACTTGGCATTATTTTTGGACCAAAATCTTGATAATGTGACGTCCTTGAGCTTCACTAAAGTGAGTTGGGCTTGATCTTTCAAAACGGAGTTACTTCAATGCGTCGGAAATGAACGTGTTGGAACGTTGTTGAAGAACGCGCGTCTTGGCTCGAATTTTGGGCGGAGCGGGCTTAACCTTTGGTCGTGCAACCCTCAAGTTTTGGAAATCCCATTTTGCCTTATAAATATCATTGATCTCCTCGGAATTGGACTTCTCCGTGTGCTCCTTGCGTTCCAAGCAATCCATGCAATCCTTGCATTCCAAGCATTGCTTAAGCTCCAAGATATCTCGTTGAACTCCTAACTCCGTGCTCCCGATCCAAGCTATCATTAGCTCCATGCGTTCCTTCACCCGCAAGACATAGTTTGATGCATCGCTCGAGATATCGAGGTCCTCATCAGAGGGGGTAGCACATAATAGGCCATGTCGAATGATCGATACCTACTCTCGACGTCCACGAACCTCCATAATATGTCCCCGTTTTGTTCCTTGACAAAATTGTTCTCCAAGAGATGCATATAGTTGATCTTGTCCCCGTGGATGAAGTCATGCGCATATGCTCTAAGATCGATGCCCAATCGCTCTGCAATCATGGTTACGATCCCTCCGAAACAAATTGACTCAGTGGTGGAAGTGATTACCTTGTGCATATGCAGTGCTACCCTTGACGCGACGTCCGCAACCTCTAGACGGTTGTTCATCATGAAGTGGAGAGGTTCCATGAGCATGTTCAGTTCCGTGATGGAGACGGTTCGTGTATCCTCGCGTGCAAATAGGGTGGATGCCATGAATTGCTGAAGGTAGCGGACTGCGGGATGTCGTATCATGAAGGCTTCGAGTTCCCAAGGGGTGAAGTGTGCAGCTGCTATTTGTGTCCAGAATTTTCTAGCTTTGGCGATTGTTATCTTTGGGATTGCTGCCGTGCTGCCCGCTTGAACGCCCAAAATTTGAGCGAGTTGCTCCATCTTGAGATAGTATTGGTGCCCTTCTAGACGGAATCCGATGTAGCCATTGCGAGGATTGGCATTCCTTGGGATGAAGCATTGGAAAGTGCACGCAAATTCTGTTGTCAATGAATGGTAGGTGCGGGGGTTGGCGCGGAATAAACGTTCCCATCCAGCGAGTTGGAATATCCCCTCGATCCTCTCATAGAGTTGCTTTGGTTGAATGCCATGGTATACGAATTTTGAAGCCTTAATCCCCCTCTGATGGATTTGGTGTAGAAGGGTTGTCTCCTCGTTGGATTGGGGTTGAAACGGGATTGGATCCCCATGTTCTTGTTCGGCGTCAACTCGGATTTCATCCACGAGGCTTGAAAAGTGGGCGTTTTGTGGCTTGAAGTCTTGTAACTCCGGTATTGTGTCTGAAATGTATTTCCGTATCCTCCTCCAACGGTCGCTGGAATCCATCTGAAACATGCGGAAAACATCATCGAAAAAGTGGTCAGAAGGAGTGAGCGGGTCGCCCAAAAAAATGGGCGGTCGCTCGGTTAGGTAATCTTTTTGCTCAGAGAAAACGAGCGGGTCGCCCAAAAAATGGGCGACCGCTCGTTCTCTTTCTCGACCCTTTTTTTTTTTGTGTGTGGGCGACCGCTCAAGAAAACGAGCAGGTCACCCGTTTTGTCTGTTGAATTTTCTTCGCCTGTTTTCGAGTGTTCCGTTGATCAGAAAGTTTCCGCTGCTCGGATTAACAGAAATTACATGCATTCAAGAAATGAAATGTAGTTCAAAACAACACAAGAGTCTAAAATCCGAAGCATAGTTCAAAACATGCTAAACATGCTATGGTTTAGCAAAATGTGATCCAAAACACCGGTAAAATAAAGCATCAGAGTTGAACTCGTCCTAAGATAAGATAGATCATGGTGCTGCCTTCTTGCTGCCCTTGCTGGTCTTGCTTGCTCCGGAAGTGGATGATGCATCGGTCTCGCTATCGTGGTGGGAGTCTTCATCCCCGGAGGCATCTTCATCCATCATCTTCTCAACCGTACGGATGATCTCGCGTTGGGCACTCTCAATAGAACAGTTGAGAGTGGCTTCAAGCGTGGCAAAGTGATCTTCCATCGATTCTTCGATGGATGCGAGACGAGGTCCAAAACCCTCTATGGTGGTGAGGCGAGTATCGAAGCTCTCCAGCTTTTGGATGATAAGGTCCAATCTGGGGTCGGGGGTAGGTGTTGAGGTCCCTTCACCATCAGTAATCGAGAGCCGTCCCCTGCGACCTCTTCGGTCTCCGGTACGCGCAGGAGGGGTCTCAAGGAAGTCGAGACGCAGCGTCTCGGGAGTGAATGTCTCTATCTCCTCACATGGTAGGTGCAAGTATCGTTTGAGTCCATCGTCGCCTAGATAGATCCATTCCTCTCCTATCCTCCGAATGTGACCTCGAGTCTTGAGGAAATCCATGTCGAGGAGGCAATGCAAATCGATGACGTCTTCTTTGTAGAATGTAATCCCCGTGTCCACCCTCCGAGCGATCTTTGTGATGATTCCTCCAACGCATATTTTAACGTCCTTAGCCTTCGTGTTGGCCATGTTGTACAGGTGGATTGCTACCCTCGATGCTAAATCCATGGTCGACCATCCTCCTCGCACACAATCATCGAGTGACGGCCCGTCGTGAAATTCTTGAAGTGCTAAGTATAGGTAGTGGTCGACCATCCTCCTCGCACACAATCATCGAGTGACGGCCCGTCGTGAAATTCTTGAAGTGCTAAGTATAGGTAGCCCATCTCGATCTTATGGATCTTACCCGGTTCGTCACGAGCGAATATGGAGTTAGACATGAATTGATGAGCATATCTAATCGCCGGGTGCTGGATCCACGAAATCTTGCCTGGAGAGCTGGAATATCTTCGGACGGCTATTTTCTGCCAGAATTCTTGGAACACATAGGCTGATATTGGCGGTACGAGCGAGTGTGTTCCCTTGGGGACACCTAGGATGTCTGCAAATTGGGACATGTTGAGCCGTACCCATTTTTTGTTCAACCGGAATTCCATGTAGGCGTCCTCTATGGAATTGTCCTCGGGGAAATAGCACGTGTAGGTCGCGAGGAACTCCCGGTTGATGCTTCGGAAAGTCGGTTCTGCACTTTTGTACAGTCTCTCCCAGCCCAATTTCTCAAAGATGTAGTCGACGTTCGCTTGAATTCCCAGCAGCCGAGTGGTGCGATCACATACGAACTTGCTTCCCCGTTGTTTGATCGTGTTTAGGTGTCGAGCTTTTGTATAGGCCTCGTCGTGCCTATCAATCTTCACGGTTTTCATCGGTCCCTCTATCAGATCGTCGATCGGTGCTTCTAAAATCTCGGTGATTGTTCCAAGTCGAATATCCCTCTTTTCAGAACCTTCTCGCTCTTGAGAAGAACTGGCGTTGTCGCTTGTTCGGGGTCTTTTCGGAGCCATCTGCATCGAAAACACGGTAGGGTTTGGGTCGCACGTGGTCAGGACGTAAGGATGGAAGTCGCGGGATTTGGACAGGGTTTTCGAGCGGGTCGCCCGAAAAACCAAGCGGTCGCTCGGTAGGCGAGCGACCGCTCACTGCGCGTTTCCAAGAAATTTCTCGACCGGAATCGAAATTTCCGGC
>NW_010966076.1:18702-19019 GCF_000463585.1 Tarenaya hassleriana | reverse complement strand
ACGAGACGACGGAGGACGGACGGCGGCGAGTGGCGGCGATTCGACCGGAAAGGAGAGAGAGGGGTTTCGCCGAAGTGAGGGAAAGAAAGGAGAGGGGTTTGGCCGAAAGGGAATGTGAGGGAGAGAGAGTGGGGTCTCGACACCCTCTCCCTTTTCTGAGCTTTTTTCGTTTTTTTTTATACGGGCGGTCGCTCGTTTTATGGGCGACCCCTCGTTCATTTTTCGTTTTTTTAACAGAAAAATCGAGCGGGTCGCCCAAAAAAATGGGCGACCGCTCGTTCATTTTTCGTTTTTCACAGAAAAATCGAGCGGGTCGG
>NW_010966076.1:14438-17790 GCF_000463585.1 Tarenaya hassleriana | reverse complement strand
GCCCAATATGCCTTATGCTCCAACTCAACCGGTAGGTGGCAAGCTTTCCCATACACTAGTTTAAATGGAGTAATCCCGATAGGCGTCTTGAACGCCGTTCTATAGGCCCAATTCGCGTCCTCAAGCATCAAAGCCCAGTCCTTTCTTGACTTGGCCACTGTTTTCTCCAAAATTTGTTTGATCTCCCGGTTAGAGACTTCCACTTGACCGCTCGTTTGAGGATGGTAGGGAGTGGCTACTCTATGGTGAATACCATATTTAGTCAATATGCCCTGAATCACTCTATTAACAAAGTGTGCCCCTCCATCACTTATCACCACTCTTGGGACTCCAAACCGAGGAAATATGACTCTTTTGAACATCCGTGACACAGTGCTTGAATCATTCTTCGGACTAGCAAGTACCTCCACCCATTTCGTCACATAGTCCACTGCCACAAGAATGTATAGGTTACCGCAAGATGATGGAAACGATCCCATAAAATCTATTCCCCATACGTCAAATGGTTCCACTTCCAAGATAAAGTTCTGTGGTGCCTCATTTCTCCGCGAGATGTTGCCCGTTCTTTGACAAGCATCGCATGAGCTTACAAAAGTGTGCACATCCTTGAACAATGTCGGCCAATAGAAGCCCGATTGTAGGATCTTTGTGGCTGTCTTAGCTGAGGCAAAATGCCCTGCGTAGTCCGATGCATGGCAATGGTGTATCACTTGCTTCACCTCTTCCTCCGGAATGCATCTTCGAAATAATCCGTCCTTACCTCTCTTAAACAAGAAAGGTTCATCCCAAAAGTAGTCTCTAACATCGTGGAAGAACTTTTTCTTCCCGTTGTAGCTTAGCTCCGGGGGTACAACCTTGGCAACCAAATAGTTGACGTAGTCCGCATACCAAGGGGTCATGTTCTTGATTTCCAAGGATAAGATGTGTTCTTCCCTTAGTGAATCATCGATTGGTACAAGTTCGGGTATTTCCAATCTCGATAGATGATCTGCCACTGTATTCTCCGTTCCTTTCCTATCGCGGATCTCCAAATCAAACTCTTGCAGAAGCAATATCCATCGGATCAACCTTGGTAGCCAAGAAGTGGCACGACCGGCACATCCTCAATCGAAACTTCCAACAAGGTGACCTCGTTCTTTTATTTAATTCTCGACTAAAACTTTTTCCAGGAAAACTGAAATCGAGATGGTCGGGACCGTTCATCATAAAGAATGTCACCCCTCATGGAGCGGTTAAGCAGTTGTGCTTAACCCTCGTGGTTTTATGTTTTTAAAGATCACGAGGATTACGCCTAGCGCACCAGATGACGATGACCCGAGAGAGACAGCGAAAGAACCCAGATCCCATCAACGATCCAAACACATACTTAGACGATTTTACCTTATCAGGGAGATTATAGATAGAGGAGACGTGCACATTTGCAGAGTGTCGACAGATGATAACATTGCCGATCCATTGACGAAGCCTCTCCCTTCGTCGAAGCATGAGGGTCATGTTAGGGATATGGGCATTAGATTTTAGCAGTTCATGATTAGAGCAAGTGGGAGATTGTTGGTTTAGTGCTCTATGATGTACTGATTATGAGCTTTGTTCAGATACATTCGATGTATTGATACTTTCTATATGTTTTTTTATGAGAGTATTTTGTTCATTACATGTTCCTGCATGCTAGATCTGTTATGAAATCCATGTATCATTATGAATGATACTAAACTCCCTAGTCTTGTGTCATTATGGGAATAACGACATAATAAGACTAGTATGATGTGTGATTGATGATCACATAGATGATCATAGGTATTGGATACGATCACAATCATAGGTATTCGTTGCAGAACGGAATACTGGACTGACCCGCATGAGATTGTCACATGGACTAGCGTCATGACTTGAATCTCATACGGCGATTCCATGATTGGATCCTAAGACCTGAGATATCTACAGAATCCAACATGAGGAGTTGCGTGCTTTGATTACGTTAAACGTCCTGCGTAACAGGAGGACTATAAAGTCGTGTATCAGGTACGAAACGAATCATGTACTGGATTGTAGATAGTCAAGACGGGATTTGTACCTTTCGTAAAAGAGAGAGATATCGCTGGGCCCCTCGTGTGAGCAAGACTGTAGAAATATGTGGCCGCACTATAGACGAACGTCGTCTATTTCAGACAGTCGAACTCAGTGAACGAGAAAGCAGTCGAATCAGATAAGGTGGCTTGTCCATGCCTTATGTTCGACATATGATATCGCGATACAAAAGGATCATCAGTCGGAATCATCACTGGCTTTCGTATGATCACAAACAAACTCTATTTGAGATAGGTAGTCATAGTGTCTTGCTAGAGACCGTCTATGACTTGTATTACCGGAATGGAGATTCTGCGTTTTACTGCTATTCCGGATGAGCCTACAGGGTCACACACAATAGGGATGGACAAGTACGTGTGCTAAATTATCCCGATTAGGAATCCTAATTGGATTGAGATTCCTAATTGGAATAGGAATCCTAATGGGATTAGGAATCCTATTATGTATAGGAATCCTAATGAGATTAGAATTCTATTACATCTAGGAAACCTAATGAGATTAGAATTCTAATAGGTTTAGGAAACCTAATTAGATTAGGATTCCTAGTAATCTATTCCTTGTCAAATTAGGATTTTGGAAAGTCTATATAAGGAGAATGTCTTCTAGGGTTTTAGAAAAAAAAAAAGTGAACAAGAGAAGAGAAGAAAAAAAAAAGTGAACAAGAGAAGAGAAGAAAAAAAAGAAGAAGAAAAAAAAAAGAAGAAAAATAAAACCGTAAGCCTCCAAAAACCTTGCACACAAGAGAGATCGAGATCTCTAGTCCTAGCAGACAAGTTCCAAGGTGTTGGAATCCATCCCGACGTGTGGATACGTGTAGAGGGCGAGGTAATTTTCTGCCTTTCGTGATCAGACGTGTTCTTCGATTGATACAGGCCCCGGATCGATTGAGGTAAGCGTTCTAACGTTTCTACGATTCATTAGAAGCATGGTTCTAGGGTTTATTAAATTTTTGTTTTACATCCGCTGCGCAAACCCTAGAATCGATCTCTTAGGAATTAGATTCGCTCATGAGATCCCAGGAAACCCAACACCTTTCGTTGTCCAACATTTGCTACCATACAATAATGCGGATTTTATGGCGCTATGATAGAATTTTCTTTTCAACCGTAGGGGAACCTTATGATCACAAAGAACCCACATCCTTTTGAAGGATTCACCCAAGATATTTAAAATGCGGGTTTGAGGTACTGGTCTTCCTTAAAAGATAATTCTCACATCATTAGAACGTCTGCCACTAAAGTCACAATGCATGTACTCAGTCTTC
>NW_010966076.1:11866-14264 GCF_000463585.1 Tarenaya hassleriana | reverse complement strand
AGATATGGTATATGCTTGATTGAGTGGGAGCTCCGAGATTGGGATTACATAATCGAATGGATGGTCTATTCAGATTATGTAATACATCTGATCAATGAATAATTGTTGATCCTTGATATGTACAATCGTTGCACAGAAACCGGTTAGATCTAGGAGCTCTATGAGTAAAGCACTTGTCAAGGCCTCGATCGTACGTGTCATGGGCCATGCCAAAGCTGGGTGTGCCGTATTATCTTGGTGAGGCAAGATGGAGAAATGGTGGTTCTCATAGTTTGAAAGTAGATGCTTGAAAGTAGATGCTTGATCTAAGTGTGGTTTCGAAAATCCCTTGTTTATGTAATGCTAAGTGTGTACCTCCCATTACTAGAGCGCTTGTCAAGGCATCGATCGTCCGTAACACGGGTCATGCCAAAGCTGAGCGTGCCGGATTATCTTTGTGAGGTAGGGTGGGAAATCGTGGTTCCCACAGTTTGAATATGGTTTACCTTAGGTTAAGTTGTCAAGTTTGACTTGAGACTTAATGGTACAGATGAGACGAGTATGCAATGATATTTGATATCATAGTCTCATAAAGGATCTAAGAGTCATATTGGATATGATTGACATTAGATGTCTACCTAAATAGCATAAGGCTGAGTGTAAAAACTTGTTCTTATGTGATATACGGATCTTAGTCCCATATAGAAAATTATTGTAGGGTTAATTTTCTTTATGGGAATATAGCTCATCTTTGCATCTGTGTTGTCATTGTTTGATGATGGACTAGCTGGTAGTGGATCATAGATAGATTGACACTGATTGATGATGGACTAGCTGGTAGTAGATCATTGATAGAATCTGCATGTAGATGTGTTTTCGTTCTGTTTTGTCTTTTTCTGTAGGACATAGCGTTAACCGGTATTGTACCGAAGTTGACGATGCGATCTATCCTTATGAAGGATAAGACTCTAACCATGGCTTCTAGATCGATCATTGATGCTTATTGGAAGCATGTGGATGATGATCCGGACAAGTCTAGCTTGACGTTTGGAAACATGATCTCTGAATTGCGTAAGCGATTAGAGGACATGGATGATTCTTTGATAGTTGATCAGTTGAATGCGTCATTCCAAAAGAGAGCTGAGAGCATGGAAAGAGTGAAATGGTAGTTGTTGGAAAGAGTTCCAGCAAAAGGAAGCGTTCCAAGAGCAAGGGCAAGTGGAAAGTGACAAGCGTTGTCATTGAACCTAAGCCTAAGTCCAAAAAGGAATAGTGTTATTTCTGTCATGCCGTTGGGCATTGGAACAGAAATTGTAGACTCTACCTGGAAGATCAGGAAAAGAAGAAGCTTAAAGAAGCTTTGACTTCTGGTGTCTTCGTTATAGAGGCTAATTTGTTTACTTCTACGTCGTGGGTATTCGATACTGGAAGCGCCTCGCATATTTGTGGAAATATGAAAGGGTTGCGAGGAAGTAGATAATTGGCAAAAGGAGAAGTAGATCTCCGCGTTGGGAATGGAGCAAAAGTTGCTGCATTAGCCGTCGGGACTTATGATCTGACTTTACCTTCTTGACTTGTATTGGAGTTACATGATTGTTATTTTGTTCTTGCTATCAGTAAGAACATTATATCGATTTTATGCTTAGACTCGGATGGTTTTAGATTTGTTATTGAGAACAAATGTCTGTCCATTTATAAAGGTGACTTATTTTATGGTAAAGTTTACCATATTAATGGTCTTTATGTTTTGGATGATGAACCGTCTAGATACAGGTCAATCTATAACGTTTGTACCAAACGGTTTAAGACGAACGACTTAAACCCGACCTTCCTCTGGCATTGTCGTCTAGGCCATATAAACGAGAAACGCATACAGAAGCTTCATTCTAAAGGTCTTCTGGATTCTTTTGACTTTGAGTCTCTTGAATCTTGCGAGTCTTGTTTAATGGGCAAGATGACAAAGCATCCTTTCAAGGGGAAAGGACAGAGAGCGACAGAGTTATTGGATCTCATACATAGTGATGTATGCGGACCAATGAGCTATCCGGCTAGAGGAGGTTATCTATATTTCGTTACGTTCACTGTTGATTTCAGTCGATACGGTTATGTCTATTTAATGAGATATAAGTCTGAAATACTTGAAATGTTCAAGGCTTTCAGAAACGAAGTACAGAACCAACTGGGCAAGACGATCAAGACACTTCGATCCGATCGTAGTGGCGAGTATATGAGCCAAGAGTTCACTGACTATCTGATTGACTGTGGTATTGTATCACAATTAACTCCTCCTGGAACGCCACAATGGAACGACGTGTCTGAACGGAGGAACCGAACACTATTAGACATGGTTCGGTCTATGATGAGTCAGACAGATCTTCCGAAGTCCTTCTGGGGCTATGCTTTAGAGACCGCCGCGTAC
>NW_010966076.1:9702-11676 GCF_000463585.1 Tarenaya hassleriana | reverse complement strand
TAGGATCGAACTTGAGGAAGTTTGAGAGCAGCAAGTAGATGCTGAGCCGAGTGAACAAGTTGAAGAAGTTCAACATGTTTCACTGTCGGTTGTGACTCAACCTTTGACGAGTGAACCTCGGAGATCAGGCAGGATTCGCCAAGAGCCTGTGAGATATGGATTTCTCGTAATTGGGAATGAGGAACTCATGTTATTAGAACGTGACGAGCCTACCACATACCCAGAGGCTATGGCGAGTCCGGACTCTGAGAAATGGCGCGAGGCTATGAAGTCTGAGATGCAATCCATGTCAGACAACCAAGTATGGACTCTGGTTGATGCATCTGAAGGGCTAAAACCCATCGGATGCAAGTGGATCTTCAAGAAGAAGACCGACATGGATGGCAATGTGCACACGTATAAGACACGATTTGTGGCGAAAGGATTCCGTCAAATTCATGGTATTGACTATGATGAGACCTTTTCGCCCGTAGTTATGCTGAAGTCCATCAAGATCCTACTTGCCATAGCCGCATATTATGAGTATGAGATATGGCAAATGGATGTCAAGACCGCGTTCCTTAACGGGAACTTGACCGAGGATGTGTACATGACACAACCCGAAGGTTTTGTCGATCTAAGGAACCCGAGGATGGTGTGCAAGCTTCAGAGGTCCATTTATGGACTGAAGCAGGCTTCGAAGAGCTGGAACCTTCGCTTTGATGAGACAATCAAAAAGTTTGGTTTCTCACAGAACGAAGACGAGCCATGTGTTTACAAGAAGGTTAGTGGGAGCACAGTAATTTTTCTGGTGCTGTACGTGGATGACATTCTCCTTATAGGGAATGACGTTCCTACCTTGCAAGACGTTAAGTCTTGGCTAGGAACGCAGTTTTCTATGAAGGACCTAGGAGAAGTGGCCTATATTCTAGGAATAAAGATCTGTAGAGATAGATCGAGGCGTCTTCTAGGACTGTGTCAGAGTACTTACATCGATAAGGTCTTGAAACGGTTCAAGATGCAAGATTCCAAGAAAGGAACCTTACCGATGAGCAGTGGCACAGTTCTCTGCAAGCGTCAGTGTCCTACAAGTACAAAGCATGGCATACATGATGGATCCAATTGCCGAAGCATATGGAATCCGATCCATGCATTCTCGCTCATCAGGTGTTGTAGGACACTGACGCTTGCAGAGAACTGTGCCACTGCTCATCGGTAAGGTTCCTTTCTTGGAATCTTGCATCGCTGCGTCCGACGCTGCAATATACTCAGTTTCTGTAGTAGAATCTGCAACGGTCGCTTGCTTGGAACTCTTCCAGCTAACAGCGCCTCCGTTCAAGCAGAAAACATAGCCAGACTGCGATCTGTAGTCATCCGGGTCTGACTGAAAACTAGCATCGGTGTAACCTCTTACAGCGAGCTCGTCTTCCGACCCACCGTATACCAAGAACACATCCTTAGTCCTTCTCAAGTACTTCAGGATGTTCTTGACGGCGATCCAGTGCGACTCACCTGGATCTGACTGGTATCTACTCGTAATGCTCAACGCGTAGGATACATCCGGTCGAGTACAAAGCATGACATACATGATGGATCCAATTGCCGAAGCATATGGAATCCGATCCATGCGTTCTCGCTCATCAGGTGTCGTAGGACACTGACTCTTGCAGAGAACTGTGCCACTGCTCATCGGTAAGGTTCCTTTCTTGGAATCTTGCATCTTGAACCGTTTCAAGACCTTATCGATGAAAGTACTCTGACTCAATCCTAGAAGACGCCTCGATCTATCTCTATAGATCTTTATTCCTAGAATATAGGCCGCTTCCCCTAGGTCCTTCATAGAAAACTGCGTTCCTAACCAAGACTTAACGTCTTGCAAGGTAGGAACGTCATTCCCTATAAGGAGAATGTCATCCACGTACAGCACCAGAAAAACTACTGTGCTCCCACTAACATTCTTGTAAACACATGGCTCGTCCTCGTTTTGTGAGAAAC
>NW_010966076.1:7012-8020 GCF_000463585.1 Tarenaya hassleriana | reverse complement strand
TTTTTAATCAGATTTACCCTTTTTTATTTTGAAGAAAACCGAAAAATACAAAAACAGTTCCACCGGTGAAGAGGTAACACGATATCTCTTTCTATTTCATTTTACTTTGAGTTCCTGTTCTGTTTTGATCTTTCTATTTACAAAACCTTGAGAAAACCAAAATAAAGAAGTTAGAATGTCGGGAGAAGGAGAGCCCAGCCACAATGCGCTTGCACAAATTCTGCAAGACATACAAGAACGATTGGCACGACTAGAGGAGTTACCAAGGAGACCAGAACCTATTCGGGTCAACTTTCCTAGGCGTGAAGAACCTGTACGAGACCGAGAACGCACACCCCCTGATCCTCCTCAACGACAGAGACCACAGGAACAACGTCCCAATTGAAGATGATGAAGAGGACGATGATTTATGTCGAGATCAGCCTCGTCGTGCAAGACATAACGGTAAAGATATCAAACTCCAATTACCTACATTTGCTGGTCGTGTTAACCCTGATGCTTTTCTCGATTGGGAGAGGCGGATGGATAATATCTTTGAATGTTATGAGTATTCGGAGTACAAGAAAGTGCAATATGCTGCTGCACAACTCACCGATAATGCCCTAGCATGGTGGGATCACGAAGTCGCAGAAAAGGAGGAGAGCACATTATGAACCCATCTCTACTTGGCGTGAAATGAAACTCATGATGAGGAGAAGGTATGTTCCACCTCATTTTCATAGAGAGTTGCAGAAGAAATACCGTTCTTTAGTGCAGGGGACAAAATCGGTTGAAGACTACTTCGAGGAATGTGAATATCTTCGAAACCGGTTGGAATTGGACGAAAACGAAGAAACGGTGATGGCACAATTCGTTGACGGACTGCAAGAACGAATTTCTCGCAAGGTCGAAAGGTTAATGTATCATAATCTGCAGGAACTATTACATTTTGCTATACAAATTGAACAGCAAATCATCAAGAAGCAAAACCGAGTACACCGCTCCCGTATGGCTGCACCAACTCCATCA
>NW_010966076.1:3843-6588 GCF_000463585.1 Tarenaya hassleriana | reverse complement strand
GAACAACGAGAGACCATCTTCCACAGCCGATGCACCATAAGAAACAAGGTATGTGGTTTGATAATTGATAGTGGCTCTTGTACTAACGTTGCAAGTGCATACATGGTGAAGAAGTTAGGACTCGAAACGGAGAAGCATCCTCACCCCTACAAGCTACAGTGGCTTAACAATCAAGGAGAAATCAAGGTGAATGAGCGGGTCAAAATTCCTTTCAGCATCGGTAGATACCAAGATGAGGTAATATGTGACATAGTCCCGATGCAAGCCGATCATATTCTCCTTGGACGACCATGGCAGTTCGATCGAGAGGTGAAACATGACGGTAGGACTAATCATTATTCTTTCGTATTTAACAAGCGAAAAATTTCTTTAGCCCCTCTAAGTCCTTATCAAGTGCATCAGATGCAAATGAAATTGTCAAAGGAAGGAGAGGACAACAAGAGAACAAACTTTTATGCCAAACCAAGTGTGGTAAGCAAGGCTTTAGTTGATGCAAGAACTGTACTACTAATGGTATTTAAGGATGTTGTGAGTACAGGTTTTGATGCACAAGAACTACCTCCGGAGATTACACGAATCTTGGAACGATTCCAATATATCTTTCCGGAAGAGACACCTGCGGGGTTACCACCTATGCGGGGAATTGAGCATCAAATCGACTTAGTTCCAGGAGCACCCCTTCCTAACCGACCCGCATATAGGATGAATCCCGAGGAAACAAAGGAACTACAGAAACAGGTACACGAACTTTTAGCTAAAGGTTATATACGTGAGAGTTTGAGTCCTTGTGCAGTTCCGGTCTTGCTCGTCCCAAAGAAGGATGGAACATGGAGGATGTGCGTAGATTGTCGTGCTATCAACAACATCACTGTCAAATACCGGCATCCTATACCACGCCTCGATGACATGTTGGACGAGCTTAGTGGAGCCACCATCTTCTCAAAGGTGGATTTGAAGAGCTGTTATCACCAAGTGCGCATGAAAGATGGAGATGAATGGAAGACCGCTTTCAAGACGAAACAAGGGCTGTACGAATGGCTTGTGATGCCATTTGGCCTTACCAACGCCCCAAGCACGTTCATGAGGCTCATGAACCATGTCCTACGAGCTTTTATCGGTAAATTCGTTGTGGTTTATTTCGATGACATCTTAATTTATAGCAAATATTTTACCGATCATGTGACACATCTTGAGCTAGTCATGGAGACTCTCCGACGAGAGAAACTCTATGCCAACCTCAAGAAGTGCACCTTCTGCACTAATGAAGTTGTTTTTCTAGGATTTGTTGTGAGTTCGCAGGGATTACGTGTCGATGAAGAAAAGATCAGGGCAATCCGAGAATGGCCAACTCCTACAACTGTCGGACATGTTAGAAGCTTCCATGGATTGGCTAGCTTCTACCGACGATTTGTTCGTGATTTTAGCAGCCTTGCAGCCCCTCTCACGTCCATTATAAAGAAAGACAGACCATTCGAGTGGGGAGATGCACAAGAGAAAGCATTCAACGTGCTTAAGGAACAACTCACAAGCGCACCCGTCTTAGTCCTTCCCGACTTTGACAAGGTATTTGAAATTGAATGTGATGCATCCGGTGTGGGTATTGGAGCTGTTTTGATGCAGGAAAAACGACCCGTGGCGTTCTTTAGCGAGAAGCTAAATGGAGCAACACTCAACTATCCAACTTATGACAAGGAGCTTTATTCCTTGGTGCGTGCACTGCAAACGTGGCAACATTACCTCTTGGCGAAGGAGTTCATCATACATACAGACCATGAAACGCTCAAGCACCTCAAGGGACAGACGACACTCAAGAAGCGACATACGAGATGGATGGAGTATATTGAGACTTTGCCGTACGTAATTAAGTACAAGAAGGGCAAAGACAATGTCGTTGCTGATGCCTTGTCAAGGAGGCATGCACTCATCTCAACCATGGAGGCTAGGATGCTCGGATTCGAGCACATCAAAGGGCTGTACCGGGAAGATCCTGAACTTGGAGACATATATGAAGATTGCGAAAAAGGAGCACACGGAGCCTTTTACAAGGAGGGAGATTACTTATTTCGGGAACGACGATTATGTGTTCCTCAATGTTCTATGAGAGAGCTTATATTGTAGGAAGCTCACGGTGGTGCACTCATGGGTCATTTTGGAGTAGACAAGACGCTTGCTGTGGTGAAAGAGCACTTCTTTTGGCCGCACCTCAAACGGGATGTTGAACGATTTTGTGCTCGATGCGTTAAATGCCATCAAGCAAAATCTAAGACACACCCGCACGGTTTGTATCTTCCTCTCCCTATTCCATTTTGTCCTTGGACTGACTTATCTATGGACTTTGTTCTCGGACTCCCTAGGATCCGAAACAAAGACTCTATTTTTGTTGTTGTGGACAGATTTTCGAAGATGGCTCACTTTATTCCGTGTGCAAAGGCGAATGATGCTTCCCACATTGCTGAGTTATTCTTCAAGGAGGTGGTACGCTTGCATGGCTTACCAAGGAGCATTGTGTCGGATCGGGACCCAAAGTTTCTGAGCTATTTTTGGAAGACATTATGGAGAAAGCTCGGAACAAAACTTGTCTTCTCAACGACATGCCACCCACAAACCGATGGTCAAACCGAAGTTGTAAACCGAACATTGGCTGCACTACTTCGCGCAACAATTGGGCGCAACCTCAAGAATTGGCTGGAGTGTCTACCACATGTTGAGTTCGCATACAACCGAGCAACACACTCCGCCACCAAA
>NW_010966076.1:0-1527 GCF_000463585.1 Tarenaya hassleriana | reverse complement strand
ATCGGAGAAAATAGCCATCATGCATCTTTGAAAAGTTGCGGGTGCATTGCATAATCCAAATTGCATGCGTCTATATGCGAAAGTGCCGTAAGGGCATGTGAATGTTGTTTTCTCCTGGTCACTCGGATGGATAGGAATCTGAAAGAAACCGGAGTAACCATCGAGAAAACAAAAATAAGAATGCAGTGCAAGATTGTATGGCTTGAGTCTTTGAGTGTTGATCATGAAAGTTCCGCCTTTTCCGTTGTCGAGTTCTACCGCTCCATGAGATGTAACGTTCTTTATGATGAATGGTCCCGACCACCTTGATTTCAGTTTTCCTGGAAAAAGTTTTAGTCGAGAATTGAATAAAAGAACGAGGTCACCTTGTTGGAGGTTTCGATCGAGGATGTGCCGGTCGTGCCACTTCTTGGCCCGCTCCTTGTAAATCCGCGCGTTTTCATATGCGTCCAAGCGAATTTCCTCTAGGTGATGGAGCTCTAGCACTCGTTTCTCCGCTTGTGGAGCAAGTTCGGGGTCCCAATCAGTGTATGATTTCTCTTTTGAACCTTGAGATGAGTCAAGAACGGTATGGGGGTTCGACAGGATGCTTCCGGGGTCCAAATCTTCATTTCCAGGTGAAAACAGGCGGGTCGCCCATTTTTCGAGCGGGTCGCTCGCTTCTACAGTGTCTGGATCGTTTTTGCTCAGAGAAAACGGGCGGGTCGCCCATTCTGACGGGCGGTCGCTCGCGTGAACAGTGTCATTGCTCAGACAATTCGAGCGGGTCACCCGTTTTTTACACTGGGTCGCCCATTTTTGGTCCCGGTCGCTCGCGTGAACAGTGTCGCTGCGCAGACAAAATGAGCTGGCCGCCCATTTTTCAGGCGGGTCGCCCGCGTGAACAGTGCCGCTGCTCAGACAAAATGAGCTGGTCGCCCATTTTTCGGGCGGGTCGCCCGCATGAACAGTGCCGCTGCTCAGACAAAATGAGCTGGTCGCCCATTTTTCGGGCGGGTCGCCCGTTTTACTCTGCACTTCATTTTTGGCTTCTTGACCGTCTAACGCTCGTCTTATCTCTTCGATCTCCTCCCAATTACTGTACAAACTTGCTTCTACGGCCATTAGTGACACTTCTAGCGGGTCTACCTCACGGAACTCTCCGATCACTTCTTCCGACATTGCTTCAAGTATATCCGCGTAGCATACCGTATCATTGGTCGAGGGTTGCTTCAAGTTCTGGTCAAGCGTGAATTCGACTGTCTCATCCCCGATCTTCATCGTTAATCTTCCGGCTCGAACATGAACTACGGCATCTGCTGTGCTCAAGAATGGGCGGCCCAAAATGATTGGAACTTTAGAATCCTCATCCATGTCCAACACTACAAACTCCACTGGAACATAGAATCCGCCAATCTTGAGGGGTACGTCCTCTAGAATCCCTGCTGGATACTTGATAGATCTATCCGCTAGTTGTAAGGCCATCTTCGTGGGTTTCAGGTCACCTATGTTCAACTTCTTGTAAATGGACAACGGCATCAAACTCAC
>NW_010966075.1:0-958 GCF_000463585.1 Tarenaya hassleriana | reverse complement strand
AAACAAAAGTTAACATTGTACCACTCAAAATCAAGTTTGATCATGCAAAAACATTACCAACAATACCAAATAAAAATAAAAAATATGTATATATAAATTTATATATATGTATTGAAAATTTTAAATTTAGTGTATTGATTTGAAAATAGATAATAAATCCATGTATTTATATGGTATATAATGTCGTGTTAGGTTAAAATATATAAGGATTTTGTTAAGAACTATAGAAAGTCGTCTCAAACTTTTTCGGAGTCCTTTACATGCAGACATTTAGACATTTAGGGAGTACGACCGTAGACATGCCTGTACAATATGAAATTCAAGCAATCGTCATTTCGTGTTCTAACCGAATCGAAATGGAAGAAGCCGAATGAAATCTAGAATTCGATTTCATGAAGAATAAAGTTGCACACATTTTTGGAACTTAACTTGGTGAAACTATAACTATGTGAAGTTATCAAACTCCAGGCCAAAGAAACCGGGAAAAACCCGAACTTTCTGCTCCGAATCGATCCGGATGGTGCTGAGACGACGGATATGTTGCTAGAAAGCGGTCAAGACCGTTTGATGGATGCATCGGCTCCATCCTTGGCATATTCCTCGGCCACTTCGGTAGGGTCAAGAAGGAATGTTGTGAAACCATCAATGGATTCTCCGACAACTGCTGGCCGATTATTTTTTCCTGAGTATTCCTTACATTCGATTCTTTCTCAAGAGCTTTATCAAATTCCCGGTGCTAGAATTGATGAAATTAGGAGTAACTTTATACATATATATATTGGATCGATTCAGACCTCCATCGCATAGACGAAATTATTTCATACAACTATAACCAATTTTAATCAACTTTACTCTCTACAATAAGAATCAATCCGAGCATAATTTTTAAAAAATATATAACGTGGAAACAATCCGAGCATAATTTCACCCATCTATCGAACTCATCCTACACACCTCG
>NW_010966074.1:0-958 GCF_000463585.1 Tarenaya hassleriana | reverse complement strand
TTTGCTCTGTCTTCATGCATCCTATATCCTTCCATAGCGGTTTTTGGTTTCAAGCTTCCAACATATATCAAATTTTCTTTGATTTCTCTGCAACATCTCATAAGAATTATTAGATACTACGAGGGAGGCCATGGCGCTCCGTTTTTTATAAGAAACTGAATTTAAGAATGCAAGAATATGTTTATGATCAAATAGTAACAAAAATAACGTCTTAATATACGTAAATGCTAAATTTTTTATTTTTGAAACGTTGAAAATTATTTGAATGATGGGACTAATTTTCGGTTTTGCGTTTGAACAAAGCATATCAATCAAATGTTCACTAAACACTAAAAATAAATCATTTATCATTTTTGCATGATCAAGAATGTTTAGGACAATTATGTATTGTTTTTTAATATGCAACTCAAGAATATGTTTTTCGGGATAAAAAATATAAAAATTTAGAGGGTTTTTACCAAAACTGGAGTTGTTGAAACTCATAGAAAATATCATTTCTTTTGATTCTTGAGATGTTTGCATTGTTTTCTTTTCAGTTGGGAAGCATACGAGTGTACCATAATATTCCCCCTCACTCGTGAGTTTCGCTTCACTATAAATCTTCGTGATTATTGTTTGTTTTTCCTGTCCAAATACACTAACAAAACCAAGCATATCACTTGGAAAACAAATATCAATCAAGATAGGAGAATAGAAAATACTACAAACTTGGTTTTCTCTCCATGCGAAGAAGATGCCCGGATTCTTTGATATGTTCGATTGAGGAATGATGTCGGATGCATGTGATAGCTCTTCCTCGGGGTTCGTTGCCTCCATTGTGGGGGCATTCACCATCATATCCGCCTCTCTTCCTTCTTCTTTGTCCGAGTTTGTTGCATCCAAGTCTCCGTCCTTCTCATAGTTTTTGTGCTCGGTTTGTAGTTTTCCATGGATTGTCTCCACCTCTTCAATATTTTGT
>NW_010966073.1:0-958 GCF_000463585.1 Tarenaya hassleriana | reverse complement strand
CGACTATGTCGAGCGAAGTCAGTACACAACTGACAACCTCTCGCCGACCGTCCGCCACGGAAAAGTCATCCGACCCGAGCTCAGGTCTTTCTGAGTCTTTCCGCATAACCTCGTCTGGAGAATCGCTCAATCCTGAGTCACGGGTAAATGTATTGCCAGTCTCTGCCGGGAGAATCACTCAATCCCAAACCCGTTCCATAGCTAGTGGAACGTTGGCGCGGTAACAGAGTAATCGTAGGATTTTCTCAATCCCGTGATAGCCGAATCAGTCAAGACTATCACGTGTATCATCGGCTCCAAGCTCTGCCCATAGCAATGAATCACAATCATGCCTCCTCAATATGAAACACAACCCGGGTCAGAGATCATAAAGAGGAGATCTCACACAATGCAATCATCAGGATATCACCTCAACTAAACTACAATCACACGCTCAACTTTATCCCGGCCCTCCGGAATAAAGTCTCACGCCATGCCAACTACCCGATTCCCAAATCACAAGCATTCATACAAGATTATACTTTATTCATATATACACGCGTCTTTATTTGTGATTCCGGTATACTGATTCCATTAGATTCATTTTATTCTTTATCCTCCGATCCGATCAAATTAGGTTCCGACTATTTCGGATTACCAATTCAACTCGTTCCGAAGGTTTTACTTACCGCGGGTTGGTTTCATTCGAGTTTCGTGAGATTCGGGTAAGGAATGGGTCAAGGCAGGTCAGGTATAGAGGTCGGTTGCATCGGATCTCGCTCGATCTGACGATACGAGCCAAAACGCGGGAACAGACACCTGGAACGGACGGTCTGCACAGGCCGGACCGGACGGTCCGCAATGTCTAGTCCCGACGATCCGGAAGAACTGGAACGGACGGTCCAGGACATGTGGAACGTGTTGGTTTAGTGCTCTATGATGTACTGTTTGCGAGCTTTACTTAGATACATTTGATGTA
>NW_010966072.1:0-958 GCF_000463585.1 Tarenaya hassleriana | reverse complement strand
GGGTAAAAATGAGCTTCCTTTGATATTAATGGGTATTTTGTATATTTGACATGATTTTCCACATTACACAGGTATCTTGCTTTCTCTCTCAGTTGCTCTGTCTCGGCTCGCTCCTTCTACGATCACTAGATCGGATCTCTGATCGTCGCTGGTAAATCTCTACGAAGAACCCTAGGATATGTGTCATCGATCGGTTCTTCACGTGTTTGTCGTTCTTTCGTGTTGAAATTGTTGTCGTCAAGTTGAATCGGTGTATTTGCGTTGATTTCTCTTGGAGAAATGGTGTATGTATTTGCTTTTCGAGGTTGATTCGTAGCTTTCTTCTTCGGTTGATTTAAGTGTTGTTCTCTATAGATGATCCGTCGTCTGTTGATCTCAAGAACTATAGCAATGGATAGGGTTTAGCTATGAAACTTTCATTTGATGTTTCGGGGATAATGGCCTCGGGTTTTGGGTTTTTGAGTCTTCTTTAGGGTTTTGTTCCTGATCGAGTGGGTCGTTTTGCTTGCTGTGTTGCTCCCTGAAATTGGTTTGGCGAGTCTTCTGAGTGATGTAATCATGCAATGTCGTTGGTGATGAGTTGTGGATTGATTTTCTGATTTGCAAATGTGGGTCTGAATTCAAAACTGCCGTATTCCTGTGTTAAATTCTCTCATTTTAATCAATTGAGATTCAAAATAGGGACCATTAGTCAGGTGTATACCGAAGTACTAGTGAGCTCTATGTCAATCTCAATCGCCCTTTGATATGCAACGAGTACTTTGTTAGCCCGTGATATCACGAATGTTAGAGCAATGATGTCTAGAAATCTGTGATTGGCTGACCATCCACTCTTCTGTTTCGTGGTTTGGTCGATTACTTCAACTAACTTTGTGTTTTGTTTCGATTTTCGACCAAGACGATCTTGATGGCTTGATTTTGTTCTTGATTCCAACTGGTTACATCTCCTTTATGTTTC
>NW_010966071.1:0-959 GCF_000463585.1 Tarenaya hassleriana | reverse complement strand
GTCACAAGGAATATCTATCGGAAACATCGAGAATGAGCAAATTGTATTCAAAAAGCAATTGAAAGGAGTACAAGCTCATTTAAAGATTTTGGACAACCAAGTGGCACAACTCTCATCTTCCTCGTCGAGACAACAAGGTACTCTTCCGGGAAAGATTGAAGTGAACCCTCGAGAGCACATTAATGCAGTGGAATTGAGAAGTGGAAAGCAACTCCCGGAAATCGGTCCACCCATGAGCGAAAAAGCACCAACACCAAGGCTAACGAGGGAAGAGAAAGGCAAAGCGGTGGAAGAAAGCAACTCCACGACAAACACCCAGGAAAAGGAGCCGGCCTACGTTCCTCCACCACCTATTGTACCTCCAATCCCTTTTCCCTCTCGTTTGAAAAAGTTCAATGAAGAAAGTCAGTTTGGAAAGTTTGCGGAGATGCTGAAAAAGATGGAGATTACGATGTCATTCCATGAAGCGATTCTCCAAATGCCTTCCTATGCAAAGTTTCTAAAGGATATTTTGACTAAGAAGCGAGTGGTAGAAAAGGAAACGGTGGCCTTAAGCACTGAAATCAGTGCCGCCATTACAAGACACGAGCTCCCTTCGAAGATGTCGGATCCGGGAAGCTTCTCCATACCTTGCAAGTTGGGCAACATTGAGATAGATCGAGCTCTATGCGATCTGGGAGCGAGTGTAAGTCTTATGCCTTTGTCGATCTACAAGAAGCTGAATATAGGAGAATTGAAGCCGACAAGAATGGCTCTACAATTGGCGGATCGTTCGATCAAGTACCCAGCGGGAATAGTGGAAGATGTACCCCTGAAGATTGGTGGATTTTACATTCCGGTTGATTTCGTGGTATTGGATATGGATGAAGACTCCAAAGTTCCGATTATTCTTGGTCGGCCCTTTCTAAGTACCGCAGACGCCATAGTTCATGTTAGAGCGGGAAGGTTGACAATGAAAA
>NW_010966070.1:0-959 GCF_000463585.1 Tarenaya hassleriana | reverse complement strand
TTTCCTTAGGGTAACCCACAAATATGCATTTATCAGATTTGACGGATAGCTTATCAGAAGCGTTTCCTTAGGGTAACCCACAAATATGCATTTATCAGATTTGACGGATAGCTTATCAGAAGCGAGCCAGACGTTTCACATAAACGTCGCATCCCCAAATCTTCATAAACGCTAACCTGGGACGCTTCCCAGCCCATATCTCATATGGTGTCTTCTGAACCGACTTTGTTGGACAGTTATTCAGTATAAGCGCTGCGGTTTCCAGAGCATATCCCCAGAAGGATTTAGGAAGATCGACCTGACTCATCATAGACCGTACCATATCCAATAAGGTTCGGTTCCTCCTCTCGGAAACGCCATTCCATTGTGACGTTCCAGGTGGAGTCAGTTGTGAGACAATCCCACAATCTGCCAGATAGTCAGTGAACTCTTGGCTCATATACTCGCCACCTCGATCAGATCGAAGCAACTTGATCGTCTTGCCAAGTTGGTTCTGTACTTCGTTTCTGAAAGTCTTGAACAATTCAAGCGTTTCAGACTTATGTCTCATCAAGTAGACATAACCGTACCTACTGAAATCATCAGTAAACATAACAAAGTACAGATAACCTCCTCTAGCGGGAGAGCTCATAGGACCACATACATCACTATGTATGAGTTCTAGCAACTCCGTAGCCCGTTCTCCTTTTCTAGTAAAAAGAGATTTTGTCATCTTTCCCATCAAACAGGAATCGCATGATTCGATTGATTCATAATCAAAAGAATCAAGAAGTCCATCAGAATGAAGCTTCGCTATGCGTTTCTCGTTGATGTGACCAAGTCGACAATGCCAGAGATAGGTCGGGTTTAAGTCGTTCGGCTTAAACCGCGAAGCTTCGCAATGCGTTTCTCGTTGATATGGCCAAGTCGACAATGCCAGAGATAGGTCGGACTTAAGTCGTTCGGCTTAAACCGCTTGG
>NW_010966069.1:0-959 GCF_000463585.1 Tarenaya hassleriana | reverse complement strand
AAAAAAAAAGGGCAATTTGGTCAAATCGTGAAGAAATCGAGGTCATTATGTGTTGGATTCTCACAGCAAAGCGGAATATCTCTCCCTCTCGTGCCTTTCGCACGTGTGTGTGAACGCACACTCTTCTGGTCAATCCGGTCAACAAGACCACTCTAAAAAGCGGGTCCCATAGAAATCAAATCACATCGACGGCTGAAATCTACCTAATCAGATCCAACGGCTGAGATCGTGTCCTCTTCATCCAAGCACACGGCATGATTGGTCCACCTCCGTTTTTTCTCTCTCTTTTTTTTGCTGCTTTTTATTATGATTTTGTTAGCATAAGTACAACACCTTCTTTTGAAAAACCCATCCTGTAAAATGACGTAAATGCCCCTCGTCGCGGCTGTTTCTGTGGTTTGCTTGTTTGTGCAAACTCGTAATTCCATGAATTATGTTTATTTGATTTGATTATTTTGCATAATTCTATTAAGACGCTTCCAAATCTATAATTTGAACGGTGTAATAATATGATAATCCCAAGTCTAGTTGGTCTTCACAAAAAGCTATCATGACACTGTAGAATTTTTGTATTGGTAGGCCAATAAACTTCATGATAATGGTTTGTAACATGTTATTTATTATTTCGGTTTCTTTATATAAAACTGAATCAAATTAATTAAACAATATATAACCATATACATGAATTGACATCGATTAAAAATAAATTTGACAAGTTTTTTACATTTAATTAATCGTATTAAAACTAGACTAATACTCCCTTACTTTCGTATAATACATGAAATTTTACTAAATATTTAATTGAAATTGGATAGTTTTAATTAAAGGTAAATCTAAATTTTGTTTTAAAAAATTTAAAATGACTAGTAACAAAATATATTATCTATTATCAACTATTAAAATAACGAGGGGGTATTAATTATAAAATAACTAATATTTGAATCGAAATAAATCTCTAT
>NW_010966068.1:127319-130768 GCF_000463585.1 Tarenaya hassleriana | reverse complement strand
ACCCTAGAATTGATCTCTTAGGAATAGGATTCGCTCTAGAGATCCCAGGAATCCCAACAATCTGAGGGCGGAGTGCTGGCACGATACTCACGTGGTCCGGGGCTGACCAGATTTGGTCAGCTCCGGACCGGATGAGTTCTTTTACTTCTTTCTCGTCTTCTCTCCTCGGCCCGACTCGATGTGCTGGGCAAACTTGGTCCGCCGGAGTGCATTCCGGTCAGGGGCGGACCAAGAGCATGTCTTCTCCGTTTTCCTCCGAATTTATGCGTGTTGCTCTCGAAGTCCTGCCAAGGTCAAGAAATGGTCCCAAGACCCTAGGATGGCTCTAAAAATGTCTAAGAATGTATGGAAACCGTTTAGAAACCAAAGACATACTCGCATAAAATCCAGATAAAATCCGAGCCATCAGATACGATCACAATCATAGGTATTCGTTGGAGAACGGAATACTGGATTGACCCACATGAGATTGTCACATGGACTAGCGTCATGACTTGAATCTCATATGACGGTTCCATGATTGGATCCTAAGACCTGAGATATCTACGGAATCCAACATGAGGAGTTGCGTGCTTTGATTACGTCAAACGTCCTGCATAACAGGAGGACTATAAAGGCGTGTATCAGGTACGAAACGAATCATGTACTGGATTGTAGATAGTCAAGACGGGATTTGTACCTCTCGTAAAAGAGAGAGATATCGCTGGGCCCCTCGTGTGAGCGCACTATAGACGAACGTCGTCTATTTCAGACAGTCGAACTCAGTGAACGAGAAAGCAGTCGAATCAGATAAGGTGGCTTGTCCATGCCTTATGTTCGACGTATGATATCGCGATACAAAAGGATCATCAGCCGGAATCATCACTGGTGTTCGTAAGATCACGAACCAACTCTATTCGAGATAGGTAGTCATAGTGTCTTGCTAGAGACCGCCTTTGACTTGTATACCCGAAATAGGGATTTCGGGTTATACTGCTATGTCGAATGAGCCTACAGGGTCACACACGCAGGGAAGGACAAAAGCACGAGAGAAAACGACAGAAAACCGAGTCGGACGGGTCGAGACCTGATGGTCCGGATGCGTGGTCCGTCCGGTCCACGACAACACGCAGACCGTCCGTTCTATGAGGATAGAACGGAGGGTCCGCACTAAACGTAGACCGTCCGTTCTGACTTACTGGAACGGACGGTCCACGTACAATTCTGGACCGTCCGTTCCAGGTTCCGGTTTTCCGAAAATTAAACCGAAATTAGGGTTAAATCACTTTATAAGAAAGAGATTAGAACCCTAATTCAGGAGAGACTTTGAGCAGCCGACTTTTGGTGTTCTTGGAGAGTTTTTGGTGAGATCCAAAAAGCTCAACAAGTTCCAAATCTCGTTTTTCTCGAAGTGCGAAAAACCGAATAGAGATTCGAGTCCTAGCAGACAAGTTCCAATCGTTGGAATCCATCCCGAGGTGTGGATACGTGTAGAGGGCGAGGTAATTTCCTCCCTAAGTGATCGGACGAATTCTTCAGTTGATACAGGCCCCGGATCGATTGAGGTAAGCGTTCTAACGTTTCTACGTTTTCAATAGCAGCATGGTTCTAGGGTTTTATAAAATTTTTGTTTTACTTCCGCTGCACAACCCTAGAATCGATCTCTTAGGAATTAGATTCGCTCATGAGATCCCAGAAAACCCAACAGACTTCAGACGACTGGGTATGTAGTCGCGGGATCCTATCTCTGACCAGAACTGTCGTAGTACGGAGCCGCTCACGGATGAAAGTTCGGCTGTCTCCCTGGGTGTAACACCGATGATCTTGGAGAACTGAGCCATGGTGAGGTGGTAGTGACGCCCGGCTATCCAGAAGGCCATGTAAGCTCTGTGGGTGTCACCGTCCTGGGGAATGTATAGGCGGTATGATGCTAGAAATTCCGCCGTCAGCTGCCTATATGTCGATTCGCGAGCCTCGAGGATGCTGAGCCATCCTAGTTGGTCGCACAAGCCGTGGACCTGCTCGTAGAATCCTAGCTCGATAATCTCCTCGTCCGGGAATTCGGTGCAGTAGATCAGGTTGGAGAAGTAGGTCGCTGTCTGCTGCGTGTCAGGGGTGGGCAGGCGGAAGCGAGGCTCGTGGTCGGTGTCGCTGACTACGATCGTCGGAGGGGTCAGGGTCATCACTGCGTCCGCCCGTGGTTGGAAAGGAGCAAGAGGTGGAATGTGATCCTCTCGAACGTCGGATGCTCTAGATTTGGTCTTGCGGGTGGCCATCTGAAACTCAAGACAAAGACAGGTGAGTGCGACCGGGATCGCAAATATGCGTGGGAAATGGCCCGGATATCGCACAGATGACTGACTCGGCCGAGTCAAGACTGCCAGGGCCGAGTCAGAACGTAATGTCAGTGTAATGGATGTTGCCTCGGTCGAGTCAACATGTGACTCGGACCGAGTCAACACGTGTTCGTCATTGGAATTCCGCGTTTCGCCTCGGTCGAGTCAAAACTTTGACTCGGACCGAGTCAGAACGCTGTTCGTTCCGCCAGACGAAAAGCTGCACTCAAAACCCCCGAAATCGCTGAAATCAACCGAAAAAACTCATGGGTAATCAAGAATAGGCATGTATATGCAAAGATCTGTGTCCTAATCACTCAAAAACTCATAAAAACTTACTGATTTGGTGAAAATCACAAATCTCGCTCTCAACCCAAAAATCTTTCGCATATCCGGAATAAATATGCATAAATCTTGGCGAAATAGGTATGAATCGTCAATAAGCTGCAAAATATAAGTGTGGGGGCACATACCGTACGGATTTAGACTGCGAAATCGGTGGAGGCGACTCGGGGTGACAGAGACCGAGTGAAGAGTGATTTTTCGCGAAAAGGGGAGAAAATGGGGAAGAAAACGGCTGAGTGGATTAAGTAGAGTTTCGAAACTCTGACTCGGACCGAGTCAACTCTTGACTCGGTCGAGTCAGTTTACCTTATGTTGATTCGTCCTTCGCGAGTTGACTCGGTCGAGTCAACACTTGACTCGGACCGCGAGAACTCTGTGACACGATCTGAACTCCGTTTCTGCGCTCGACGACCTGCAAATCAAGTTCTATGTCCCTGTACCCGAGGAAAAACTCCATGTAGGCTCCCAAATCCAAAAAGAAAAGTCTAAAACCCAAACAACATCTCAAAAACAGAACAAAAACCTCGGGTTGCCTCCCGAGAAGCGCTTCTTTATGGTCATTAGCTAGACCGTGCGTGAACTCAGGCTGATGGTGGTATTGTGAGAGGAAGAACGCCTCTCTCATCTGCAGGGTCGGCCGGGTTATACAGCTTCAGACGCTGTGCATTTACCTTGAACGTACCACTCGTGCCGTTATACAGCTCAATTGCGCCGTGGTCGTAAACTCGATGGATCTTGAATGGACCGGACCACTTAGACTTCAGCTTACCTGGAAACAATCGCAAACGA
>NW_010966068.1:114126-127115 GCF_000463585.1 Tarenaya hassleriana | reverse complement strand
GGGACGGCGGTTGTTGACGACGGCAAAACTCCGGCAATTCGAGCGATTCCAGATAAGTACCTGAAATTAAAAGATTATTTTGTCGAGGCCTGTGAAACACAGTTTCTTTAAGTTCGATTTCCGTGCCACCTCTAAAGCTTCGAGGTTATTGGAGCACGGTGAACTCCCAGGATACAACGACCGCGTATTTGGAAGAAGCTTTCCAAATACCAAGCGAACTTAGAGAGAGATATGAGCAAATATGTGAATGCTCTTTTTCTCTAGAATGCTTGTTTCTTTTCTGTGTGTTTTTTATGAGCTAACCCAAGACCCCTATTTATAGTAGAGGGGAGAATCTCAAAACAAATCAATTTGAATTTCAAAATTCAAATTTGATTTTATTTTGATATTATCTCAATCTTATCTCAATCATATTTGATAGATTTTCTGCGGATTTGAATCCAATTTGAATTTGAATTTCAAATTCAAATAAGAATATTCTCTTAATATTCTGCAGATTTAAAGTTTCTAAAAATTTAGACGGACCGGGCTTCTCACGGGCTAGGCCCGTTTTGATTCTATCAAATAAACCCAAATCCAACAATCCCCCACAAGAATCAAAATAGGGCCTTGAGTTAGGTGAACCTAAACGCATCTCATGCAACTAATGCAAATGATGTGCAATGCAAAATTTGCTCATCGAGAGTTTACTATATCCGAAAAGGTAGTTTTACCTTTGAACCTTCCGTAGTGAAATACTATCGGATGTACTTGCTAAACAGTGAACGCGATGTCTTGAACTATTCAGCTTTTGTATACACCAAGACAATAGTACTCACGCAGCACCCTCTCTCTCTCTCGTTAGTCCATTTGTTGCGCCCATTATGGCCCTGGGACAGCACCTGGTAAATTTCATCAAGTACTCTAGAGAATTAGCCCTTTTGTCATTCTCATAGAAGCGGCCCACTTCATACTTGATATAGGAGATTTCTCTTTGAGAGTATCTCAATATACTCCACTCTCGTAGGAGATAAGAGAATCTTTAAGAGTATAAACTCAACCTTCCCAATTTGTATCACTCTTATCATAGGAATGTGAAGAGACATCAGTCTCGAGCGATCTCATCGACCCCCCACAATTCGGTTGTCCCATTGAACCTAACACTGGTGGTTTGTCCAGATAGGTTGGGTTGCCATCATGGTGGTTTGTCATTCTATGGGCTTTAATCCCATTCCCCTCGATAATATTTCTACCTGATCTCTGTTAAGGCCTTTGGTCAGAGGATCAGCCAAATTATCTTTTGATCTCACAAAATCAATAGATATGACACCATCTGTTAGTAATTTTCTAACGGAGTTATGTCGTCTGCGGATGTGTCGCGACTTTCCCTTATACACATGGCTTTTTGCCCTTCCTATTGCAGACTGACTATCGCAATGTATGCAAATTCCAGACATCGGCTTAGGCCATATAGGAATATTCTCAAGAAAGTTTCGAAGCCACTCAGCTTCTTCACCAGCAAGGTCTAAAGCTATAAATTCAGATTCCATAGTGGATCTTGCAATACACGTTTGCTTAGAGGATTTCCACGAAATAGCACCTCCACCAACAACGAATATATATCCACTTGTGGATTTATTCTCATTCGAATCTGATATCTAGTTCGCATCAGAATATCCTTCTAATACTGCTGGATATCTTGTATAATGCAGTCTTTACATCCATCTGATGTAATTCTAGATTATGTAAGGCTGCCAAGGCTATAATAAACCTTATGGATGTTTTCCGAGCGACTGGAGAGTAAACATCGAAGTAATCGACACCCTCAGTTTGCCTATAGCCTTTGACTACAAGTCTCGCCTTGTATTTTTCAATAGAACCATCCGGTTTCATCTTTCTTTTGAAGACCCATTTATAACCCAATGGTTTGCATCCTTGTGGAAGATCCACAAGGTCCCAAGTGTGATTTTGTCGGATTGATTCAATCTCACTCTTCACTGCTTCCTTCCAATAAGGAGCTTCGGGTGATGACATAGCCTCTTGATATGTCTGTGGTTCTTTATCCAACATAAACGTTAGATAATCAGAACCAAAAGAAGTCGGTTTCTTTGACTTTTTACTTCTTTTAGGCTCTTCATCTTCTTCCTCTAATTGCTTAGAAGATTCATGAATTCTTTGAGATTCCATACCACTTGGATCTAATTCTATCCGAGTCTTGTACGGAAATACATTCTCAAAGCTTTGATTTTCTTTCCAAGTTGATTTTCAACTTCGTTTTTATAGAGATTAAACATCTCTATTGCCTCATCTTTACTTCTCATTAAGTAGAGATAACAATATCGAGTACAATCATCACTAAATGTAATGAAGTACTTCTTTCCGCCTCTGGTTTGCACATATTTCAAATCACATACATCTGTATGTATCAATTCCAAAGGTTCAGTACTTCGTTCAATATTTTTAAACGAAGACTTAGCAAATTTCGCTTCAACGCAGACTTCACACTTGTGGTCTTTGTCTAATTTAAATTTTGGCAGTAGATTACAAGACATTAATCTTTGCATAGACTTAAGATTCACATGTCCTAATCTACCATGCCACAATCTTGACTCAATCAAGTAAGCAGAAGAAGTAGAAGCTTTATTAATATCATTTGCGGTTATATTGTTTGCCGCATTGGTGTTACAAATGGTCATTACATTCATCTTGAACATACCATTTGCTAGATAACCTCTACCCAGATACACACCATCTTTTGACACTACAACTCTCTCAGATTCAAACACTAGCTTAAAGCCTTTCTTTGACATCACAGATCCAAAGAGCAGGTTCTTGCGAATGTCTGGCACATGAAGAACCTCAGTGAGTGTCAGCTTCTTTCTAGATGTCATCTTCAAAACGACTGAACTCTTGCCTTCCACTTTGAATGCAGCAGAGTTTCCCATATAGCAGCTTTCTCCGGTGACAGTGTCATAGGTGGTGAACATCCATTTGTTAGCACAAATGTGGCGGGTTGCTCCAGTGTCAATCCACCATTCTCTCGGATTATCTCCGACCATGTTCACTTCTGACACAACTGCTACGAATTCAGACTCCCCACCTTCTACTTCAGCTACATGAGCTTGGATTTTATTCCCAATTTTCTTCTGGGCACCTTCCTTGCGATGGTAGCAGTCCTTCGCTAGATGTTCAGTCTTGCCACAGACGTAGCAATTCCCCTTGAATTTCTTGGAGTTGACATTCTTATCAATCTTCCGCTTCTTAATCCCTTTGGCCTTAGTCGTCTCAACGACATTTGCCTTGGATCCAAACTGCCCATTCATTTTAAGAATAGGTTGAGATTCCTGCCGAATTCTCACACGACGATGTAAATCCTTCAAAGACATGTCCTTAGGTTTTTGTCTCAGGTCATTCTTGAAACTCGTCCAGGAGGGAGGCAATTTTTCAATCAGAGTTGCCACCTGGAACCGTTCATTTACCATGATGTCTTCTCCCGCCAAGTTGTGGAAGATGATTTGTAATTCATCTACTTGTTCCACAACACTCCTTGTATCTACCATACGGTAGTTTAGGAGCTTGGCTACCACCATTCGTCCTTGGCTAGCCTCTTCGACCCGATATTTATGATCAATCGCTTCCCAGAGTTGCTTTGCCGTAACATATTTGGAGAAAACACCATAAAGCGAATCATCCAAACCGTTCAGCACAAAGTTCCAACACATGAAATTGTTATATTTTCATTGTTGGCAACTAGCTAGAGATTTGGCATTGCCCTCCTCTGGGATTGGTTCCTCTTCAGTGAGGTACCGTGACAACTTAAGTTGTGTTAAGAAAAACAACATCTTTTGTTGCCAGCGTTTGAAATTTTGACCCTTAAATTGTTCAGGTCTCTCAGTCGGGCCGATAGGCACAATAGGAATTGCCTGGTTTTCGGAGTTCGCAACAACCGAAGGCATTCCTGGTGGGACAACGTTCGCAACGTTTGGCACTTGATTATTCATATATGTGCCAGCAACATCATGATTAACGGGGTTCGTAACCTCCGCTATATGAGGATTCTCATCGATATCCATAGCAGGAATCTCATTCCCTGGAGCAGTATTTGAATCCATGGGATTTCTTGGATTATCAATGATCTGTTGAATAAATCCAATCATTGTTAGCTTTCACAAAGCTTATAAACTAAACCGAGTTTCACTTAACTTATAAATTGGTTTTGCTCGCTTCCAGTGATAGCCGGAGGGTTCACCCCGATTCCCACGTCCTTACTATGAGGAGGGTATAAAGGGCTTCCTCTTCAAACCCGGCCCGCTAAGACAAAGCTTGCTTCCCCAATTTACAGGAAAAGTTACTTCCGATATTGTTTAACCTTTTTTCTTTTCTTCAAAAAAAAAAATAAATAATAATATTGTTTTTTTTTTCCCACAACACTTTTAAATATATTGGGCTTTCTCTTATGGGCTTTTAGATTAATCTCTTCAAATTGGGTCAAAACTAAACTTTTCAATTTGGGCTTACTCTTTTGGGCTTTTCAATTAATCTCTTTGAATTTGGGCTTCAATTTTAAATTTGAGCTTCACAAAACAACTATTTGGTTTTTTTTTTCCAACATTTTTTTTTTAACCTAGTTGTTTTTAGATCCAAATTCGTGTGAGATTTTATACCGAAATTAAAAGGAGATTTAGGCACTTACCCGAGAAGTTTGCCTCGTGTTAACCATGTCGAACTTAAGATTGTTGGGGACGGCAGTTGTTGACGACGGCAAAACTCCGGCAATTCGAGCGATTCCAGATAAGTACCTGAAATTAAAAAATTATTTTGTCGAGGCCTGTGAAACACAGTTTCCTTAAGTTCGATTTCCGTGCCACCTCTAAAGCTTCGAGGCTATTGGAGCACGGTGAACTCCCAGGATACAACGACCGCGTATTTGGAAGAAGCTTTCCAAATACCAAGCGAACTCAGAGAGAGTTATGCAAAATCTTTAAGTGAGCTTGCACTCCTTCCAATTGTTTCTTGAATGCAACTTGCTCATTTTCAATGCTCCCAATGGACACTCCTTGCGATTTTTGACCTTGGAGGATTTGCATAAGCATATCCTTGATATCCGGGTCTTGCTCATCGGGTTGCGCTTGCTGTGGTCTATAGTTGGAATTCTATTGATAACCTTGATTCCCTTGACCTTGTTGTTGGTATTTCGGTTGGAAACCCGGAGGTCCTTGGTTGTTCCGTTGGAAGGCGGGTTGAGGATTTAGCGCATTTGGCGCGTTCTTGTAGGAGAAATTGGGATGATTCCTCAATCCCGGGTTGTATAGGTTGGATGGATGAGTGTATTGGTTTGGACCGACATAGTTGACTTCTTCCGCTTCTTGATCAATCATATACATACCCCGTTGAACTTGCGCTACATTGTGATCCTTCACAACAGCTACTTGTTTGGCATTCGCAAGTTGGACCTTTATCTCCGCAAGGTCGGCTAGCACCGCCTTAAGAGCTGCGTTCCTCCCAGGATACAACGACCGCGTATTTGGAAGAAGCTTTCCAAATACAAAGCGAACTTAGAGAGAGATATGAGCAAATATGTGAATGCTCTTTTTCTCTAGAATGCTTGTTTCTTTTCTGTGTGTTTTATGAGCTAACCCAAGACCCCTATTTATAGTAGAGGGGAGAATCTCAAAACAAATCAATTTGAATTTCAAAATTCAAATTTGATTTTATTTTGATATTATCTCAATCTTATCTCAATCATATTTGATAGATTTTCTGCGGATTTGAATCCAATTTGAATTTGAATTTCAAATTCAAATAAGAATATTCTCTTAATATTCTGCAGATTTAAATTTAGACGGACCGGGCTTCTCACGGGCTAGGCCCGTTTTGATTCTATCAAATAAACCCAAATCCAACAGGGATGTCATATATGTCACCTCCACACGCTGCATCAATCCAAGACCGAGTAACATCCTTCAACCCATGGATAAAGATGGATAGATGGTTGTCTCTTTCCATTCCATGGTGAGGGCACATTCTTTGATATTCCTTGAAGCGTTCCCATGCATCATGGAGATTCTCCCCATCCTCTTGCACAAAATCATTAATCCGATTCCTCGCATGTTGAGTCTTGGTAGAAGAATAGTATTGCATAAGGAACTGCTCTTCCATCTCATCCCATGTTGAGATAGAGTTTGGCTCAAGAGTGTAGAACCAATCTCTAGCTTTCTCCGTAAGCGAGTAGGGGAAAGTTTCAAGGAATACGTCTTCAAGAGTAATCCCCGGTCCCTTCTTGATTGCCTTATAGTTCATCTTGAAGTTCGTAAGGTGAGCATTCGGATCCTCGTTTGGTCTCCCACGGAAACTCATATTGTTGAGCATTTGAAAACATTGCGGTAGGAGTTCAAAATCTTCTAGAGGTCTCCGGCTGATGCCTGACAGTAACTGAGTGTGCTTCGGTTGTGTGTATATTCGAAGCGTTCTAGGGGGTGCTTGGACTGGACCTCCTTAGGCATATAGCTCTTCGGCTATCTCGGGTTGTTCTCTTCGTGCGTTGTTCTCTCTCAGCATTTCTTCGGCCATTCCGCACTGTCTTTGCTGTCTCCGAGCGAAGCGCAGTGTTCTTTCTATTTCGGGGTCGAAGACGAGTTGATCTCTATCGGTGGTACTTCTTATCATGCACCGGAAGAGCTGCACACCAAAGAGACAAAACGAACCGAGTGTGCTGTGAAACGATAATGACTCAAATTAATCCAAGCAAAAATCCAAGCAATGTGATCTAGCAAAAATCTAGACTAACACGAAAACGCCTAGTCCCCGGCAACGGCGCCAAAAACTTGATGCGCACGCACCGAGTTATATATATTACCCGATTCGTACCACTATCCGCAAGTATACGGTAGTTGTAGTAACGGAGTCGAACACAAGGACTAGGTTGTATTAGTTTATCCCTAAGCTAGATTGATGGTCAAATAAAAATGTGATTTGTGATGGGTATCGGAATGAAATTTCGCAAATAAAATTAACGGGGTTGCAAACAATGATTCTAGGCGTTGTGGGTTCGGGATCCCTCAAGACTTTCATGGACGGTTGATGATACTACAATATCTACGGGTTTATCTTCCAAATGGGGGTTTCAAGCACTTCATCTAGAGTTTGTCTCTCCCGAGCTTAAACTCACTACCTAGAGAATCGATTTACCCATCTCCCAATGATCTAAATGATCTCTAGATGCATTAATGTACCCTATCATGAACCCTAAGCAAGTTAAGCCATCTCCCAATGTGAATAACTCACTCATTTGATGTTTGGTTCCTAAGATCATCCCCATATCCCTATGGTCAATGTGTTCTAACATCACACCAACTAAGATTTCGCCAAAGTTGATAGCATTAAGCACAAAACATCAAATCCATGGAAGAAAACTCATAAACAACATAGGTTAAGCATAGGTATCCATACAAAAGTGGGGATCCTTCCCCCACAACAAAGTCACTACTCCATATCTAGGGTTTCAAAACAGAAAGCAAAATGAAAAAACATAGAGAAGGAGAAGAAAAGCTCAAGATGGTCTTCAATCGTGGCCTTCTTCTTCTCCAAGCCTCCTAGATCTCCAAAATCTCCCTTTCCTCTTCTCCAAGTTGATTTTTCTCTCCAAGTGTGCAGCCCCCCTTCTCTCTCCTCAAACTCCTCTTTTAATGAAAGTGCAAAATTAGGTTTTCACCTCAAAGTTCAGGCTTTTCCTTTTTGGGCCGCATTTGATATCAGGCGGTCGCTCATTTTTTGTTCAGGGTCGCTCATTTTCTCTTCAGGGTCGCTCATTTTCTGAATTTCAGGCGGTCGCTCATAATTTCAGGCGGTCGCTCAGAAAATGGGCGGTCGCTCATAATTTCAGGCGGTCGCTCATTTTTCTCTGACACTTCCAATTCTGCGTTTTTATCCATTTTCAGGCGGTCGCCCATAAAACGGGCAACCCGCCTGAATTCTCTGAGCTCCCCGGGTCTTCCCGAAACCGTGCTCTTTCGTGCCACGCCCGTGAAAATTCTCGTGGAATCGTCCTGCAAGGGAAAAACAAGCAGAAGAGCCTACCCATGGCCGACTAACGTCCTATAATACCTAAGATGTATGAGGAATTGTAATGCACGACGTTAGAAAACCGGTGGAAAAACCGTGTGATCAAATCCCCCCAGACTTGAGGTTTGCTCGTCCTCGATCCGCTAGCTGTAGCGCCATCCGTGTCGGCTTAAGCTCACCAATATTAAGCTTCTTGTAAATGGACAACGGTAGTAAACTGACGCTAGCACCAAGGTCGCACAATGCATGGTCTATCGCAATGTTTCTGATTTTGCAGGGAATCGAAAACTATCAGGATCTGATCTCTTCCGTGGCAATTCATGCTGTAGAATCGCAGCACTCACCTCTGTGCTCAAGGCCACTGTCTCCTTCCCAATTACCCTCTTCTTGGTCAAGATGTCTTTCAAAAACTTCGAATAAGAGGGTATCTGCAGCATAGCCTCATAGAACGGTATAGTAACCTCTAGCTTCTGAAGCATATAAGCAAATCTCGAGAACTCTGTATCCTCAACATGCTTCTTCAATCGAGAAGGAAAAGGAACGGGTGGTACCTTAGGTGGAGGAGCGACGTATGGCATTTCGGCTTCCTCTGCATTCACCCGAGGTGTTCTCATCTGCTATGGCTTTTCCTTTCTCTTTGGCAGTGTATCTAGACGTCGTCCCTTTTTCCGTAGGGACTGCCTCTGGCAGTTTCTTTCCACTCCTCAGCTCAACAGCGTTTACATGCTCTCGTGGATTTGGCTCGGGCTTCCCAGGAAATGTGCCCTGCTGCCTAGAGGGTTGTGATGCAAGCTGTGCGATCTGTGTATCCACTAGCTTCATATGTGCATCCATCCCATCAAGTCTCCTCTCAAAGGTGTCTTGCCTTGCCCTTATGCTCTGTACCTCGGCTTTCAGCTCCATAAACGATGTCTTCTGATCGGTTTTCAGCTCCGTAAATGATGTCTTCTGATCGAGCATTAGTTGGGCAAGCATTGTCTTGATGTCTGCTTCATCATTCTTTGCCGGTGGAGGAGCTCTGTAACCCTGATTCTGCTGCCCGTATCCTGGATTCTGTTGCGCATATCCATGATTCTGCCCCTGAAAACGTGACTGAGTGAAGCCCGAGGGATTCTGAGGGATTCTGGAAATGCCCTGTTGCTGTGCATTCAATGCTCCGCTCGGGTTTCCGTAGGAGAAACCTAGTATGGTTTCTAGGCGCGTTCGGGTTGTAGAGATTGGAAGGATTCTGGTACTGATTCCTTCCTATGTAGTTGACATCCTCAACCGGTTCTTCCTCTGATGCGGCCTGATCAACCAGAAACATGCCAGGCTGGACTTTCGGCGGGTTAGATGTATTCTTGAGTCCCATGTGCTGCTTGATTGCCGATAAATCAGACATGACCGCTTTCAAAGCAGCGGACTCGCCCAAATCTACCCGTCCTGTAGAGCGTATGATACTATCTCCTGACATCCCTCTTGCCTTGGCCATCTTCGCAATCTGCATCTCTAGGGTGTCAAAGGGAATGTCGTATACACTCCCTCCACAAGCTGCATCCATCCATGCTCTAGTATCATCTCTCAGTCCGTGGATAAACGTGGAAAGCAACAGTCGCTTATCCATGTCGTGATGGGACAAAGGCGCTGATAGCCTTTGAATCTTTCCCATGCGTCGTATAGATTCTCTTCACTCTCTTGAGTGAAGCTGTGTATGGCTCTCTGTGCAGCTCGGGTCTTCTCTGGGGAGTACTATCTCGCCATGAATTGCTCCTCTAGCTCCTCCCATGTCGTGATCGAGTTCAGCTCAAGAGTGTAGAGCCAATCTCTCGCCCGGTCCATCAGTGAAAAAGGAAAGGCCTCTAAATATACATCCTCGATGGTCTTTCCTCGTGCCTTCCTAACTGATCTGCACAGCATCTTAAACTGAGTCAAGTGAGCAATGGGATCCTCTGTAGGCCGCCCTCTGAAGCTCGTCTGACTGAACATCGTGATGCACTGTGGCGGTAGCTTAAAGCTGTCTATGGGCGGTCTATTGATGCAAGATAGGAGTTGGGTGTGCTTCGGTGCAATGTAAGAACCCAAAGTCTCCTCCGCAACATAGGTAGCTTCGCCCTCGGTCTGTTGATCATAGAGCGGATTCATGTGCTCTTGATTCTCTTGATGCTTCTCATCATGAACCGCATGGTCGTGCGAACTACTTCACCTCGACATAGCTTCTCTTCTCTACTGCTTTCGGATATCTCTCAATGTACACTCAATCTCTGGATCGTAGACTAGGTCTTCTCTCCGAGTAGAGCTCCGTGTCATGCACTAGAATCCTGCAAACCGCAAAGAAAAAGAAGAACTCGAAACCAAGTGAAGCCGCAAAAACCAAAGAAAGAAAAAGAAAAAGAAAAAGAAAACAATCAAAGATCTAGAATCAATAAAGACCTAGAAATAGGCTAATCGGTCCCCGGTAACGGCGCCAAAAACTTGATACGTGTGTACCGAGTCTAAAATCTATAACTCGATTCACAACTCACCGCAAGGATACGGATCGTCGTAACACGGGGTCGAACACAAGGACCGGTCGCTAAATCTAAACCCTAATCGAAATTAAATCAAAGCAAGCAAGTGAAAGTAATGGTGGAAGTATGTGAAATCTAAAATAACTAAAATAAGAAAGCAAATAAAAACGTGTAACTATCAAGCAAAGATGACCGTGGGTGTCGGGACCGTATTTGCGTGTATGGGTATATGCTAAGCATGCGAGAATCACGATATTAAATCTGTATTCGGGAATCGTCAAGCAACAATGTTGGTTGTAATGCTCTAGGATGTTCCGTGATATGACATTTTGACTTTGTATTGATTCATTGATTTATGAATGCATTACATTCCCGTTATATGATTGGCATGTTTGTTATATTTCGGTATCCTTGAATCATTATAGAATGATTCTAAACACCCTGGTCAGTTATCATTGTGGGAACAATGATGAATTAAGACTAGCATGAGGTGTCATCGATGCATTGGATGCATTTCACAATCATGGGTACTCGTTGTGAACGAGTGACTGGTTCACCCGCATGAGATTGTCACATAGACAGAGTCATGACTTAAATCTCATAAAGCGGTTCGTTCTTGGATCCTCAGACCTGAGATGTCTAGAGTATCTGATATGAGGAGTGGCGTGTCTTGACTGCGTCAAACGTCGTCTTTAACCGGATGATTATAACGGCGTTGATCAGATACGTTCACGAATCATATGGAGATAATAGACATGCAATATGGGACTTATCACCTCCTCAATACGAGAGATATCGCTGGGCCCGCTCGTGGAAGTCGGACTATGAAAATGCGTGGCCACGCTATAGATGAAGTTGCATCTATTTTATTAGTCGATTTGCCAAGACGAGAAAGCGGTTGAACTTGAAGGGTGACTCAAACCATGCCCTTGTTCAACATATGATATCGGGAGATAAAGGATCAGAACTCGAGCTGTTATTGCCTCGGTTAGATCACCTCTAACTCAATTCAACGTGGGTGATTATGGCGTCTTGCTAGAGACTAACCATGACTTGTAGATCGGAAACGGTTCTCGAGGCTACTGCCGCTGCGAATGGGCCTACAGGGTCACACACCATTAGGGATGGACTTATATGTGAAGTTTCGGAAAGGAAGACTTGGATTTGGTCGGAAAAATCGTTTTCGGATCAAATCAGAGTGTCAGGACGTTTTCAGCCTTCTGACTCGGACCGAGTCAGTACTTGACTCGGACCGAGTCAGTTCCGAAGCCCAGAAAGTGTTTTGGGCTTGGCTGATGTTTTGACTCGGTCGAGTCAAAGTTTTGACTCGGACCGAGTCAATACTAAATGGGCCGAGTCAAGAGTTGACAATGGGCTTGGGCTGATTCGTTCTGACTCGACCGAGTCAGAGTTCTGACTCGACCGAGTCATAGTTCTGACTCGGACCGAGTCCATACTCGAAAAAAGTCTCTTTTCACAAGGATTAGGGTTTCTAACTTATAAGGAGGTGTTGGACGCCGTCCTAAGGGTAGAATTAACTTACAGAACCCTAAGACAGATCTAGAACACAAGAAAATCGTTCCTTTTGAGGTTCTAGTTCTAGGGATTCGATCCCAAGTCTTGAAAACTCTATTCACTTCACAGATCCTAGCAGATCAGTTCCAAAAGTGTTTGGAATCCTTCTCGTCGGTGTGGATACGTGTAGGGGAGCTGTACTTTCAGCTCTTGGTGATTAAAATAGGCCCTGGATCGATTGCTACTTTCAGATCTTCAGGAAAGAGGTAAGTATTCGATTCCTACGGTGATATACACGATTAAACGGGGTTTTACGGATGATTTTGGTTGCATGTGACGTTTGACTAGGTTTAGATTATTCTTTCGCTGCATGAAACCTAGTAAACCAAACCCTAGTTCGATATAATCGCATGCTAGGAATCCGTAGCGAAACCCAACAGTGGTATCAGAGCCTGGCTTCTGTTGGGGACGACAGTTGTTGACGACGGCAAAACTCCACAATTCGAGCGATTCCAGATAAGTACCTGAAATTAAAAGATTATTTTGTCGAGGCCTCTGAAACATAGTTTTCTTAAGTTCGATTTCCGTGCCACCTCTAAAGCTTCGAGGCTACTGGAGCACAGTGAACTCCCAGGATACAACGACCGCGTATTTGGAAGAAGCTTTCCAAATACCAAGCGAGGTTAGAGAGAGATATGAGCAAATATGTGAATGCTTTTTTTTTCTCTAGAATGCTTATTTTCTCTCTTTTATGAGCTAACCAAGACCCATATTTATAGTAGAGGGGAGAATCTCAAAATAAAATCAATTTGATTTTCAAAATTCAAATTAAATTTTATCTTGATATTGACTCGGACAGAGTCAGTACAGAAAGTTGTCTGGTTGTCAAGTTTTGGTTCATATTGATCTATGCTTCTGACTCGGACCGAGTCAAGTGTTGACTCGAAC
>NW_010966068.1:108801-109685 GCF_000463585.1 Tarenaya hassleriana | reverse complement strand
GCTACTTTCAGATCTTCAGGAAAGAGGTAAGTATTCGATTCCTACGGTGATATACACGATTAAACGGGGTTTTACGGATGATTTTGGTTGCGTGTGACGTTTGACTAGGTTTAGATTATTCTTCCGCTGCATGAAACCTAGTAAACCAAACCCTAGATTGATATGATCGCATGCTAGGAATCCGTAGCGAAACCCAACAAACAAAAATAGAGAAATCACCTCCCCGCATATAACTCACTATCTAAAGTTCTCTAAATCCATATCCCTATGTGATTTATCAAACTAGATGCATGAAGAACACTATCATCAATCCTAGATCGATCAAACCATATTCCTATGTGAATAATACGATCTATTCTATCGATTTCGATCCGAAACTAAACCCATATTCCTATGTAGTTCAGAATCTGAAATAATTGGCCAAGGGGTCAGCAAACACCAATCGAATAAAGCACAAATCGATAAAACCGAAACAAATCCAAATCGCAACCAAGTTAGGGTTCAAACATACCCAAAACACAAACGAATCCCTAACCCACAGCCGTGGATCTACTCACGGTTCATGGAAAAACACTGAGCAAAACCAGAAACAGAAAGGAAAGAGGGAGAAGAAAGACTCATGTCGACAACAAGCGATCTTCACGTTCCAACCCTCCTTCTTCTTCCCGAAATCCCGTAAAACTCCTATTTCTCTCACCAAAGCTCTCCAAAGTCTGTATAAAGTCTGTCCCCCTCTCTAGGACATCTGTAGAGTCTTTTTATAAACCCTAGGCGGCGCTCCCCAAGTCCTACTCCCGTTCCAACTCTGAAAATACGAATTTGGGCTTTTTCTGGGTTTTGACTCGGACCGAGTCAGTACTCTGACTCGACCGAGTCAAAACGGG
>NW_010966068.1:104534-108748 GCF_000463585.1 Tarenaya hassleriana | reverse complement strand
AATCTTCTGACTCGGGCATTCTGACTCGGACATGTTGACTCGGGGTAGTCTGACTCGGACGTTCTGACTCGGTCTCCTCGTGACAGGCTTGAATTGGACCATTTTTAGCGTGTTGACTCGGCCTGCTTTCTGTGGTTGACTCTGGCCGAGTCAACGCAGGAAGTTCTTGATGTATTTCATCCTTTTAGCTCCAGATCGCTTCCATCTTGGTCCAAATCTCATCCAAGACCTGTATTCCAATAAAAACACAACCAAATCGAGTTTCGTAGCCTAACGCGCCTATAATGCCTACTAATGAACATGATCCTCATATAAATCCTATAAAAATGTCCAGGAAATATAGAGAGAATTAGGAGTTATCAGCTGTTTGGAACTCTTCCAACTGATAGCCCCACCGTACAGGCAGAAAACATAACCTGACTGCGATTTGAAGTCATCTCTGTCGGTTTGGAAACTAGCATCGGTATAACCACTTATAGCGAGCTCGTCTTCCAATCCGCCATACACCAAGAAAAACTCCTTAGTCCTTCTCAAGTACTTAAGGATGTTCTTGACCGGAATCCAGTGAGCCTCACCTGGTGTAGACTGATATCTACTAGTCATACTCAATGCATATGATACATCCGGACGAGTACACAACATGGCGTACATGATGGATCAAATTGCCGAGGCATATGGAATCCTACTCATGCGCTCTTGCTCATCCTGTGTCTTTGGACACTGAGTCTTGCTAAGAGCCACGTCATGTCCCATTGGCAAGGCACCCCTCTTGGAGTCTTGCATCTTGAACCGATTCAAGACCTTGTCAATGTATGTACTCTGACTTAGTCCAAGAAGCCTTCTCGATCTATCTCTATAGATCTTGATTCCTAGAATATAGGCGGTTTCTCCTAAGTCCTTCATCGAAAAGACCGATCCTAGCCAGGATTTTACTCCTTGCAAGGTAGGAATGTCATTTCCGATGAGCAATATATCATCCACATAAAGTACAAGGAAGACCACTGCGCTCCCACTGATGAAGACATCCAGATCATAGACGACATAACGGATGGGAGCTTGGACGAGGGAGCATACTCGGAGATAGGAGCTGCACTGGAGCTAGGAGCTGAACCGGAAAAGGAGGATCCGCCTAACCAAGTAACGAGCAAGGAATCGAACATGGCAGCTTCAAAACCGTACACGATTCCAATCTCGATTCGCGTGGATCCTCCCCTTACAGGATCCAAGACACGAACACTCCGACAACAATTCAATGCCTTCATGTCTCATGTTGTGAACGGGCCAAACGACGGAGATGCGTGCCTCTTTACGTTCGGAAAGAACAAGACCCGACTTATCCTCACTTGCCAAGAATAGATTGCTTCAAACTCAAGACAACACTCAAAGGAAGCTTTTTCGAGGGCAAGCTAACTTCTCCAACAGCTAGTACACTCCCACCTACCTCATTAATGGCGAAAATTCTGCAGCTTTGCATGAAGACTTGCATTTAAGATTCTAGTTGTTGTAATCCTTCTTTAAAAACCCATGTAGACTCATTTGAAAACACCTTTGATCAATTTGCAATCTAAGTATTATTTTTACAGAATTCTCTCCACTTGTGTCGAGCATTCTAGCTTGGTTTGTCCGAGTTCTTTTCTTGGTTCGTCCGAGATTCAACCTTAGTTCGTCCGAGGAGCGATTTGTTTGTCCGAATCCAACTTCTATCCTTCGCTCATCTCTCCGTTTCGGGATTAAAGTCGAGCATCAATCTGATCAGAGATTGATCCCGAAATCCATCCATTCCTTACCTACTCATTCCCCGAACTAGATCGAATTCGAGTGCCTCTTGGGCCGGTGATCGAACCTAGTCCATACTCTCTCCGGAAAAAACCCTTCCGCAAGCCCGTGGCGTATATCATTTTGGTATCAGAGCTTTAACGCTCCAACAACGATTCTACGTATTTGATCACTTCTCTTTTGTTTTACAGCGAAATCATGGAGCAATCAGCCCCAAGACTCACCAACAACGCACGCTAGAGCTCTTCTCTTCGGTTGTTTCGTTCCTCTCTTCACCCACACCCTTACAAGCTTCAATGGCTTAACAACCAAGGGGAGATCAAGGTGAGCGAGAGAGTTAAGATCCCCTTTAGTATCGGGCGTTATCATGACGAGGTCATGTGTGACGTCGTTCCCATGCAAGCGGGACATATACTACTGGGTTGGCCTTGGCAGTTCGATAGAGAAGTAACCCACGATGATAGGGCCAACCAATACTCGCTCGTGCACAACAAAAAGAAAGTTGTGTTGGCTCCCCTCAGTCCATCTCAAGTACACGAGATGCAGCTTCGACTAGCAAAGGAAACCGAGCCGAAGAAAGGGAACTTTTACCTTAAGGCTAGTCAGGTCGACAAGGCTATTAGACAAGAACAAACGGTGCTTCTTTTGGTCTTTAAGGACCTCATGAGCTTGCGGACCAAAGCATCAAACGATAGCCCAGCTATTAGTCGACTTCTTGAGCGATTTAGAGATGTATTTCTGGAAGAAATACCCGCCGGTCTTTCTCCTATTTGAGGAATTGAGCACCAAATTGACCTTATTCCCGGCGTCCCCTTGCCCAACCGGCCTGCTTATCGTATGAACCCCGAGGAAACCAAAGAGCTCGAAAAACAAGTCCAAGAGCTTCTAAACTAGGGGTACATCCGCGAAAGCCTCAGTCCATTTGCTGTTCCGGTACTTCTAGTACCGAAGAAAGATGGAACATGGCGGATGCGTGTTGATTGCCGAGCCATCAACAATATTACGGTTAAGTATAGGCATCCGATTCTGAGGCTAGATGATATGCTCGATGAGTTGAGCGGAGCCACGATCTTTTCGAAGATAGACCTTAAGAGTGGCTACCACCAAGTGCGGATGAAGGAAGGCGATAAATGGAAAACCGCCTTTAAAACAAAACAAGGATTATACGAATGGCTCGTTATGCCTTTCGGGCTTACGAACGCCCCGAGTACTTTCATGCGACTTATGAACCAGATCCTGAGAGCTTTTATCGGGAAGTTCGTCGTGGTATACTTTGACGACATCCTCATCTATAGCCATAGTGAGGACGAGCATGTGTCACACCTAGAGCAGGTTTTGACTACCCTTAGGAAAGAGAGCCTATACGCGAACTTAAAGAAATGTTCGTTTTACAAGGATGAAATAGTCTTTCTAGGCTTTGTAGTCAGCTCTAAAGGTTTGAGAGTCGACGAGGAAAAGATTAAAGCCATTCAGGAATGGCCGACTCCCACTACCATCGGACAAGTCCGGAGCTTTCATGGGTTGGCTAGTTTTTACCGACGCTTCGTGCGAGACTTTAGCAGTCTAGCCGCTCCCCTCACTGCTGTGATTAAGAAGGACGTTCCTTTTAAGTGGGAAGACGATCAGGAGAAAGCTTTCCAAGCCCTTAAGGATAGCCTTACTAGCGCACCGGTCTTAGTTCTTCCGAACTTTGATAAGACCTTTGAAATCGAGTGTGATGCATCCGGAATCGGCATAGGAGCTGTCCTAATGCAAGAGAAAAGGCCCATAGCATACTTTAGTGAAATACTCAGCGGGACTACTCTTAATTACCCAACATACGACAAGGAACTATACGCTTTGGTTAGAGCGTTGGAGACGTGGCAGGATTACTGGCAGCATTACTTGCTTGCCAAGGAGTTTGTCGTACATTCGGATCATGAGACCCTAAAACATCTTAAGGGTCATAACACTCTCAAGAAAAGGCAGGCTAAGTGGCTAGAATTCATCGAGACATTCCCGTACATCATTAAGTACAAAAAGGGAAAAGATAATGTAGTGGCCGATGCATTGTCTCGACGCCACACCTTGATACCGGTTATGGAAGCAAGAATGCTCGGATTTGAGTACACGAAGGAACGCTACATAACTGATCCAGATTTTACAACCATCGTAGAGGAATGTAAACATGGTGCCCATGGACCTTTCTATTTGCACGACGGATATCTTTTCCGTGGCAAGCGCCTATGTATTCCTCAAGGATCGATGAGAGATGTGATACTCCGAGAGGCTCATGGAGGAGCTCTTTCTGGACACTTTGGAGTAGATAAGACCTTGGCCATAGTTCAAGAGCATTTCTATTGGCCCCATCTCAAGAAAGATGTTCGGAGGTTTTGTGCTAGATGCGTTGAGTGCCATCGAGCCAAATCAAAAGTACACCCTCACGGACTTTACATGCC
>NW_010966068.1:102493-103094 GCF_000463585.1 Tarenaya hassleriana | reverse complement strand
CCATCCGTTTGAGGATGACATGTTGTAGAGTAAACGAGTTTTGTGCCCATCCTTTTCCATAGTGTTCGGCAAAAATGACTGAGAAATTTGGAATCTCGGTCCGACACTATTGTCTTTGGAATGCCATGAAGACGGACTATCTCCTTAAAGAACAAATCAGCAATATGTTTGGCATCGTCCGTTTTGGCACAAGGCACAAAATGCGCCATTTTTGAAAACCGATCAACAATGACAAAGATGGAGTCCTTGTGTTGTATCTTAGGAAGGCCTAGGACAAAATCCATCGAAATATCTACCCAAGGATGAGTAGGGATCGGTAATGGCATGTAAAGTCCGTGAGGGTGTACTTTTGATTTGGCTCGATGGCACTCAACGCATCTAGCACAAAACCTCCGAACATCTTTCTTGAGATGGGGCCAATAGAAATGCTCTTGAACTATGGCCAAGGTCTTATCTACTCCGAAGTGTCCAGCAAGAGCTCCTCCATGAGCCTCTCGGAGTATCACATCTCTCATCGATCCTTGAGGAATACATAGGCGCTTGTCACGGAAAAGATATCCGTCGTGCAAATAGAAAGGTCCATGGGCACCATGTTTACATT
>NW_010966068.1:91667-102110 GCF_000463585.1 Tarenaya hassleriana | reverse complement strand
GAGATTCCAAATTTCTCAGTCATTTTTGGCGAACACTATGGAAAAGGATGGGCACAAAACTCGTTTACTCTACAACATGTCATCCTCAAACGGATGGACAAACCGAGGTAGTGAACCGCACGCTATCTACTCTTTTGAGAGCTACCATCGGTAAGAACTTAGGTAATTGGGTCGAGTGTCTACCTCACATTGAGTTTGCCTACAACCGGGCTGTCCATTCCGCAACAAGACACTCGCCGTTTGAAATCGTTTATGGTTTCAACCCGATTACGCCTTTGGACCTTCTAGCACTACCAGACCATGAGCTAACCAATCTTGATGGTGACAAGAAAGCGGAGTTCGTCAAGAAACTTCACCAAAAGGTCCGCGACAACATCGCTCGTCGAACCGAGCAATACGCCCGTCAAGCCAACAAAGGCCGAAAGACGATGAAATTCAAGGAAGGCGATTGGGTTCGGTTGCATTTTAGATCCGAACGTTTCCTGGATAAACGCAAATCCAAACTAGCACCTAGGGGCGACGGCCCTTTTCGAGTGATTAAACGAATCAACGATAACGCTTACCAATTGGAGCTACCCGATGATTATAATGTCTCTAACTCTTTTAATGTGACTGATCTTTTTCATTTTGGTGCAGGTGATGACATTTCGGGGACGAAATCTTCTCAAGAGGGAGGGAATGATGAGGACATCCAGATCATAGACGACATAACGGATGGGAGCTTGGATGAGGGAGTATACTCGGAGCTAGGAGCTGCACCGGAGCTAGGAGCTGAACCGGAAAAGGAGAATCCGCCTAACCAAGTAACGAGCAAGGAACCAAACATGGCAGCTTCAAAACCGTACACGATTCCAATCTCGATTCGCATGGATCCTCCCCTTACACGATCTAAGACACGAACACTCCGACAACAATTCAATGCCTTCGTGTCTCATGTTGTGAACGGGCCAAACGACGGAGATGTGTGCCTCTTTACGTTCGGAAAGAACAAGACCCGACTTATCCTCACTTGCCAAGAATAGATTGCTTCAAACTCAAGACAACACTCAAAGGAAGCTTCTTCGAGGGCAAGCTAACTTCTCAACAGCTAGTACACTCCCACCTACCTCATTAATGGCGAAAATTCTGCAGCTTTGCATGAAGACTTGCATTTAAGATTCTAGTTGTTGTAATCCTTCTTTAAAAACCCATGTAGACTCATTTGAAAACACCTTTGATCAATTTGCAATCTAAGTATTATTTTTACAGAATTCTCTCCATTTGTGTCGAGCATTCTAGCTTGGTTTGTCCGAGTTCTTTTCTTGGTTCGTCCGAGATTCAACCTTGGTTCGTCCGAGGAGCGATTTGGTTTGTCCGAATCCAACTTCTATCCTTCGCCCATCTCTCCGTTTCGGGATTAAAGTCGAGCATCAATCTGATCAAAGATTGATCACGAAATCCATCCATTCCTTACCTACTCATTCCATTCCTAGAATATAGGCGGCTTCTCCTAAGTCCTTCATCGAAAAGACTGATCCTAGCCAGGATTTTACTCCTTGCAAGGTAGGAATGTCATTTCCGATGAGCAATATATCATCTACATAAAGCACAAGGAAGACCACTGCGCTCTCACTGACCTTCTTGTAAACGCATGGCTCATCTTCGTTTTGCAGGAAGCCAAACGTTTTGACTGCCTCGTCAAATCGAAGATTCCAGCTCCTCGAAGCCTGCTTTAGTCCATAAATGGATCTCTGAAGCTTACACACCTTCCTCGGACTCTTAGGGTCGACAAAACCCTCGGGTTGTGTCATGTACACATCCTCGAGCAAATTCCCGTTAAGGAATGCGGTCTTGACGTCCATCTGCCATATCTCGTAGTCATAATACACAGCTATGGCCAGCAGAATCCGTATGGATTTAAGTATCACGACTGGTGAAAAGGTTTCATCATAGTCTATACCATGAATCTGCCGAAACCCTTTCGCTACGAGTCGTGCCTTATAGGTATGCACGATGCCATTCATGTCGGTTTTCTTCTTGAAAACCCACTTGCATCCAATGTTCTTAATACCATCGAACGAATCGACCAAAGTCCATACTTTGTTGTCGTACATGGACTGCATCTCAGACTCCATGGCCTGGTGCCATTTCTCGGAATCGGAACTCGCCACAGCCTCTGAATACGACGTTGCTCGTCATGTTCTAATAACATGAGTTCATCGTTTCCTGTCACAAGAAATCCATATCTTGTAGGCTCTTGGCGAATTCTATCAGATCTCCGAGGTTCACTAGGAGGTGCTGTCTCAACAACTTGTGATACAGGTTGAACTGTTTCGACATGTTCACTCGGTTCTTCGACTATTTGTGGTTCTCGAACTTCTTCGAGATCTATTCTACTCCCACTAACTCTCTTGGAGACAAACTCTCTCTCCAAGAAGGATCCATTCCGAGCAACAAACACTTTGTTCTCAGATGGGTTGTAGAACCAATACCCTTGAGTTTCCTTAGGGTAACCCACAAATATGCATTTATCAGACTTGGCGGATAGCTTATCAGAAGCCAGACGTTTCACATAAACGTCGCATCCCCAAATCTTAATGCTAACCTGGGACGCTTCCCAGTCCATATCTCATATGGAGTCTTCTAAACCGACTTTGTTGGACATTTATTCAGTATAAGCGCTGTCGTTTCCAAGGCGTAACCCCAAAAGGATTTAAGAAGATCGACCTGACTCATCATAGATCATACCATATCTAATAGGGTCTGGTTCCTCCTCTCAGACACGCCATTCCACTATGGCGTTCCAGGTGGAGTCAGCTGTGAGACAATCCCACAATCTGCTGATCACACGGGTTTTTCACCGGTTTTATAATGTCATGCATCACGATTCTTCTCTCATTCTAGGCATTATAGGACGTTAGATGGCCATGGGTAGGTTGTTTTGCTTGTTTTTCCTTGCAGAAAGACTCCACGATGAGTCCTCACGAAGCGGGCACGGAAGAACAAGAATTCGAGAAGGCTCGGAAAGCTCAGACAAAATGAGCGACCAACCCATTTTATGGGCGGTCGCTCGTTTTGTGAGCGGTCGCTCATTTTATGAGCGGTCGCTTGCTTTCTCACATGTGCAGAGGAAAATAAGCGACCCCCTGAAAAATGAGCGACCCGACTGAAAAATGAGTGACCCGCCTGAAAAATGAGCGACCACCTAAAATCAAAATCGGTCCAAAAAGGAAAAGCCCGTGTTTTGAGGAGAAAACCTAATTCTGGACTTTCATAAAAAGGGGAGTTTGAGGAGAGAGAAAGGAGGCTACACACTTTGGAGAGAGACTTGACTTGGAAGAGGAGAAAAGGGGGATTTTGGAGATCAAGGAGGCTAGGAGAAGAAGAAGACCACCATTGAAGACCATCTTGAGCATTTCTTCTCCTTTTCCATGTTTCTTCATTTTGCATTCTGTTTTGAAACCCTAGTTATGGAGTAGTGACTTTGTTGTGGGTGAGGGATCCCCACTTTTGTATGGACACCTAAGCTTAATATATGATGTCTTTAAGTTTTCCTCTATTGGTTTGATGTTTTGTGCTTAATGCTATTGATTTTGGCGAAACCCTAATTGATATGACCATAGAACACATTGATCATAGGGATATGGGAATGATGTTTGGAACCAAATGTCAAATGAGTGAGTTATTCACATTGGGAAAATGGCTTAGCTTGCTTAGGGTTCATGATAGGGTACATTAAGAGATCATTTAGATCATTGGGAGATAGGTAAATCAATTCTCTAGGTAGTGAGTTTAAGCTCGGGAGAGACAAACTCTAGAAGAAGTGCTTGAAACCCCCAATTGGAGATAAACCCTAAGACATTGTAGCATCACTAACCGTCCATGCGATTCATGAGGGATCCCGAACCTACAACGCCTCAACCCATCATTTACAAACCGTTAATTTTACTTGCTTTCTTGTATTCCGACACTTATCACAAACCACATTTTTACTTGACCACCTAATCTAGCTTAGAGATAGACTAATACATCCTAGTCCTCGTGTTCGACCCCGATACTACAACTACCGTATACTTGCGGATAGTGATACGAATCGGGTATTAAATATAAGACTCGGTGCGTGCGCATCAAGGTTTTGGCGCCGTTGCCGGGGACTAGGCATTTTCGTGTTAGTCTAGATTTTTGCTAGATCACCATTGCTTGGGTACTTGCTTGGACTACTTTGCGACATAACCGTTTCACAGCACTTTTGGTTCGATTCGTCTCTTTGGTGTGCAGCTCTTCCGGTGCAACTTGATGCGCACGCAGCGAGTCTTATATTTAGTACCCGATTCGTACCCCTATCCGCAAGTATACGGTAGTTGTAGTACCGGGGTCGAACACGAGGACTAGGATGTATTAGTCTATCTCTAGGCTAGATTAGGTGGTCAAGTAAAAATTATGATTTGTGGTAAGTGTCAGAATACGAGCAAGCAAGTAAAGTTAACGGTTTGTAAAATGATGATTTAAGGCGTTGTAGGTTCGGGATCCCTCAAGATTCGCATGGACGGTTAGTGATGCTACAATACCTATGGGTTTATCTTCCAATTGGGGGTTTCAAGCACTTCCTCTAGAGTTTGTCTCTCCCGAGCTTAAACTCACTACCTATAGAATCGATTCACCCATTTCCCAATGATCCAAATGATCTCTAGATGCATTAATGTACCCCATCATGAACCCTAAGCAAGCTAAGCCATCTCCCAATGTGAATAACTCACTCATTTGACATTTGGTTCCAAACATCATTCCCATATCCCTATGATCAATGTGTTCTACAGTCATATCAACTAGGGTTTCAACCAAATCAATAGCATTAAGCACAAAACATCAAACCAATGGAAGAAAACTCAAAAGCATCATAGATAAGCATAGGTGTCCATACAAAAGTGGGGATCCCTCATCCACAACAAAATTACTACTCTATAACTAGGGTTTCAAAACAGAAAGCAAAATGAAGAAACATGGAAAAGGAGAAGAAATGTTCAAGATGGTCTTCAATGGTGGTCTTCTTCTTCTCCTAGCCTCCTTGATCTCCAAAATCCCTCTTTCTCCTCTTCCAAGTCAAGTCTCTCTCCCAAGTGTGTAGCGCCCTTTCTCTCTCCTCAAACTCCCCTTTTTATGAAAGTCTAGAATTAGGTTTTCTCCTCAAAACACGGACTTTTCCTTTTTGGGCCGATTTTGATTTCAAGCGGTCACTCATTTTTTTGGCGGGTCGCTCATTTTTCTTCCGGGTCGCCCATTTTTCGGGCGGGTCACTCTTTTTCCTCTGACACGGGAAAAAGCGAGCGACCGCTCATAAAATGAGCGACCGCTCACAAAACGGGCGACCGCCCATAAAATGGGCGGGTCACTCGTTTTGTCTGAGCTTCCCGAGCATTCTCCAATTCTTGTTCTTCCATGCCCGCTTCGTGAGGATTCATCGTGGAGTCTTCCTGCAAGGAAAAACAAGCAAAACAACCTACCCATGGCCATCTAACGTCCTATGATGCCTAGAATGTGAGAAGAATTGTGATGCATGACGTTATAAAACCGGTGAAAAACCCGTGTGATCAAATCCCCCCAGACTTGAGGTTTGCTCGTCCTCGAGTAAATGTGCATTTATAAAACTATCCAAGCGGTGATAAGATACAGTCGGAGAACAAGTGGAAGTTTTGAGTGGATTGGTTGTACGGGTTAAAGTCGCTGCGAATGAAATGGGTTTGGTATACTCTATCTTTTCCAATACTCGAGCGAAATCTTATCAATGGGATTTTCATTGCTTCCTACGGTCTAGGATGAAATAATTCCTACTTGCCGAGCATGTCTCCTAAACACATCCCAATTGAGAACCCCAAAAGTCACTTAGCCTATGACTTCAATGTTTTCTCTTGCCCCATATCTTTCCTATTTATTCGTGTTTTTGTGTTCTTTTTCTTTTTCTTTCTTTCTCCCTTTTTTTTTCATATGATGCAATCCCGGACTTCTAGACGTTAGAATTTGACGAGTTCACTCTCCTTTTTTTTTCTTTTGTGTCCTTGTCCCACAACTTAGACCCGAGCCTTCATTTTCGACGCATTCAGTCCCCGAATGATTTTCATTAACGAGATAATGACAGAGGAGTGTCGGGATGCATCGTGGTTTCTAGGGCTTGTTGCTTCCTATAGGCTTCCTAACTTAGAGGTCAAAGGGTGGTTTTTTTAGGGAGACGTTTCGTGCTTGGTTCGTAATCTCTACTCCATCTAGACTTTAGGAGACAAAATCATCCCACGTGATATTAATTCGCTCTGGGATTGGATCAGCTATTTCTACCTCGCTCGACAATCCATTCAACCCTTTAGATCAATCTAAACTTAGCTCCTAAAACCTTTTCAAGCCAATCCATACTCTATGTCCCCCCCCCACATCATTATCCGACCAAATCTTTGAGGGAAAAAACCTTATGCAAGTGTATGCATGCATTCCTAGACCTATATGCACATATGCAACCTATTGATGACGATCTATGCAAGTATGTACAAAATGCAAGACTCTTTTTTTTTTTTTTTGAATATGGAATGCATGATTCTAAGTGCAAATGATGCATGATGTGTAGGGTTCATGGGTACGATGTGCGTTAGTGCATTCCTCCCCCCCAGACTTGAATCAAACATCGTCCACGGTGTTGACTCTTGGCTAGTGGAGAGATTCCAAAGGAGAAATAAGGAATGAAATGAAAGGGGTGAGTGTGTTACCTTTTTCGATGAGGTGGAGTTGCATTCCAATTTCTCTTTTGCGGATGTCGTAAGCCATGAAACCTATGCAATCCGATCATTCAACCCCCGGATTGGAGTGTTCCTTTTGAGTTAATGTGTGATGCTAGCGACTTCGCGGTCGGGGCCGTATTGGGACAAAAGAAAGATGGGAAGCATTACGCTGTATACTACGCAAGTCGAACGCTCGACGACGCTCAAATGAACTACTCCACCACGGAGAAAGAGCTCCTTGCTGTAGTATTTGCCTTCGAGAAATTTAGATCATACTTGGTGGGTTCTAAGGTGATCGTATACACGGATCACGCCGTCTTGAGGTACTTGCTCACGAAAAAGGATGCTAAACCAAGGTTGATCCGATGGGTGTTGCTTCTGCAAGAGTTTGATCTAGAGATCCGCGATAGGAAAGGAACGGAGAACACAGTGGCGGATCATCTATCTAGATTGGAAATATCTGAAGTTATACCAATCGACGATTCACTAAGGGAAGAACACATCTTATCCTTGGAGATCAAGAACGTCACTCCTTGGTATGCGGATTATGTCAACTATTTGGTTGCCAAGGTGGTACCCCCGGAGCTAAGCTACAACGGGAAGAAAAAGTTCTTCCAAGGTGGTACCCCCAGAGATCAAGGACGGATTATTTCGAAGATGCATTCCGGAGGAAGAAGTGAAGCAAGTGATACATTATTGCCACACATCGGATTACGCAGGGCATTTTGCCTCGGCCAAGACAGCTGCAAAGATCCTACAATCGGGTTTCTATTGGCCAACTTTGTTCAAGGATGTCCACGCTTTTGTAAGCTCATGCGATGCTTGTCAAAGAACGGGTAACATCTCGCGGAGAAATGAAGCGCCGCAGAACTTTATATTGGAGGTGGAACCGTTCGATGTGTGGGGAATCGACTTCATGGGACCATTTCCATCATCCTGCGGTAACCTATACATCCTTGTGGCGGTTGACTATGTGACGAAATGGGTGGAAGTACTTGCTAGTCCGAAGAATGATTCAAGCACTGTGTCACGGATGTTCAAAAGAGTCATATTTCCTCGGTTTGGAGTCCCAAGAGTGGTAATAAGTCATGGAGGAGCACACTTTGTTAATAGAGTGATTCAGGGCATATTGACTAAATATGGTGTTCACCATAGAGTAGCCACTCCCTACCATCCCTAAACGAGCGGTCAAGTGGAAGTCCCCAAACGACATGGCCTATTTTGTGCTACCCCCTCTGACCGAATCAGGAATCCATTTTGAGGTCTCATTAGACCTCGGCACAGACTCCGGACAAGAGTCCTCATCCCACGGGTCCTGCTAAGGGCCCGCTCGGTCCTCTCTCTCAACTCTCACTTCTTTGCATTCATTTTAGCTAACATCACATAGAATTGTAGTTCTCTCACATTGCATAGGTTTCATGGGCTTACGACATCCGCAAAAGAGAAATTGGAATGCAACTCCACCTCATCGAAAAAGGTAGCACACTCACCCCTTTCATTCCATTCCTTATTTCTCCTTTTGAATCTCTCCACTAGCCGAGAGTCAACACCGTGGACGGTGTTTGATTCAAGTCTGGGGGGGGAGAGAAATGCACTAACGCACATCATACCCATGAACCCTACACATCATGCATCATTTGCACTTAGAATCATGCATTCCATATTAATAAAAAAAATAAAAAATAAAAAAAAAGGTCTTGCATTTTGTACACAGTTGCATGGATCGTCATCAATAGGTTGCACATGTACATATAGGTCTAGGAATGCTTGCATACACTTGCATAAGGCTTTTCCTCTCAAAGATTTGGTCGGATGATGATGTGGGGGGGAAATAGAGTAAGGATTGGCTTGGAAAGGTTTTAGGAGCTAAGTTTAGATTGATCTAAAGAGTTGAATGGATTGTCGAGTGAGGTAGAAATAGCTGATCCAATCCTAGAGCGAATGAATATCACGTGGGATGATTTTGTCTACTAAAGTCTAGATGGAGTAGAGGTTACGAACCAAGAACGTAACGTCTCCCTAAAAACTACCCTTTGACCTCTAAGTTAGGAAGCAACAAGCCCTAGAAACCACGATGCATCCCGACACTCCTCTGTCATCATCTCGTTAATGAAAATCATTCGGGGACATGAATGCGTCGAAAATGAAGGCTCGGGTCTAAGTTATGGGACAAGGACACAAAAAAAAAGAGAGTTAACTCGTCAAATTCCAACGTCCTAGAAGCCTGGGATTGCATCATATGAAAAAAAAGAGGGGAAAGAAAGAAAAAAAAAGAACACAAAAAAAACACGAATAAAAAGGAGAGACATGGGGCAAGAGAAAACATTGAAGTTATAGGCTAAGTGACTTTTGGGGTTCTCATTTGGGATGTGTTTAGGAGACATGTTCGACAAGTAGGAATTATTTCATCTTAGACCGCAGGAAGCAATGAAAATCCCATTGATAAGATTTCACTCGAGTGTTGGAAAAGATAGAGTATATCAAACCCGATTTCATTCGCAGCGATTTTAACCCGTACAACCAATCCACTCAAAACCCCCATTTGTTCTCCGACTGTATCTTATCACCCCTTGGATAGTTTTATAACTGCACATTTACTCGAGGACGAGCAAACTTCAAGTCTGGGGGATTTGATCACACGGGTTTTTCACCGGTTTTATAATGTCATGCATCACGATTCTTCTCTCATTCTAGGCATTATAGGACGTTAGATGGCCATGGATAGGTTGTTTTGCTTGTTTTTCCTTGCAGGAAGACTCCACGATAAATCCTCACGAAGCGGGCATGGAAGAACAAGAATTCGAGAAGGTTCGGGAAGCTCAGACAAAATGAGCGGCCCGCCCATTTTATGGGCGGTCGCTCATTTTATGAGCGGTCGCTTGCTTTCTCACATGTGTAGAGGAAAATGAGCGACCCGCCTGAAAAATGAGCGACCCGCCTGAAAAATGAGCGACCGCCTGAAATCAAAATCGGCCCAAAAAAGAAAAGCCCGTGTTTTGAGGAGAAAACCTAATTCTGGACTTTCATAAAAAGGGGAGTTTGAGGAGAGAGAAAGGAGGCTACACACTTTGGAGAGAGACTTGACTTGGAAGAGGAGAAAAGGGGGATTTTGGAGATCAAGGAGGCTAGGAGAAGAAGAAGACCACCATTGAAGACCATCTTGAGCATTTCTTCTCCTTTTCCATGTTTCTTCATTTTGCTTTCTGTTTTGAAAACCTAGTTATGGAGTAGTGACTTTGTTGTGGGTGAGGGATCCCCACTTTTGTATGGACCCTAAGCTTAATCTATGATGTCTTTGAGTTTTCCTCTATTGGTTTGATGTTTTGTGCTTAATGCTATTGATTTGGGTGAACCCCTAATTGATATGACCATAGAACACATTGATCATAGGGATATGGGAATGATGTTTGGAACCAAATGTCAAATGAGTGAGTTATTCACATTGGAAAATGGCTTAGCTTGCTTAGGGTTCATGATAGGGTACATTAATGCATCTAGAGATCATTTAGATCATTGGTAGATGGGTAAATCGATTCTCTAGGTAGTGAGTTTAAGCTCGGGATAGACAAACTCTAGAAAAAGTGCTTGAAACCCCCAATTGGAGATAAACCCTAAGACATTGTAGCATCACTAACCATCCATGCGATTCATGAGGGATCCCGAACCTACAACGCCTCAACCCATCGTTTACAAACCGTTAATT
>NW_010966068.1:90574-90877 GCF_000463585.1 Tarenaya hassleriana | reverse complement strand
GAATCGCATGATTCGATTGATTCATAATCTAAAGAATCAAGAAGTCCATCAGAATGAAGTTTCGCTATGCGTTTCTCGTTTATATGGCCAAGTCGACAATGCCAGAGATAGGTCGGGTTTAAGTCGTTCGGCTTAAACCGCTTGGTACTAACATTATAGATCGACCTGCATCCAGATGGTTCATCTTCCAAAACATAAAGGCCATTAAACTGGCAACCCTTACCATAGAGTAAATCGCCTCTATAAATGGACAGACATTTGTTCTCAATAACAAATCTGAAACCATCTGAGTCTAAACATGAT
>NW_010966068.1:84936-90292 GCF_000463585.1 Tarenaya hassleriana | reverse complement strand
CAGAAGCTTCAACTTCTGGTATCTTCGTTATAGAGGCCAACTTATGTATCTAATACCCATGATGAAGAAGTACATAAGTTGGCCTCTATAACGAAGATACCAGAAGTTGAAGCTTCTGCAAGCTTCTTCTCCCTCTGATCTTCCAGGTAGAGTCTGCAATTTCTATACCAATGCCCAATGGCATGACAGAAATAACACTCTTCCTTCTTGGGTTTGGGCTTAGGCTTAGTGACAACACTTGTCAATTTCCTTTTGCCCTTACCTTTGGAACGCTTCCTTTTGTTGGAACTCTTCCCTTGGCTCCCAGCTTTCACTTGGAATGACATATTCAACTGATCAACCATCAATGAATTGTCCATGTCATCTAATTGCTCATGCAACTCCGAAGACATCTTTCCAAGCATCAAGCTGGACACGTCCAGATCATCATCCTCATGCTTCTAATAAGCATCAATGATCGATCCAGAAACCATGGTCAGAGGCTTATCCTTCATAAGGATAGATTGCATGGTGAGATTATTCAGATTCCTGCAACAGATATGTTCTACAGAAAAGGACAGACAAACAGATAGAAAATATGCAAGTCGCTTAGTACACATACTAACACAGACAATAGATGCAATATGACAGGCTCCCACTAAGAAAAACACCCTCAATGAGTTTCTAAGTGAGCTAGGATCCATATTTCACATGCTTTTGAGTCAGCTAGGGCATGACGCTCAAAACCATGCTATTTAGGTAGACAACACTTTGTCAATCACGTGATTCCTAGATGAGTATGGGATAGTGATACGCTATCACTGCATGTTCCTCATCCCATCCTTACCATCAGATCCAAGTCTGACTTGATGACCCAATTCAAGCTCAACCATATTTGAGCTATGAGAATCACGATTTCTCCATACTGCCTCACCAAGATAGTCAGGTACGCTCAGCTAGCGCATGACCCGTAACCATGACGATCGAGGCCTTGACAGTTGCTCTACTAATGGGCGGTAATAGCTTGAGATTGCAGGAGGCATATGTGACTTGAACACTATCATACCTTGACTGAATTCAAGTCAGTTCAGTTAAGTTGTTTCGATCAACTCAGCTGAACTACTCTTAGTTCGATTGAATCGTCTGTGTACATAATCCTTTGGCCAAACAACACTTGCTTACTTTAAATTATGTACCGAAACACTCTCATTGGTTTAACATTCATAATGTTCATCCAATGTGCATTAAAATCTCGGCTCAGACACTTGAAACGATGCAACAATTGCATCTAACAAAAGGAGAAAAAAAAAGGAAAAATCTAAAAGAGAAGAAAAAAGACAAATAGAAATTGCAGAAGCTTGGGATAGCTTGGTAGTTGTTCATCTGATCAACTGACTCTGTCCGAGTCAACACTTGACTCGGTCCGAGTCAGGAGCTGAAATCATCTAGAGATCAATCTGAACCAAAACTTGACAACCGAACAACTTTCTGTACTGACTCTGTCCGAGTCAAAACTGGCTCGGTCCGAGTCAGAAGTCTGTGAGGCCGAGTTTGTTCATTTTGGTTCGTTGTGACTCGGTCGAGTCAACACTTGACTCTGTCCGAGTCAAAACTCTGATCTGTCGTTCTGACTCTGTCGAGTCAAAACTCTGACTCTGTCCAAGTCAAAACTTTGGGAGATCTCTCGTTCTGACTCGGTCGAGTCAACACTTGACTCTGGCCGAGTCAAAACTCTGGTAGACACGAGATCTAGGGTTTCACCCCGTTTGGGTGCGCCATTAAGCCATCTTCGACCCCAAACTCATCCATGCAGCATTCAACAATCAAAATCATCAAAAAAGTATAGATCTCATGTTTACATGCGTTCTAACCATTAAAACCATGAAAAACATGCAAAAATCTATGGTCTACATGCATTTTAACAATTAAAATCATGCAAACCTGCAAAGATCTATTGTTTACATGCAGTTTAACAATTAAAATCATGCAAACAAGCAACAGACCCCGGATCGATTGAGGTAAGCGTTCTAACGTTTCTACGAATCATAGAAGCATGGTTCTAGGGTTTATTAAATTTTTGTTTTACATCCGCTGCGCAAACCCTAGAATCGATCTCTTAGGAATAGGATTCGCTCTAGAGATCCCAGGAAAACCAACAGAATTTTGTGTCATTAGATCACTTACCGGATGCTGGATATTATTTGGGTTTATTTTCACATCATTGGATTATCCATCGAGATATGGATGGTGATTTTTGTCGATATGTAGGGACTCGGTCAATGTGTTGTCTAAATATGCTCATAACTTTCAGCGCGTATATTAGATCTGCGTGATCATGGTGCTATACGTAGTTATTAAAAAACCTTTTCTAATGACATAAAGAATTATTTAGACACGTTTGTGGAAGTTATGAAGTTAATGTTGGGTTTTCGTCGCTACGTGTTCCTAGCATGCGATCTCATCGATCTAGGGTTTGGTTTCTAGGTTTCATGCAGCGGAAGAAAAAGATCTAAACCTAGCCAAACGTCACACAAAAACCAATTGTGCAATAACCCGAAAGAATATGTATATCACTGTGGGAATCGTATACTTACCTTTTTCCTGAAGAAATGGAAGTAAGAGTCGATCCGGGGTCTGTTTAATCACCTAGGACTGAAGTTACAGTCCTTCTACACGTATCCACACCGACGGGAAGGATTCCAAACGCTTTTGGAACCGATCTGCTAGGATCTGTGAAGTATATCAAGTGGGATCTAATCCCGTGAGCTAAAACTATTAAAGAAACGATTTCTTCTGAGTTTTTGCTCTGTCTTTGGGTTCTGAAAGTGAGTTCTACTCTAAGGACGGCGTCCAACACCTCCTTATAAGTTAGAAACCCTAATCCTTGTGAAAAGAGACTTTTTCCGAGTATTGACTTGGTCCGAGTCAGAACTCTGACTTGGCCGAGTCAGAACGAATCAGCCCAAGCCCATTGTCAACTCTTGACTCGGCCCATTGAGTATTGACTCTGTCCGAGTCAAAACTTTGACTCGGTCCGAGTCAAAACATCATCGCCCAAAACACTTTCTGGACTTCGACTCGCATGGAACTGACTCGGTCCGAGTCAAATACTGACTCGGTCCGAGTCAGAAGGCTGAATTCGTCCCGACACTCTGATTTGATCCGAAAAACCGTTTGTTCGACCAAATCCAAGTCTTCATTTCCGATACTTCACATATAAGTCCATCCCTAATGGTGTGTGACCCTGTAGGCCCATTCGCAGTGGCAGCAATCCCGAGAACCATTCCCGATCTACAAGTCATGGTTAGCCTCTAGCAAGACGCCATGACTACCCACGTTCAATTGAGTTAGAGGTGATCTAACTAAGGCAGTAACACCTCGAGTTCTGATCCTTTGTCTCACGATATCATATGCTGAACAAGGGCATGGTTTGAGCCACCCTTCAAGTTCAACTGCTTTCTCGTCTTGGCAAATCAACTAATAAAATAGATGCAACTTCATCTATAGCGTGGCCACGCATTTTCATAGTTCGATTTCCACGAGAGGGCCCAGCGATATCTCTCCTGTTAAGGAGGTGACAAGTCCCATATTGCATGTCTACTATCTCCATATGATTCGTGAACGTGTCTGATCAACGCCGTTATAATCATCCGGTTAAAGACGAAGTTTGACGCAGTCAAGACACGCCACTCCTCATATCAGAACTTCAGACATCTCAGGTCTGAGGTGATGCGCACGCACCGAGTTATATATATTACCCGATTCGTGCCACTATCCGCAAGTATATGGTAGTTGTAGTAACGGGGTCGAACACGAGGACTAGGTTGTGTTAATCTATCCCTAAACTAGATTGATGGTTAAATAAAAATATGATTTGTGATGAGTGTCGGAATACAAGAAAACAAGCAAAATTAACGGATTGTAAAACGATGGAATTGAGGCGTTGTGGGTTCGGGATCCCTCAAGAATTGCATGGACGGTTGATGATGCTACAATACCTACGGGTTTATCTTCCAAAAAGGGGGATTTCAAGCATTTCATCTAGGGTTTGTCTCTCCCGAGCTTAAACCCACTACCTAAAGAATTGATTTACCCATTCCCAATGATCCAAATGATCTCTAGATGCATTAACATACCCCATCATGAACCCTAAGCAAGCTAAGCCATCTCCCAATGTGAATAACTCACTCATTCGATGTTTGGTTCCAAACCTCATCCCCATATCCCTATGATCAATGTGTTCTAACATCATACCAACTAAGATTTCGTCAAAGTTGATAGCATTAAGTACAAAACATCAAACCCATGGAAGAAAACTTAAAGCATCATAGATTAAGCATAGATGTCCATACAAAAGTGGGGATCCTTCCCCCACAACAAAAGTTACTACTCCATACCTAGGGTTTCAAAACAGAAAACAAAATGAGGAAACATAGAAAGGGAAAAGAGAAGCTCAAGATGGTCTTCAATGGTAGCTTTCTTCTTCTCCAAGTTTCCTAGGTCTCCAAAATCTCCTCTTTCACTTTTCCAAGGTGTTTTTCTTCAAGTTGGTCGAGTCCCCCTCCTCTCTCCTCAAACTCCCTTTTTTATGCAAGTGCAGCAGCTAAGTTTCTCCTAAAAAATCGGGCTTTTCCTTTTTGGGCCGGATTTAATAACGCGCGGTTGCTCACTTTTTCTTAAGGTTCACCCGTTTTTGTCTTCAGGGTCGTCCGTTTTTTTGGTTCCAGGCGACCGCTCGTTTGTTCAGGCGACCGCTCGTTCTTCATAGTGCACGGGCGACCGCCTGGTTTCTTGAGCGACCGCCTGTTCTCGTGATTTCGGCGTCGAGCGACCGCTCGTTTAAATGGACGGGCCGCCCATTTTTTCTGATCAAATTCTCGAGATGAATTTCGCTAATGGGCGACCGCTCGGCAAAATGAGCGGGCCGCCCTTTTTTCTGAGCTTTTCGGGTCTTCTCGATTCTGCTCCTTTTACGTGCCTTGTGGGTGAATGTCCTCGTTTGATCATCCTGCATGAAAAATGGAGAAAAGAATCCTACCCATGACCGTCTAACGTCCTATTATGCCTAAGGTATGTGCAAAGTGTGATGTAAGACGTTAGAAAAACCGGTGAAAATCCCGTATGATCAAATCCCCCCAGACTTGAGGTTTGCTCCTCCTCAAGTAAGTTGTGTAGCTATGAAACTATCCAGGGGTGATAAAATATAATCAGAAAACAAATGGGGTTTGAAGTAGATTGATGGTACGGGTTAGAGTCGCTGTGAATGAAATCGGGTTTGGTGTACTCTATCTTCTCCAACATTCAAACGAAAAATTATCAATGGGATTTCTATTGTTTCCCGCAACCTAAAATGGAATATCTCTTACTTGCCGAGCAT
>NW_010966068.1:79160-84543 GCF_000463585.1 Tarenaya hassleriana | reverse complement strand
TTAGGGAGACGTTTCGTGCTTGGTTCGTAACTTCTACTCCATCTAGACTTTAGGAGACAAAATCATCCCACGTAACATCCATTCGCTCTAGGGTTGGATCAGCTATTTCTACCTCACCCGACAATCCATTCAACTCTTTAGATAAATCTAAACTTAGCTCCTAAAACCTTACCAAACCAATCCTCACTCTATACCCCTACATTGTTATTCAGCCAAATTTTCGAGAGGAAAACCTTATGCAAGTGTGTGTGTGGTCCTAGATCTATATGCACATATGCAACCTATTAGTGGCGATTCATCCAAGTATGTTGATCACACGAGTTTTTCACCGGTTTTATAACGTCATGCATCACAATTCTTCTCACATTCTAGGCATCATAGGACGTTAGATGGCCATGGATAGGTTGTTTTGCTTGTTTTTCGTTGCAGGAAGACCACGATGAATCCTCACGAAGCGGGCACGGAAGAACAAGAATTCGAGAATGCTCGGGAAGCTCAGACAAAATGAGTGACCCGCCCATTTGTTGGGCGGTCGCTCATTTTGTGAGCGGTCGCTCATTTTATGAGCGGTCGCTTGTTTTTTCGCGTGTCAGAGGAAAATGAGCGACCCGCCCATTTTATGGGCGGTCGCTCATTTTGTGAGCGGCCGCTCATTTTATGAGCGGTCGCTTGTTTTTTCGCGTGTCAGAGGAAAATGAGCGACCCGCCCGAAAAATGAGCGACCGGAAGAAAAATGAGCGACCCGCCTGAAAAATGAGCGACCGCCTGAAATCAAAATCGGCCCAAAAAGGAAAAGCCCATGTTTTGAGGAGAAAACCTAATTATGAACTTTCACAAAAAGGGGAGTTTGAGGAGAGAGAAAGGGCGGATTTTGGAGATCAAGGAGGCTAGGAGAAGAAGAAGACCACCATTGAAGACCATCTTGAGCATTTCTTCTCCTTTTCCATGTTTCTTCATTTTGCTTTCTGTTTTGAAACCCTAGTTATGGAGTAGGGACTTTGTTGTGGGTGAGGGATCCCCACTTTTGTATGACCGAAGAAATGCTGAGAGAGAACAACGCACGAAGAGAACAGCCCGATATGGCCGAAGAGTTGTTGAGAGGGGCCAATGGCCAAAGAGGTCCAGCCCAAGCAGCCCCCTGAACGCTTCGAACGTACACACAACCGAAGCATACTCAGTTACTATCATGCATCAGTCGGGGACCACTAGAAGAACTTGAACTCCTACCGCAATGCATCCAAATGCTCAACAACATGAGTTTCCGTGGGAGACCAAATGAGGACCCGAATGCTCACCTTACGAACTTCAAGATGAACTGTAAGGCAATCAAGAAGGGACCGGGGATTACTCTTGAAGACGTATTCCTTGAAACTTTCCCCTACTCGCTTACGGAGAGAGCTAGAGATTGGCTCTACACTCTTGAGCCAAACTCTATCTCGACATGGGGTGAGATGGAAGAACAATTCCTTATGCAGTACTACTCCCCTACCAAGACTCAACATGCGAGGAATCGGATCAATGCATTTGTGCAAGAGGATGGGGAGAATCTCCATGATGCATGGGAACGCTTCAAGGAATATCAAAGAATGTGTCCTCACCATGGAATGGAAAGAGACTACCTTTTGTCCATCTTTATCCATGGGTTGAAGGATGATACTCGGTCTTGGATTGATGCAGCGTGTGGAGGTGACATATATGACATCCCTTTCCAAGAGCTAGAGGCGACAATTGCAAAACTGGCCAAGGGACGCAGCCATACGTCCAACGAGTTCAGTAGAAGGAGCTCGGTGAAAGGTGATGTGGGAGAGAACGCAGCTCTTAAGGCAGTGTTGGCCGACCTTGCTGAGATAAAAGTTCAACTCGCCAACGCTAAACAAGTAGCTGCTGTGGAGGATCAAAATTTAGCGCAAGTTCATGGGTATGTACATGGTTGATCAAGAAGCGGAAGAAGCCAATTATCTCGGGCCTAATCAATACACTCATCCGTCCAACCTATACAACCCGGGATTGAGGAATCATCCCAATTTCTCCTACAAGAACACGTCGAATGCGCTTAATCCTCAACCCGCCTTCCAACGGAACAATTAAGGACCTCCGGGTTTTCAATCAAAGTATCAACAACAAGGTCAAGGGAGCCAAGGCTACCAAGGGGATTCTAACTACAGATCGCAGCAAGTACAACCCAAGGAGCAAGACCCGGACATCAAGGATATGCTATTGCAAATTCTCCAAGGTCAAAAATCGCAAGGAGTATCCATTGGGAGTATTGAAAATGAGCAAATTGCATTCAAGAAACAATTGGAAGGAGTACAAGCTCACTTGAAGATCTTGGACAATCAAGTGGCTCAACTCGCATCTTCCTCCTCATCAAGACAGCAAGGCATGCTCCCCGGTAAGAACGAGATGAACCCTCGGGAATATATCAATGCAGTGGAGCTGAGGAGTGGAAAACAACTTCCGGAGATCACCCCTCCGATGGTTGAGAAGACATCACCTCCAAGGCTAACAAGAGAGGAAAAAAGCAAGGCTGTAGAGGAAGACACTCCAAAGGTGCAAGAACATGAGAAAGAACCCATCTACATTCCACCGCCACCTAAGGTACCTCCAATCCCTTTTCCTTCTCGTCTAAGGAAATTTAATGAGGAAAGTCAGTTTGGGAAGTTTGCGGAGATGTTGAAAAAGATGGAGATTACGATGCCCTTTCATGAGGTAATTCTCAAAATGCCCTCATATGCGAAGTTTCTAAAAGACATCTTGGCGAGGAAAAGGGTTGTGGAAAAGGAAACAGTAGCCCTTAGTACCGAGATCAGTGCTGCAATCATGAAGCATGAACTTCCCCCGAAAATGGCTGATCCGGGAAGTTTCTCTATCCCTTGTAAGCTAGGAAACATCGACATCGATCGAGCCTTGTGTGAGCTTGGAGCGAGTGTAAGTCTAATGCCCTTGTCAATCTACAAGAAATTGAACGTCGGTGAGCTAAAACTGACAAGGATGGCATTACAATTAGCGGATAGATCGATCAAGTACCCAGCGGGAATATTAGAAGATGTACCTTTGAAGATTGGTGAGTTTTATGTACCGGTCGATTTTGTTGTGCTAGACATGGATGAAGACTCCAAAGTTCCAATCATTTTAGGACGACCATTTTTTAGTACAGCGGATGCCATAGTGCACGTTCGGGCTGGGAGATTAACTATGAAGATCGGAGATGAAACAGTTGAATTCTCACTTGATCAGAACTTGAAGCAGCCCTCGACCAATGATACGGTATGTTATGCGGATATACTTGAAGCAACGGCGGAAGAAGTGATCGGAGAATTTTGTGAAGTAGACTCGCTTGAAGCGTCACTAATAGCCGTAGAAGCAAGTCTATACAGCAATTGGGAGGAGATTGAAGAGATAAGACGAGAGTTGGACGGTCAAGAAGCCGAAAATGAAATTCCAGCAAAAACAGGCGACCCGCCCGAAAAATGGGCGACCCACCCGTTTTCAAGACCTGATGCGTGAAGTAGACCCGCTAGAAGTGTCACTAATGGCCGTAGAAGCAAGCCTATACAGCAATTGGGGGGAGATTGAAGAGATAAGACGAGCATTGGACGGTCAAGAAGCCGAAAACGAAATTCCAGCAAAAACAGGCGACCCGCCCGAAAAATGGGCGACCCACCCGTTTTCAAGACCTGATGGTGAAGTGCAGAACAAAATGAGCGACCCGCCCAAAAAATGGGCGACCAGCTCATTTTGTCTGAGCAATGACACTGTTCACGCGAGCGACCGATACCAAAAATGGGCGACCCAGTGTAAAAAACGGGCGACCCGCTCGAATTGTCTGAGCAAAATTGATAAGGACACTGTAGAAGCGAGCGACCGCCCGTCAGAATGGGCGACCCGCCCGTTTTCTCTGAGCAAAAACAATCCGGGTACTGTAGAAGCGAGCGACCCACCCGAAAAATGGGCGACCCGCCTGTTTTCACATGGAGATGAAGACTTGGACCCCGGAAGCATCCTGTCGACCCCCCATACCGTTCTTGACTCATCTCAAGGTTCAAAAGAGAAATCATACACTGATTGGGACCCCGAACTTGCTCCACAAGCGGAGAAACGAGTGCTAGAGCTCCATCACCTAGAGGAAATTCGCTTGGACGCATATGAAAACGCGCGGATTTACAAGGAGCGGGCCAAGAAGTGGCACGACCGGCACATCCTCGATCGAAACCTCCAACAAGGTTGGACGCATATGAAAACGCGTGGATTTACAAGGAGCGGGCCAAGAAGTGGCACGACCGGCACATCCTCAATCGAAATTTCCAACAAGGTGACCTCGTTCTTTTATTTAATTCTCGACTAAAACTTTTTCCAGGAAAACTGAAATCGAGGTGGTCGGGACCGTTCATCATAAAGAACGTCACCTCTCATGGAGCGGTAGAACTCGACAACGGAAAAGGCGGAACTTTCATGGTCAACACTCAAAGACTCAAGCCATACAATCCAGGGAGTATTAGACCAGAAGGAGGTACCTCTGTACTCTCCCTCTCTTTAATCGATTGAACCGCATTTCGGTCTAGCTACGACCTTAACTAGCAACCCGGTTCATACCGGGATGTATATTCTTCACCTTCTTTGTTTCTTTTCTCTTTTCTTAATCAAGCCTCCAAAATTTCCTCGTAACAACCTCTTCGATCAAATACAACACGAATGCGAGGAAAGATCAGTTTTGCATCGAAAAACTCGGGAAGTGAGCGGTCGCCCATTTTATGAGCGACCAGCTCTTCAAAAAAAAAAAACGACTGGTCGCCCATTTTTTGGGCGACCCGCTCATTTTCTCTGAGCAAAAATCACTCCCGCCGAGCGACCGCCCATTTTTTGGGCGACCCGCTCATTTATTCTGATCATTTTTCGATGATTTTCCATGTGTTTCAGATGGATTTTTTGCAGCCATTGGGGTAAATCACGGAAGTATATTTCGGACAACATACCGATCATACAAGACTTCAAGGCTCAAGACACGCCCTTTTCAAGTCTTGTAGATGCGGCCCCATCAATGTTGTCCTATCCTTTGTGGAGGCCACTCCGTTTCAATCCCGATCGAAGAAGGAAACTCTCGCCGTACACCGAGTTCAAAACAGGGGAATCAAAGCTTCATGTTTCCTTCACATTGCATAGGATCACAACAAAAAGAAGACACCGAAGTGGAAGATCACTCCACCGGAAGAGGTAACACACTTACTCTTTTTATACTCCCCACTAGACGAGAGTTAACACCGTGGACGGTGTTCAATTCAAGTCTGGGAGGAGGAGTGATACTAACACATTTCGATCCATGAGCCATGCATTCCACATGCATTACATACTTAGAGCCTTGCAATTCATGTCCTAAAAAAAAAAA
>NW_010966068.1:77925-78805 GCF_000463585.1 Tarenaya hassleriana | reverse complement strand
TTTGACCTCTAAGTTAGGAAGCCTATAGGAAGCAACAAGCCCTAGGAAATACGATGCATCCCGACACTCCTCTGTCATCATTCGTTAATGAAAATCATTCGGGGACATGAGTGCGTCGAAAATGAAGGCTCGGGTCTAAGTTGTGGGACAAGGACACAAAAAAAAAGAGTGAACTCGTCAAATTTCAATGTCCCGTCAAATTCCAACGTCCTAGAAGCCCGGGATTGCAGAAAAAAAAAGAGAGAAAGGGAAAGAAAGAAAAAGAAGAAGAAAACAAAAATCTGAATAAAAAGGAAAGATATGGGGCAAGAGAAAACATTGAAGTTATAGGCTAAGTGACTTTTGGGGTTCTCATTTGGGATGTGTTTAGGAGACATGCTTAGCAAGTAGGAACTATTTTATCCTAGACCGCAGGAAGCAATGAAAATCCCATTGATAAGATTTCGCTCGAGTATTGGAAAAGATAGAGTATACCAAACCCGATTTCATTCGCAGCAACTTTAACCCGTACAACCAATCCACTCAAAACGCCCACTTGTTCTCCGACTATATCTTATCACCCCTTGGATAGTTTTATAATTGCACATTTACTCGAGGACGAGCAAACCTCAAGTCTGGGGGGATTTGATCACACGGGTTTTTCACCGGTTTTATAACGTCATGCATCACAATTCTTCTCACATTCTGGGCATCATAGGACGTTAGATGGCCATGGATAGGTTGTTTTGCTTGTTTTTCCTTGCAGGAAGACTCCACGATGAATCCTCACGAAGCGGGCACAGAAGAACAAGAATTCGAGAATGCTCGGGAAGCTCAGACAAAATGAGCGACCCGCCCATTTGTTGGACGGTCGCTCATTTTGTGAGCGGTCGCTCATTTT
>NW_010966068.1:73626-77606 GCF_000463585.1 Tarenaya hassleriana | reverse complement strand
TGATCACACGGATTTTTCACCGGTTTTATAACGTCGTGCATCACAATTCTTCTCACATTCTAGGCATTATAGGACGTTAGATGGCCATGGGTAGGTTGTTTTGCTTGTTTTTCCTTGCAGGAAGACTCCACGATGAATCCTCACGAAGCGGGCACGGAAGAACAAGAATTCGAGAATGCTCGGGGAGCTCAGACAAAACGAGCGACCCGCCCATTTTATGGGCGGTCGCCCGTTTTGTGAGCGGTCGCCCATTTTATGGGCGGTCGCCCGTTTTGTGAGCGGTCGCCCGTTTTGTGAGCGGTCGCCCGTTTTTGGAGATCAAGGAGGCTAGGAGAAGAGGAGGACCACCATTGAAGACCATCTTGAGCATTTCTTCTCCTTTTTCCATGTTTCTTCATTTTGCTTTCTGTTTTGAAACCCTAGTTATGGAGTAGTGACTTTGTTGTGGGTGAGGGATCCCCACTTTTGTATGGATATCTATGCTTAATCTATGATGTCTTTGAGTTTCTTCCATGGGTTTGATGTTTTGTGCTTAATGCTATTGATTTGGTTGAAACCCTAATTGATATGATTGTAGAACACATTGATCATAGGGATATGGGAATGATGTTTGGAACCAAATGTCAAATGAGTGAGTTATTCACATTGGGAGATGGCTTAACTTGCTTAGGGTTCATGATAGGGTACACTAATGCATCTAGAGATCATTTAGATCATTGGGAGATGGGTGAATCGATCCTCTAGGTAGTGAGTTTAAGCTTGGGAGAGACAAACTCTAGAAGAAGTGCTTGAAACCCCCATATGGAGGATAACCCATAGACATTGTAGCATCATTAACCATCCATGCGATTCTTGAGGGATCCCGAACCTACAACGCCCCAAACCATCGTTTTACAAACCGTTAATTTTACTTGCTTTCTTGTATTCTGATCCTTACCACAAACCACATTTTTACTTGACCATCTAATCTAGCTTAGAGATAGACTAATACATCCTAGTCCTCGTGTTCGACCCCGGTACTACAACTACCATATACTTGCGGATAGTGGTACGAATCGGGTATTAAATATAAGACTCGGTGCGTGCGCATCAAGTATGTACAAAATGCAAGACTTGTTTTTTTTTCGATGGATATGGAATGCATGATTCTAAGTGCAATTTATGCATGATGTGTAGAGTTCATGGGTACGATGTATGTTAGTGTCACTCCTCCCCCCCACACTTGAATCAAACACCGTCCACGGTGTTGACTCTCGTCTAGTGGAGAGTTTTCAAAGAGAAATAAGGAATGGATGGAATGAAGGGGATGATTGTGTTACCTTTTTCGATGAGGCGGAATCGCATTCCAATATCTCTTTTGCGGTTGTCGTAAGCCCATGAAGCCTATGCAATGTTAGGGAACTACAGTGCAATGCGATGTTAGCCAAAATGATTGCAAAGGGGTGAGGGTGAAGAGGGAGGACCGAGCGGGCCTTTAGCAGGACCCTGTTGGTTTGGTGCTCTATGATGTACTGTTTATGAGCTATGATTATGATACATTTGATGTATTGACACTTTCTATAGTTTTATGGATTAGTGTTTGATTCATTACGTATTATGCATGCTTTAATATGTTATGAAATCCGTGTATCATTATGAATGATACTAAACTCCCTGGTCTTGTGTCGTTGTGGGAACAACGACATAATAAGACTAGTATGATGTGTGATAGATGATCATAGGATTGATCATAGGTATTGGATACGATCACAGTCATAGGTATTCGTTGGAGAACGGAATACTGGAATGACCCGCATGAGATTGTCACATGGATTAGAGTCATGACTTGAATCTCATATGACGGTTCCATGATCGGATCCTTAGACCTGAGATATCTACGGAATCCAACATGAGGAGTTTCGTGCTTTGAATACGTCAAACGTCCTGCGTAACAGGAGGACTATAAAGGCGTGTATCAGGTACGAAACGAATCATGTACTGGATTGTAGATAGTCAAGACGGGATTTGTACCTCTCGTAAAAGAGAGAGATATCGCTGGGCCCCTCGTGTGAGCGAGACTGTAGAAATGTGTGGCCGCACTATAGACGAACGTCGTCTATTTCAGACAGTCGAACTCAGTGAACGAGAAAGCAGTCGAATCAGATAAGGTGGCTTGTCCATGCCTTATGTTCGACATATGATATCGCGATACAAAAGGATCATCAACCGGAATCATCACCGGCGTTCGTATGATCACGAACAAACTCTATTCGAGATAGGTAGTCATAGTGTCTTGCTAGAGACCGCCTATGACTTGTGTAACCGAAATAAGAGATTTCGTGTTATACTGCTATATCGGATGAGCCTACAGGGTCACACACAATAGGGATGGACAAGTACGTGTGCTAAATTATCCCGATTAGGAATCCTAATTGGATTGAGATTCCTAATTGGAATAGGAATCCTAATGGGATTAGGAATCCTATTATGTATAGGAATCCTAATGAGATTAGAATTCTATTACATCTAGGAAACCTAATGAGATTAGAATTCTAATAGGTTTAGGAAACCTAATTAGATTAGGATTCCTAGTAATCTATTCCTTGTCAAATTAGGATTTTGGAAAGTCTATATAAAGAGAATGTCTTCTAGGGTTTTAAGAAAAGAAAAAAGAAAAAAGGAAAAGAAGAAAAAAAGAAGAAAAATAAAACCCTAAGCCTCCAAAAACCTAGCACACAAGAGAGATCGAGATCTCTAGTCCTAGCAGACAAGTTCCAAGGTGTTGGAATCCATCCCGACGTATGGATACGTGTAGAGGGCGAGGTATTCTTCCTGCCTAGAGTGATCGGACGAACAGATCAATTGATACAAGCCCCGGATCGATTGAGGTAAGCGTTCTAACGTTTCTACGATTCATTAGAAGCATGGTTCTAGGGTTTATTAAATTTTTGTTTTACATCCGCTGCGCAAACCCTAGAATCGATCTCTTAGGAATTAGATTCGCTCATGAGATCCCAGGAAACCCAACACAAAACACATACGAATCCCTAACCCATAGTCGTGGATCTACTCACGGTTCGTAGAAAACAACAAAAAGCTCATAAAGAAAGAGATAAAAGAGAGGAAAGAAAGTCTCATGCAGATGTGTAGTCTCTACGATCGAATCTTCTTCTTCTTCCCGAAATCTTGTGAACTTCGTATTCTTCTCTCACCAAAAGCTCTCCAAATATCTGTATCTAGGTGTTCTCTAAGGCTCTCTCCTGTTCTGGGACGTGGCTAGGGCTTTTTTATAACCCTAGGGCGGCTCCCAAGAATCCTATTCCCATTCTGGTGCTGAAAATCGCGAAACAGGATTTTAGACTGGACCCGGACCGATTCCAGGTGGATCCGGACCGGATCCAGATTCCTGGGGTCGAGTTCTGCGTTCCGGACTCGGACCGGATCCAATTGGATCCGGCCCTGCACTGGCAGTTTTCTGGTCTTTGCGATTTCGCTCATAACTTTCTGCTCCAGTGTCGGATTTACGCGATTTTGGTGTCTACGCGAAGCTCTTGAAGTGCTCTTTCCAATGTACAATTTCGCACGATTTGGACCTCTGTGGAGAAAGATATTGATGTTGCAACATGAGTACCTCATCCGGACTTCTCCTTTAACGCTCCAAATGGCTCCTTTTCGAGTCCAATCATCTTCGAAACCTGTAATATGCAAAACTAAAGCATAACCGGGTTTTTGTGTCCTAGCACGCCTAGAATGTCTATGAATGCATGTGATTATCCTGTAAAACCTAGACAAACTCTTATCAAAATATAGAGAAAAATAGGAGTTATCAAATCCCCCCAGACTTAAACCTTTGCTCGTCCTCGAGTAAAGAACGAAGGAATAAAATCTGCAAAACAGGGAATGACGAATATCAAATAGCATCATCGCGAGACTCAAAAGCAGAACATCCATCCAATACCTGTTTCCCGAGAAACGTACCCAAACCGGTCTACTATGATCTT
>NW_010966068.1:66906-67304 GCF_000463585.1 Tarenaya hassleriana | reverse complement strand
GAGTAGGTGTCGATCATTCAACATGGCTTACTTTGTACTACCTCCTCTCACCCAAGAAGGCATCAAATTCGAAGTCCAGACGGATATTGGCATGGAATCCGACCAAGGATACTCATCTCACGGGTCTGATGGGTTTCCTGGGATCTCTAGAGCGAATCCTATTCCTAAGAGATCAATTCTAGGGTTTGCGCAGCGGATATAAAATAAAAATAAACCCTAGAATTGATCTCTTAGGAATAGGATTCGCTCTAGAGATCCCAGGAAACCCATCAGACCCGTGAGATGAGTATCCTTGGTCGGATTCCATGCCAATATCCGTCTGGACTTCGAATTTGATGCCTTCTTGGGTGAGAGGAGGTAGTACAAAGTAAGCCATGTTGAATGATCGACACCTACTC
>NW_010966068.1:66204-66808 GCF_000463585.1 Tarenaya hassleriana | reverse complement strand
TCCGAGGTTGATTCCTACGCTCTCTGCAATCAAAGTGACTATACCTCCAAAACAAATTGAACCAAGATCGAAAGAGAGTACCGAGTGTATGTGGAGGATGACCCTCGAGGCTATGTCGGCGACTTCAGGCCGGTTATGCATCATGAAGTGGAGGGGTCCCATGAGGAGGTTGAGTTCAGTGATTGAGACGATTTGTGGATCTTCTCGTGCGAGTAAGCGCAGGCCATGAACTGCTGGAGATAGCGAATCGCGGGGTGTCAGATCATGAGGGCTTCGAGTTCCCATGGGCGGAAAGTACCCGCTGCGATCTTCTTGTGCGAGTAAGCGCAGGCCAGATGGTTCGGGCTTTGGTGACTGTGATCTTCGGAATCGCTGCGTTAGTGCTCATCTCGACGCCCAGAATTTCTGCAAGTTGTTCCACCCGGAGATAGAATTGCCGCCCTTCAAGTCTGAAGCCAATGTAACCTTCCCGAGGGTTACCATTCGTCAGGATGAAGCATTTGAAGGTGCAAGCGAATTCTGTTGTCAGTCTTCGGTAAGTCCGAGGGTTGGCTTGGAAGAGGCGATCCCAGCCCGCGAGTTGAAAAATATCCCTGATTCTCTC
>NW_010966068.1:64428-66133 GCF_000463585.1 Tarenaya hassleriana | reverse complement strand
TGATTCCTCTGTTTTGGACTCGATGTAGGACGAGTGCTTCCTCGTCGGATTGGGGTTGGAATGAAGTTGGTTCCACAAAAGGTGCATCGGCATTGATGGGAGCCGTATCTACGAGACTTGAGAAAGGCATTCCCTGCGGCTTGAAGTCATGGAGGATGGGTATTCTGTCCGAAATGTATTTGCACGCTTTGCCCCAGCGACTTCTGGAATCCATCTGAAATAGCTGAAAAATGTCAAGAATTCGTCAGAAAAAACGGGCGGGCCGCCTGGTTTTGCGAGCGGTCGCTCGTTTTCTTGGATTGAAACAGTTGATTCCAGGCGACCGCTCGTGCGGTCGCTCAAAACGGGTCGGGCGGTCCGCCTGAAGAGGCGAGCGACCGCTCGTTTTCATCCGCAAGTGGGCGACCGCTCGAAAAACTGAGCGGGCCGCCCATTTTTTCTGTGAAAAAGTTTATCAGACCTGATTTCAAGGAAATGCTGCATAAACATGAAGTCCGACAAGATTATCAACATTTAAGCACGTCAAAACATCATATAATAATACCGACAATCCAAAAAGGGCAGCACGAGACAAGAGTTTTAAACACATGAAAACATCGTTCTACGGGAAATATTAAACTTTCTATCCTAACGATGATCGAATCAAGGGGCCGTCTTCTTGTTCCCCTTGCTGGCCTCGGATGCAGATGAGCCTTCTTCCTCAGACTCCTGGTCTGATTCTCTCGCATCGGAGTCGTCGTTACCTATCATCTTCTCACACGCTCGCATTATCTCTCGTTGGGCACTTCTCTATCGATGTTGTGAGCGTGGCTTCCAAAGTGCCCATCTGATCTTCCATGGATTCCTCGAGGGAGGTGAGTCGGGGGCGGAATCCCTCGATAGTCGTGAGTCGAGTGTCGAAGCTTTCTAGCTTCTGCAAGATGAGGTCAAGCCGAGGGTCGGGGGTGGAGCTCGATTGACCTTCAACTCCCGATGTCGAGGGGTCAGTTGTTCTCCCTCTCCCGATTCTCAATCGATCCGGGGTAATATCGAGAAAGTCCAGCCGCAGGGTATCGGGTGTGAACGTCTCGATCTGCTCGCACGGGATCACAAGGCTTCGTGTCATCCCGTCATCGCCCTTGAAGATCCACTGTCATCCCCTTCGCTGAATGTGCCCTCGGAGTCGGAGGGCGTCCATGTCCAGGAGGATATGATCATCGACCATATCAGCTTCGTAGAATACTATTCCCGTGTCGATCCGCTGTGCTATCTTTGTGATCATACCACCCACACAAATGCACGTCTCATTGGCCTTGGTGGAGGCCAACGTGTGGAGATGCATGGCTACCCGTGAAGCTAAGTCCATGTTGCTCCATTGGGCACGGACATACATGTCGAAAGTTGGACCATCATGAAACTCCCGTAATGCTTGATAGAGGTAACCCAGGTCGATTTTGTGGATCTTACCGGGTTCGTCTCGCGCGAAAATGAAGTTGGACATGACTTGATGCGCGTATCGGATTGTCGGATGCTGTACCCATGAAATCTTCCCCGCTGAGCTTGAGTACCGGCGGACTATCTTCTTCCAAAAATCTTGGAGGACATATGCGGAAATCATCAGTAGTAAGGAGTGCGTTCCCCTTTGGACCTCCAGGATGTCTGCAAATTGCGCCATGCTTAGTCTCACCCATTTCTTGTTCAAGCGGAATTCCATGTACGCTTCGTC
>NW_010966068.1:57675-64117 GCF_000463585.1 Tarenaya hassleriana | reverse complement strand
CGTATGCTTCATCGTGTCGGCCGATCTTGACCAGCTTGGGTGGTCCTTCGACGAGGAGATTCTGCTTCGTCTCCAATATCTCGGTGATTGTGTCCGGTCTCATCTCTCTCTTTTGAGAGAACTCGGCTTCCTGTGTCGACGAAGCGACGTCGCTTGTGCGGGCTCTTTTTGGTGCCATCTGCAAAGGTATAGTCGATATGGATTGGGGCAGTGGGGTTAGGGTGAGAAAAATAGAGTGATTTTTCGGATTTCAGAGAAAACGAGCGGGCCGCCTGCTTTCACAGGCGGTCGCTCGTCTTTCGGACGGTCGCTCGAAAAAAACGAGCGACCGTTCACTGGTTCGGAAGATCGAGATTTCGACCAGAAATCGGGATTTTCCGGTCGAAATCGATCAAAACTAACCCTAGCAGCTATACCCATCAAAACTTTCGACCTATCTTTAACCAAAATACCCTAATGTTACGATTTTGAAGGGAGGAATTGGTTAGGGTTTCGGAGAGGGTAGATCTGTGTGGGGTTTGAGCGTGGTGGTTCTGGAACGACGGCGGCGCGGTGGGGCTTCGAAGCGGCGGACTCGGTCATGGTGGCTAGGGAAATCGATCGCCGGCGAGAGAGAAGGGGAGAGAGTGTTGGTAATTTTTCATGAAGTGGTGGCTCTCTCCCCCGAAATCGAGTTCAAAAAACTCGATTTCGAGACCGAACGGTCGCTCGGTTTCTCGGGCGATCGCTCGATATTTATTATTATATATATATATATTTTTCGAACAGTGCGAGCGATCGCTCGATTGTTCAAGCGGTCGCTCGATTGTTCGAGCGGTCGCTCGATGAATGGGCGGTCGCCTGGTTTACCGGGTGGGCTGCTCATTTTCTCTGTCGTCCGGCGCATGCTAAAATTTTTTATCCCCCGTTTTCCCTCCCGACGAAAGGACTTGTTTGATTGGAGTGATTTGGGAGAATTTGGAGCCTTTCATGGTGAATAAAAGAAGAAAAGAAGAAAAGAACGAGGTTCGAAGAATTTACATCCCGGGGTTAACTGGGGTTGCTAGTTAAGATCGTAGCTAGACCGATGTGGCATTCAGTCGATCAAAGAAAAGGAGAGTACAGAGGTACCTCCTCCCGGCTTAGCTTTCCCCGGGTTGTATGGTTTGATCCTTTGGGCTTGACCATGAATGACCCGCCCTTCTCGTTGTCGAGTTCCACCGCTCCATGTGAGGTGACATGCTTTATGGTGAACGGTCCCGACCATCTCGATTTCAACTTTTCTGGAAAAAGTTTTAGTCGAGAATTAAATAAAAGCACGAGGTCACCTTTTGGAAGTTTCGGTGGAGGATGTGGCGATCATGCCACTTCTTGGCCCGCTCTTTGTAGATTCGTGCGTTCTCGTACGCGTCCAAGCGAATTTTATCCAAGTGGTGGAGCTCTAGCACTCGTTTTTCTGCTGCGGTTTTCCAATCGTAGTTCAACGCCTTAATCGCCCAATATGCCTTATGCTCTAACTCGATCGGAAGGTGGAAGGCTTTTCCGTACACGAGTTGAAACGGAGTCATCCCGATTGGTGTCTTAAATGCTGTCCGATATGCCCAAACCGCATCTTCAAGCTTCAAAGCCCAGTATTTCCTTGACTTGGCCACTGTTTTCTCCAAGATCTGTTTTATCTCCCTGCTGGAGACCTCCAGTTGGCCACTTGGCCACTCTATGGTGAACACCATATTTAGTCAATATGCCCTGAATCACTCTATTAACGAAGTGTGCTCCCCCATCACTTATCACCACTCTCGGGACTCCAAACCGAGGAAATATGACTCTTTTGAACATCCGTGAAACAGTGTTTGAATCATTCTTCGGGCTAGCAAGTACTTCCACCCATTTCGTCACATAATCTACAGCCACAAGGATGTATAGGTTACCGCAGGATGATGGAAATGGTCCCATGAAGTCGATTCCCCACACATCGAACGGTTCCACTTCTAAGATGTAGTTTTGTGGCATCTCATTCCGACGCGAAATATTCTCTGTTCTTTGACAAGCATCGCAAGGGCTCACAAAACGGTGGACATCCTTAAAGAGAGTCGGCCAATAAAAACCCGCTTGCAAAACCTTCACGGATGTCTTGGCCGAAGCAAAATGACCCGCATAATCCGATGCATGACAATGATGGATCACTTGCTGCACTTCCTCTTCGGGGATGCATCTTCTAAATAACCCGTCTTTTTCCCGTTTGAAGAGAAATGGTTCGTCCCAAAAGTAATTCCGAACATCGTGGAGGACTTTTTCTTTCCATTATAGCTCAACTCCGGTGGAATCACCTTGGCAACCAAATAATTGACAAAATCTGCATACCAAGGGACATCGGAACTAACCTCTAATGCTAAAACTTGTTCCTCTCGTAGTGAATCATTGATCGGCATCTCATTGGGTACTTCTAGTCTTGACAAATGATCGGCCACTGTATTCTCCGTCCCCTTTCGATCTCGAATTTCCAAATCAAACTCTTGTAGAAGCAATATCCATCTAATCAACCGTGGCTTGGCATCTTTCTTTGTGAGTAGATATCGCAAGGCTGCGTGGTCCGTATAAACAATGACTTTTGATCCAACCAAATAGGATCGGAATTTTTCAAACGCAAATACTACCGCCAGGAGCTCTTTCTCCGTAGTTGAGTAATTCATTTGGGCGTCGTCTAGTGTCTTACTAGCGTAGTAAATCACATGATGTTTGCCATCTTTTTTCTGTCCCAAGACCGCGCCCACGGCGTAGTCACTAGCGTCACATATGAGTTCAAAGGGAAGATCCCAATCTGGGGGTTGGATGATTGGAGGTGTCACCAACGCCTTTTTGAGTGTTTCAAAGGCTTGATGTCACTCCTTGTCAAACTCAAATGACGCGTCTTTTCCCAAAAGAGTGGTTAGGGGTCTTGAGATCTTCGAGAAATCTTTTATGAAACGCCTGTAGAACCCCGCATGTTCGAGGAAACTTCGGATTCCTTTCACGTTCGTCGGGGGAGGAAGCTTCTCAATAACTTCGACCTTTGCTGTATCAACCTCAATCCCTTTATCTGAAATCCTATGACCAAGCACGATGCCCTTTTGCACCATAAAGTGGCATTTTTCCCAATTTAAAACTAAGTTCGCCTTGCTGCACCTGTCTAACACTCGATGAAGATTGGTTAGACACACATCAAAGGAGGGTCCATGGACCGAAAAATCGTCCATGAACACCTCCATTATATCTTCAATCACATCAGAAAAAATAGCCATCATACATCTTTGAAATGTGGCCGGTGCATTGCATAATCCGAATGGCATGCGTCTATATGCAAATGTACCATAAGGGCATGTGAATGTTGTCTTTTCTTGATCGCTAGGATGAATTGGAATTTGGAAAAATCCGGAGTAGCCATCGAGAAAGCAAAAATATGAATGCAATGCGAGTCTTTCTAACATTTGATCAATGAATGGTAAAGGGAAGTGGTCTTTACGGGTGTTTGTGTTTAGCTTGCGATAGTCAATGCACATTCTCCATCCCGTGATTGTCCTTGTTGGTATGAGTTCATTGTTCTCATTAGGAACGACCGTCATACCTCCCTTTTTGGGTACAACTTGTACCGGGCTAACCCAAGAGCTATCCAAAATCGGGTAAATAATACTCGCATCTAACAATTTCAAAATCTCTTTCTTGACTACTTCTTTCATGTTCGGATTTAGCCTACGTTGTTGCTCGATTGACGATTTGGTATCATCCTCTAAATGTATGCGGTGCATGCAAAGAGAGGGGCTAAGACCTTTGATGTCTCCTAGAGTGTACTCTAGGACTTCCCTGTATTGCTTAAGTAGCCTGGTGAGTTTTTCTACTTGATCCTCATCTAATGCATCGTTAACGATAATGGGATAAGTAGAATTTGATCCGAGGAAAACATACCTTAACCCTTGAGGTAGGGGTTTCAATTCCACTTGTGGGGCATGTTTGGGATCCCAACCGATGTGTGTGTCTCCTCTCGGGAGTTGAGGCGCGTCGAGTATGGCTCGAGTGGTCGCGAAGAGGGCTTCAAACTGTAATTCTTCCCTCTCAGGTAGAAATGGGCGGGTCGCCCAATATGTCGAGCGGTCGCTCGTTTTGTCCGAAACTGAGTCGATTTTGCTCAGACTTTTCGGGCGGGCCGCCTGGAAATTCGAGCGGTCGCTCGTTTCCTCAGAATCCACTTCGAATTTGCTCAGAAATAGTGGGCGGGCCGCCTGCTTTCCTGGGCGGTCGCCCGTTTCTTCAATATTTTCTTCGAATTTGCTCAGAAATTTCGGGCGGGCCGCCTGCTTTCCCGGGCGGTCGCCCGTTTTTCCCTGGATCTCTTCTTCTTCTAAGACTTTCGGGCGGGCCGCTCGAAATACTGCAGAAGCTTCTTTTTCTTCTTCTTGATCGTCTAATGCCTGGCTAATCTCCTCGATTTCTTCCCAGTTGCTATATAAACTTGCTTCTGCGGCCATTAGTGAGATTTCTAGCGAATCCACTTCACGAAATTCTCCAATCATTTCCTCTGCCATCGCTTCGAGTATATCCGCATAACATAGCGTATCACTTGTTGACGGTTGCTTCAGATTTTGATCGAGGGTAAACTCGATTGTCTCGTCTCCAATTTTCATCGTCAATCTACCAGCTCGAAGTGCACTACAGCATCCGCTGTGCTTAAAAATGGTCGGACTAGTATGATCGGTACCTTGGAATCTTCATTCATGTCTAAAACCACGAAATCTACCGGCACATAGAACCCACCAATCTTCAAACCTCTAGTATTCCTGCTGGATACTTGACTGATCGATCCGCTAATTGTAGTGCCATTCTTGTAGGTTATAGCTCATCAATATTCAGCTTCTGATGGATTGACAAGGGCATTAAGCTCACGCTTGCTCCAAGATCACATAGGGCTCGATCTATCTCAATATTTCCCAACTTGCAAGGTATAGAGAAACTCCCCGGATCGGACATCTTCGGGGGAAGTTCGTGCTTCGTGATTGCGGCACTAACCTCGGTACTAAGAGCTACTGTTTATTTCTCCACAACCCTTTTCTTCGTCAAAATATCTTTCAAAAACTTTGGTCTGGAACGGATGGTCTTGCACTTGTGGAACGGTTCGTCCGTTCCTCAACGGAACGAACGGACCAGCATGCTGGACCGTCTGGAACCCTTCCAGCTCGTTCCGTGATTCCTTTCTCGCGTCGTTCTCTTCACGTGTGATCCATCCCTAATGGTGTGTGACCCTGTAGGCCCACTCGAAGTGGCAGTGGCTTCGGAAACCCTTTCCCGAACCACAAGTCATGGTTAGCCTCTAGCAAGACGCCATGACCACCCACCTAGAATAGAGTTAGAGGTGATCTAACAAAGCCAGCAATAGTTCGAGTTCTGATCCTTTGTCTCACGATGTTGTATGTTGAACAAGGGCATGGTATGAGTTCGAGTTCTGATCCTTCTAGTCCAACCGCTTACTCGTCTAGGCAAACCGACTGATAAAATAGATGTACATTCATCTATAGCGTGGCCACGCATTTTCACAGCGCGATTTCCACGAGGGGCCCAGCGACATTGTTCGGTTTCCTGGGATCTCATGAGCGAATCTAATTCCTAAGAGATCGATTCTAGGGTTTGCGCAGTGGAAGAAAAACAACAATTTATAGAACCCTAGAACCATGCTGTTATTGAATCGTAGAAACGTTAGAACGCTTACCTCAATCGATCCGGGGCCTATATCAATCGAAGAACACGTCTGATCACGAAAGGCAGGAAATTACCTCGCCCTCTACACGTATCCACACTTCGGGATGGATTCCAACGCTTGGAACTTGTCTACTAGGACTCGAATCTCTATTCGATTTTGTGCTTCGAGAAAACGAGACTCTTCGGTTTTCGAACTCTTTGGATCTCACCCAAAAGCTCTCTCAAAGCTCTGAAAGTTGGCACCAAAAAGTCTCTTACGAATTAGGGTTCTAATCTCTTTCTTATAAAGTGATTTAACCCTAATTTCGGTTTAATTTTCGGACAACCGGAACCTGGAACGGACACTCCGGAATTGCACGTCGATCGTCCGTTCCAGTAAGGCAGAACGGACGGTCTACGTTTAGTGCGGACCGTCCGTTCTATCATCATAGAACGGACGGTCTGCGTGTTGTCGTGGACCGTCAATCTCCCACTATGCTCTATGATCTATCCTACAAGCATCTAATCCCCATACCCACAACATGACCATCATGCTTTGACGAAGGGAGAGGCTTCGTCAGCGGGTCGGCAATATTATCATCTGTCGACACTCTGCTTATCTTCACGTCTCCTCTATCGATGATTTCTCTGATCAAGTGAAATCGCTTGAGTATGTGTTTGGATCTCTAGTGTGACCGGGGTTCCTTTGCTTGTGCGATCACACCATTGTTGTCACAATACAACTCAATGGGATCTGCAA
>NW_010966068.1:56630-57056 GCF_000463585.1 Tarenaya hassleriana | reverse complement strand
TTACTCCTTGCAAGGTAGGAACGTCATTTCCGATGAGCAATATATCATCTACATAAAGTACGAGGAAGACCACTGTTGCACACCTTCCTCGGACTCTTAGGATCAACAAAACCCTCGGGTTGTGTCATGTACACATCCTCGAACAAATTCCCATTAAGGAATGCGGTCTTGACGTCCATCTGCCATATCTCGTAGTCATAATACGCAGCTATGGCCAGCAGAATCCGTATGAATTTAAGCATCACAACTGGTGAAAAGGTTTCATCATAGTCTATACCATGAATCTGCCGAAACCCTTTCGCGACGAGTCGTGCCTTATAGGTATGCACGATGCCATCCATGTCGGTTTTCTTCTTGAAAACCCACTTGCATCCAATGGTCTTGATACCATCGAATGAATCGACCAAAGTCCACACTTTGTTGTCG
>NW_010966068.1:53385-55175 GCF_000463585.1 Tarenaya hassleriana | reverse complement strand
CCTGCTGATAGCATGTACAAAATAACAATCATGTAACTCCAACACAAGGCCTGAAGGTAAAGTCAGATCGTAAGTCCCGACGGTCAATGCAACAACTTTTGCTCCATTCCCGACGCGGAGATCTACTTCTCCCTTCGCCAATTGTCTACTTCCCCGCAGTCCCTGCACATTTGCACAAATGTGCGAGGCACATCCGGTATCTAATACCAATGATGAAGAAGTACACAAGTTGGCCTCTATAACGAAGATATTAGAAGTTGAAGCTTCTGCAAGCTTCTTCTTCCTTTGATCTTCCAGGTAGAATCTGCAATTTCTATACCAATGCCCAAAAGCATGACAGAAATAACACTCTTCCTTCTTGGGATTGGGCTTAGGCTTAGTGACAACACTTGTCAATTTCCTTTTGCCCTTACCTTTGGAACGCTTCCTCTTGCTGGAACTCTTTCCAACAACCACCATATCATTCTTCCCTCGACTGATCAACCATCAATGAATTGTCCATGTCATCTAATTGCTCACGCAATTCCGAAGACATCTTTCCAAGCATCAAGCTGGACACGTCCAGATCATCATCCTCATGCTTCCAATAAGCATCAATGATCGATCCAGAAGCCTTGGTCAGAGGCTTATCCTTCATAAGGATAGATCACATGGTGAGATTAACCAGATTCCTGCAACAGATATATACTACAGAAAAAGACAAACAAACAGACAGAAAATATGCAAGTCACTTAGTACACTTACTAACACATATAATATATGCAATATGACAGGCTCCCACTAAGAAAAACACCCTCAATGAGTTTCCAAGTGAGCTAGGATCCATATTTCACATGCTTTTGAGTCAGTTAGGGCATGACGCTCAAAACCATGCTATTTAGGTAGATAACACTTTGTCAATCACATCCTATGTGATTCCTAGATGTGTATGGGATAGTGATACGCTATCACTGCATGTTCCTTATCCCATCCTTACCATTAGGTCCAAGTCCGACTTGATAACCCAATTCAAGTTCAACCATATTTGAGCTACGAGAATCACGATTTCTCCATACTGCCTCACCAAGATAGTCAGGCACGCTTAGCTAGGGCATGACCCGTAACCATGACGATCGAGGCCTTGACAGTTGCTCTACTAATGGGCGGTAATAGCTTGAGATTAAACATGAGGCTTCATTTGTCTTGAACACCAGGATACCTTGACCGAATTCAAGTCATTCCAGTCAAGTTGTTCTGATCAACTCAGATGAACTACTCTTAGTTCGTTTGAGTCGTCTGTATACAAAATCTCTTGGCCAAACAACATTTGTTTGCCTTAGATTCGATACCAGAACCCTCTCAATATCCTAATTCAGATATTTGATTCGAGACAACAATTGCACAATCAAAACTCTGAATTCTGGATTGTCATCAAGCTTGGTCTTATGTGAGGCTTTGATTCCTATTCTGATAATTGATCCGACACAACGATTGTTCGAACAAAAACCTGAATTTTTGGAATCCCGGATTGTCCAAGGTCCAAACCGACCGGTCCAGCCTGTGGACCGATCGGTCTGACCACCTCATACCGTTCTGCGTTATTCGGTCATGGTCCGAGACCCAGACCGGTCGGTCCAACATTTGGACCGATCGGTCTGGACCTATTCGGACCGAACGGACCGATCTCTGGTCTAATGTCCTAGACCGGACGATCCAACCTTTGGACCGATCGGTCCAGACTCTTAGACCGAGTGCAGACCGATCCTGAAGACCGAACGTTCCATCAGACCCAGACCGTTCGGTCCGAAGAC
>NW_010966068.1:52499-53348 GCF_000463585.1 Tarenaya hassleriana | reverse complement strand
GGTCCAACCTTTGGACCGATCGGTCTGACCTAATTTGACCTAAAAGGAATAGCCGCCGTCACGTGTAGACCGATCGGTCTACTATCTAGACCGGTCGGTCCACGCGATGGACAGACTTCGGATCTCGGTTTTGGATCCCGAAAACTAGGGTTTTCACCCCCTTTTCGACGCACCGTCAAGCCACCCATGAACCTCGCTCATCCATGCATCATTCAACAATCAAAATCATCAAACAAGCATAGATCTCATGTTTACATGCATTATAACCATTAAAACCATGAAAAACATGCAAAGATCTATAGTCTACATGCATTCTAACAATTAAAATCATGCAAACCTGCAAAGATCTATTGTTTACATGAACTTTAACAATTAAAATCATGCAAACAAGCAACAGGCACGGCGATATACAGAGAACCAGGCTCTGATACCATTGTTGGATTCCCTTCGGGTTCCTAGCATGCGATCTCATCGATCTAGGGTTTGGATTCTAGGTTTCACGCAGCGGAAGGAAATATCTAAACCTAGCCAAACGTCACACAAAACCAATTGTGCAATAACCCGAACAATCGTGTATATCGTCGTGGGATTCGAATACTTACCTCGTTCTTTCTAGATCTGGAAGTATCAATCGATCCAGGGCCTGTTTTTGATCACCGAGAGTTGAAAGCACAAATCTGCCCGAATGTCGGACCGTAGCGAGATGAATTCCAACAGTTTGGAACGTATCTGCTAGGATTTATGAAGAGAAAACGATGTCCTAGACTTGGAATCGATATTCCGATCACTAGAACTCAAGAGAAAGCTTCTCCAAAGCTCTAGAAAGTGTCTAGGACGTCTGAGAGTGAT
>NW_010966068.1:39072-52481 GCF_000463585.1 Tarenaya hassleriana | reverse complement strand
GGACGGTCCGTAACTACTCATAGAACGGACGGTCTGTACGTCTGGACCGTCCGGTCCAGGTTTGGACCGGACGGTCTGGTGCTTGCGGAACGATCAGTCCGTTCCTTAGCAGAACGGACGGACTGACATGGCTGGACCGTCCGGTCCAGGCCTGGACTGGACGGTCTGGCCGTCTGGAACACTTCCAGCTCGTTCCGTGGTTCCTTTCTCGCGTCGTTCTCTTCACTTGTGATCCATCCCTAATGGTGTGTGACCCTGTAGGCCCATTCGAAGTGGCAGTGGCTTCGGAAACCCTTTTCCCGAACCACAAGTCATGGTTAGCCTCTAGCAAGACGCCATGACCACCCACCTAGAATAGAGTTAGAGGTGATCTAACAAAGCCAGCAATAGTTCGAGTTCTGATCCTTTGTCTCATGATGTCTTTGTCTCACGATGTCGTATGTTGAACAAGGGCATGGTATGAGCCACCCTTCAAGTTCAACCGCTTACTCGTCTAGGCAAACCGACTGATAAAATAGATGTACATTCATCTATAGCGTGGCCACGCATTTTCACAGTCCGATTTCCACGAGGGGCCCAGCGACATCTCTCCTGCGTAGGAGGTGACAAGTCCCGTATTGCATGTGTACTATCTGCATATGATTCGTGAACGTATCTGAGCAATGCCGTTATGATCATCCGGTTAAAGATGACGTTTGACGCAGTCAAGACACGTCACTCCTCATATCAGATACTCTAGACATCTCAGGTCTGAGGATCCAAGAACGAACCGCTGTATGAGATTCAAGTCATGACTCATGTCCATGTGACAATCTCATGCGGGTCATCCAGTAACTCGTTCCAAACGAGAACCCATGATTGTGATTTGCATCCAATGCACATGATCATAATCATCTATCACACATCATGCTGGTCTTAATTCATCATTGTTCCCACAATGATAACTGACCAGGGAGTTTAGAATCATCTGCAATGATTCAAGGATATTCACCGTAATATAACAAACATGCTAATCATATAACGGAAAAAGTAATGCATTCATAAACCAATGAATCAATACATAGTCAAAATATCATATCACGGATCATCGTAGAGCATATACAACCAACATCATGTCCTCGAATCGACTGTACTCGGAGGAATACTTGATCGCCCACTTCTAGTTAGAAATCTCGCCTCCTTTTATCCGCATAAGACTTCTGACGGTCTTGAGCGACTTTCAAGTTAACCTTGATATTTCTGATAACCTCAGTCGTCTCCTCCACAATTTCAGGCCCAAAATTTCGTCGTTCTCCGATTTCTGTCCAACAAAGTGGTGTCTTACAAGGCCGTCCATATAGTGCCTCATAAGGTGGCATACCGATACTAGCATAAAAACTGTTGTTGTATGCAAATTCGCACAACATCAGGTGTCAATCCCACAGACTTCCCCAATCCAGTATACATGTTCTCAACATATCTTTAAGTGTTTGGATAGTCCGTTTCGAATGTCCATCTGTCTGTGGATGATATATCGTTCTCATCTTCAGCTTCGTTCGCAGTGCATCTTGTATTAAAGCGAGGATCTCTGTCAGAGATAATCTCACTCGGCATTCCGTATAATCGGACGATCTCATCCACATAGATCTGTGCCAATCTCTCAACTGTGTACTCTTGTCGAATTGGTATGAAATGTGCCGATTTTGTTAATTCGATCCACAATCACCCATATTGCATTTTTCTTCGTTGGAGTTGTTGGTAATCCGACCACAAAATCCATTGCTATAGAGTCCCACTTCCACTCTGGAATCTCTAATGGTTGCAACTTTCCTCCAGGCATTTGTCGTTTAACCTTCACTTGCTGACACGTCAGACATCGCGCAACAAAATCTGCAACGTCTTTCTTGATGCTGGGCCACGTATACTGTCGTAAGCCTCGATACATCTTGCTAGCTCCTGGATGAATCGCTAACTTGGTCTGATGAGCTTCCTGCAAGATCTTCCGTCTCAGCTCACCGTTACCCGGTACACAAAGCCGGTTATGCAGTCTTAATGCTTGTGCGTCATCCAATTGATACCCTTTCTCGCGATAGCGCTCAATCTCCTGTATATACTTCATGAGTTCTGGGTCACTGCGCTGCTCTGAAATTACCTGTGTTCTCAGATCTGGGAACTGTTTCATCCTCTGCAATCGTCAAATGAACCAATATAGCCGACAACTCCGCTATATTCTCTTGTGATGAGGACAATACTCTGATAGCAAACAATATCTTCTTTCGACTCACTGCATCGGCTACGACATTTGCTTTACCCGGATGATAAGCAATTTTCAAGTCATCATCAGCCATCAGTTCTAGCCATCGTCTTTGTCGGAGGTTCAAGTCTTTCTGCGAGATGATGATAACGCAAATCTAGGTATAGAAATAATGCTCAAGTGATAAAAACCTAGATACAGCGAATACCGCAAGGATACAGATCAACTGTAGTACCAGGGTCGAACATAGGGAATAGTTAACTCTAGGAACAAGACTCAACCAAGAATTAGATTACGAAATATTGAATGAAGTATGTGAATATCGAAAATAAAGCAATAAACTAACTAAGTAAAATCAGATAGATAAACCACCATAGCTTCGGAATAACCTTAATGCGCAGGGATTGTTTCTAAGGATGGAGAATCTACGAATATCAAACTCTAACCGGGGATCTCAAGTTCTAATATCAGATTTGGCTCTCTCAAGTCCTAAATCTACTTTCTAATAATTTAACCTATCGATCTCTCAACCTAGTAGATTAAAATATCAAATGCATTAACGATCACTATCACAGTTCCTAAACCGATTAACCTATCTTTCAATAGTCTTAATCAATTCATTCAATGAATTCGTTCCAAATCTAATCTCAACTCTCACTGCAAATCAGAATCTAAAATCAATCAATCAACTGGCCAAGAAGTTCAAAACCAATAAACTCAATTCAATTAAACCGAAGAGTATCGATAACGTAGTCTCGGAAAATAAAAACCAAACAAATCCCTGCAAGGTTAAATCCCTAGCTATAGTGAAACGACTACTCACTACCCATAACAACAAACGAGTTCAAATCAATAAAGAGAAACATGGAAAACAGATAAAGAAGAAACTCGCAGCGATCTCTCGACGACGGTTCTTCAATCTCTGCTCCTGGAAAACTCCGTCTTGATTCTATCTCGAGTTTTCTGGCTTCTGCTGTGATCTCTCGATAGTTTCTGAAGCCCAAAACGACCTCTATTTATTTGCTTGGCAGCTGAGCTTCTTCCTATGCTGAAAACGGAGGTTCAGATGCAAAATAAGAAGTTTTCCTGTAATACAATACGACCGTGTCGAATGCAACACGGTCCGTGTCAATTCTCTATTAAAAATCTGCACTTTAGACATGGGTTGAATACGGGCGAGTTTGAATCAACACGACCGTATTAAATGACACCACGGTCCGTGTCAATTCACTGAGCAAAACTTCACTTTTTTCAGCACGGACACAACACGGTCGTGTCAAATGCAACACAGTCCGTGTCGATTCTTCAACTCGAACATACTTGACAGATTTGCTCATAACTTTCTGCTCCAACGTCGGATTTGTCCGAATTGATGTCTATGCGTAGATATTGAATAGAGCTTTCCAATGAGGTAGAGAACGCACAATTTGGACTTGTAGAGTGGAAGTTATTGGATTTTCAAGATCTGATTTTTTAGGCTTCATGTTTTTCCCCGAAACAACTCCAAATGTTCCCGTTTCGTCTGTGATGTTCCGTAATCCATGTTTTCCACTCCTTTTGCTCTATTTTATGCATGAATACCTGTTTTGACACCAAAGAAAGCAACCAAGCAATATCGAGACCAAATGTACTCTAGAATGCCTATAAATATGCGAAATCGAGTAAAATGCACTAGACTATACCAAAATATCACCAAAATACATGTTATCAAACTCCCCCAGACATAAACCTTTGTTCGTCCTCGAGCAAATACTCCGTGAAAAGCGGTCTGAAAGGAGGGCGAGACAATGACATAACTCAAAATGATAATCAAGAGCGAAACCTCTATCCGACCTAGATCCTCGTGAATAATGATCAAGTCTGTCTAGTATGATGTCCCTCTCTAAAGGATAATCTTTCCTAGCTATGGGATCTATACCACTACCAAGAACCAATCCAAGAATTTCAATCATGTACCAAGCATGTTTCTCGAACCTATCACGCCATTCTACCTAATCGTATGTAGTCTACGCTTTCGGTATTCATTCTTTTTCTTCCTCTCTTTTTTTTTCATCTAACTAGATTTTTTTTCTTTTGTTGTGATCTCGAATTCCTAGGACGTTGAAGTTGAAGGGTTCATAATCGCTTTTTTGTCGATTTTGTTCATTGGATGACCCGACCCACAACTTAGACCCGAACCATCAAATTGATGCACTCATGTCCTCGAACGATTTTCGTTGACGAGATAATGACAGCGGAGTGTCGAGATGCTCACTATTTTTTTTCACATAAAGAAATAAGAATGCATTTGATAATAGACTATACCGATTTTAGCAAACATGGGAAATGTTCTTATAGAAACTTTTCTACTTGGCTAGACAACATCGGTCCCCAACCAACGCTTTCTATCCCACAAGCCATTCTAGAAAATCCTAAAGGTCAAGCAATCAATTCAACAAAACATAACCACGTTCAACGGATCACAATGTTTTCAGGACGTTTCTACTCTCTCATATCATAGGTCATCATATCAATGCTTAAAACGATTTTATGCACGTGATCTTATATGTTATAAACACTATATGAGAATGCATAATCGTAACAACAAACTATATGATCCTAATGCATCCTATATGCACATGCAACTAAAATGTGAAAAAAAAATCAAAAAATGCATGCAACACTACTCTAAATAGATATGGTTTGGCGTTAGACGAATCCTCCCCCAGACTTGAACTAGACATTGTCCTCGGTGCAAATCTCCTCTAGTAGAGGCAACCAATAAGATGAGTCAAAAGAGAAGCAAATCAAAAAGGGAAAATAATACTTAGCTCGCGATGTTCGTTCACTCGCACTTAAGTTTGCCTACGTCTATCGCATAACTAGCTTTTCCTCGCCTCCTCAATTCCTCATTAGAACTCAACATGGTGATAAGAGACATAAACCAATATTCGATGCAAAAAGAAAAAGAAAGGAAAGAAAAACTAACCTAAGAACTCGGGTTGCCTCCCGGGAGCGTTTGTTTAGGGTCTTTAGCTTGACCAAACTCTCTCAACTACCGGATGGGTCTAATGGGTGAAGATTATCGATCTTCTGCCAACCTGGATCATGAATTTTAAGAGCATCTCTACAATAAAATGAGTTTGAGAAATGAGGCGTACCTAGTAGAGAAAAATCTGGTGGTGATGCATGAGATTCGAGCCAGTTCTCACGATGGTCTGATGAGTTAGTGACCTGCTCAACCATGTTAGCTTCTTTCTTACCTTTTGTCCTATCTGGATCTGGTCTTCTCTTAACCTTGTAAACTGAACAAATAGATTTCACACTTTCGTCTGGATTGTCATTTTCATTGAACATGAATTCTATTGTCTCGTCTCCAATGGACATAGTAAGACGATCCGCTCTGACGTGGATGACGACATCTGCTGTGTTGAGAAAGGGACGCCCTAGAATGATAGACATGCTTGAATCTGCATCCATGTCAAGAACCACAAAATCGAAAGGTATGTAATAATCACTCACCTTAAGTGGCATATCCTCTAGTATACCTGCAGGTCGTTTGGTCGACCTATCTGCCAACTGTAATATCATTTGTGTGGGTTTGAGTTCACCCACACCTAGTCTCTTGAAGATCGACAGTGGCATTAGGCTTACGTTTGCTCCTAGATCACATAACGCCTGTTCAACAAAGAGATTGCCCATTTTTCAAGGAATGGAGGAACTATCTGGGTCTGCCATCTTACGGGGCAAATCGTGCTGAAAAACGGCACTACACTCTTTGGTTAATGCTACTGTCTCCTTCTCCAATGTCTTCTTACTAGCCAGAATATCCTTGAGAAATTTGGAATAGGAGGGCATTTGAGTGATTACCTCATGGAAATGTATTGTGACCTCCAATTTCTTTATCATGTCCGTGAAGCGCTTAAACTGGCTCACTACTAGAAAACACGGAAAAGGTGACGCAAAAGTGACGCAAATAGTGACGCAATATTTTCGTCACTAAAGCGTCACTAAATAGTGACGCAATAGTGACGCAAATAGTTGTGTCACTAAACGGTGACGCAAAAAATGACGCAAAATTTGCGGCACGAAAAAAGGTGACGCAAGAGTGACGCAAATAGTTGCGTCACCCTTTTGGTGACGCAATTTAGTCACCTTTTAGTGACGCAATTGCGTCACTATATCTGTATTTTATTATTTATACGTATAAACATACAAATATTTTATATAAATAAATATTTTATATATACGTATAACAGTTGATCCGTATCCTTGCGGTATTCGCTCTATTTTATTATTTATATGTATAAACATACAAATATATATGTATGTATTTGTACGTATAAATATACGAGTATTTACATATAAATATAAATTTTATATATACGTATATTATATTTATGTGTATTTGTATGTATAAATATACGGATATATATATAAAACATATATTTTATGTATACGTATATATTATATATATGTGTATTTGTATATACAAATATACGAGTATTTTATATATAAATGTGTATTTTACAAATACATATATATTATATATTTATATATATCATCATATATATGAATATATATATATATATATATAATCGTGTGTATATATATATGCATATATTTATATATACAAATATATGTTATATATATAAAAATATATTTTATGTATGTGTATATACGTACAAATATATACATATATATATTTGTAAGTATAAATATTTGTATATGTATATGTATTAATGTTGTAATGTATCAGAAGTTTAACTTGGATCATTTGGTTGCTTGCCAATTTGAATTCTAAAGTTAAGCGTGCTTGAGCTGGAGTAGTGGAAGGATGGGTGACCTCCTGGAAAGTGGATTTCGGTGATTCAATTTCAGAATTTCCGATTCGGCTTAAGATCGCGGTTAGAGGTTAGAGGTCGGGAATAGGGTATAGGATTAGATTCGGGATTAAAAAAATTATTTTTGTATCCAAAATACGTTTTAGTGACGCAATAATTGCGTCACCTTTTTGCGAGCTGGAGTAGTGGAAGGATGGGTGACCTCCTGGAAAGTGGATTTCGGTGATTCAATTTCAGAATTTCCGATTCGGCTTAAGATCGCGGTTAGAGGTTAGAGGTCGGGAATAGGGTATAGGATTAGATTCGGGATTAAAAAAATTATTTTTGTATCCAAAATACGTTTTAGTGACGCAATAATTGCGTCACCTTTTTGCGTCACTAAATAGTGATGCAATTGTGTCACCAAAAGGTGACGCTAAAAGGTGACGCAATTGCGTCACTATTTAGTGACGCAAAAGTTGAGTCACTATTGCGTCACCCTTTGGTGACGCTTGGTGACGAAATCTGAATTGGTGACGGTATGAATGGTGACGCTTTTGGTTGCGTCACTATTGCGTCACCTTTTGAAAAGGGTGATGCAAAAATATAAAAGGGTGACGCAACTTTTTGCGTCACCCTTTTGCTGTTTTCTATTAGTGGCTGGCCTCTTTTTGTTGCACAAGTCGTGAAGGGAATGGAACTGGAGGAGGTCTAGGAGGTGGAGGTACATACTTTGGTTCTTCTTCACATGTCATCTTAACTGGAATATCTGTAGACTGAATGTTAGAGGTGATCGCAGATCTAGAGTAAAAAGATTCACCTTTTTCAAGAGTAGGGGGGACGACATCCTCAATTGCTTCCCACTTCTTAAGAACACTGCATTGCAGTGCTCTCTAGGATTTGTCTCAGGTTTACCTGGAAGTGATCCTTGAGGTCGCGAAGGTATAGAGGCAGCAAGTTGAGCTATTTGACTATCGACAAGCTTGAAATGGGCGTCGATCTTCTGTTGATGTTCACGCATCTCGGTGTGAATGATTTCTTGATCCTGCATAAGCTGTGCGAACATAGACTTAAGATCGAGGTCAAAATCTACCTGTGGTGGAGACGGAGACAGAGTGTAATTCTGCTGAGATTGAAGAGGCGCTAGATAGTGTTGAACGACCTTATTCTGATGTTGTGGGAGAGATCGGGGTCGAGGTTAATGTCCTTGAGAAAGACCCTGATTAGACGGACCACCGAAATTTCCATGGGGAGTATTCAAGACGTTGGAAGAATTCTTGTACGAGAAGTTTGGATGATTCTTCCACCCCGAATTGGACACGTTCGAGTACAGGTTGTTATCTACATAGTAGACGTCTTCGATCTTATACCCGTTGGGTGATGTGTCTAAGTCTGAGATCATATGGGCATTCTCAACCTGCATTTTAAGTTTTGCCAATTCTGCACGTAATGCCTGAATTTCAGATAGACTTTCCTTACCTGCACGATTGTCTTTGAGGCTATCGTTTCTGATAAACTCGTGAGAGGGAACACACTCGTTGGCCAACTTGTTGATCTGTTGCTCTATGAAGTCGAATGACTTTTCGTTGAGGCTTCCTCCACATGCTACTCGAATAAGAACTTGAGTATCCTCCTTTAATCCTTGCAAGAAAGTGGAAATAAGGTACCTTTTATCCCATCCATGGCGAGGACATGTTCTCTGGTATCCTTGAAAACGATCCCAAGCTTCCCGTAAGGATTCATCAAGTTCCTGCAAAAATGAGTTAATCTGTTGTTTCGGAGCTGGGTCTTGCTAGCGGAGAAGAACCGCTGCATGAACTTTTCTTGCATCTGTTCCCATGAAAATATGGAATCTGGAGGTAGTGTGTAGAGCCATTCCAGAGCGGTATCCATTAAGGAGAATGGAAAGGCTATGAGCATGAGAGACTCATCGGTAACTCCGCGGACTGTCCTCACTGACTGGCATAGTAGCTTGAATCGAGTCAAGTGAGGGATCGGATCTTCGTTAGGTCTACCTCTGAAAGCCGATGAGCTCATCATATTGATGAATGTCGGTTGAAACTCAAAATTGTTACGGTCAATGTCAGGCCGGCGAATGCATGAAAGCTGTTGAATGTACTTAGGTTGAAGGTATGCCCCATAAGTGTCATTGTTTTTCTCAGCAACTATAGCACGTTCCTCCATCTTTCTTTGCTGTCGTTTCTTCTTTCAATTGCGCTTAGCGGACTTCTCGATTTCAGGGTCAAGAGGTACTAGGTTGTCAAGCCCAGAACTCCTGGTCATACATCGGAAACCTGCACACCAGAAAGTCGAACAAACACAAAGAATAGATCAAGAAATCGAGGGAAAAGAAAAATAAAAGAAAAGAAAAAAATCTAGATTCAAAGGAATCTTTATCCTAGCGCTAAACTACTCTCCGGCAACAGAGCCAAAAACTTGATAACGCAAATATAGGTATAGAAATAATGCTCAAGTGATAAAAACCTAGATACAGCGAATACCGCAAGGATACGGATCAACTGTAGTACCAGGGTCGAACATAGGGAATAGTTAACTCTAGGAACAAGACTCAACCAAGAATTAGATCAGGAAATATGGAATGAAGTATGTGAATATAGAAAATAAAGCAATAAACTAAGTAAAATCAGATAGATAAACCACCGTAGCTTCGGGATAACCTTAACGCACAGAGATTGTTTGTAAGGATGGAGAATCTACGAATATCGAACTCTAATCGGGGATCTCAAGTTCTAATATCAGATTTGGCTCTCTCAAATCCTAAATCTACTTTTCAATAATTTAACCTATCGATCTCTATCAACCTAATAGATTAAAATATCAAACGCATTAACGATCACTGTCACAGTTCCTAAACCGATTAACCTATCTTTCAATAGTCTTAATCAATTCATTCAATGAATTCGTTCCAAATCTAATCTCAACTCTCGTTGCAAATTAGAATCTAAAATCATCAATCAACTGGCCAAGAAGATCAAAAGCAATAAACTCAATTCAATTAAACCGAAGAGTATCGATAACGTAGTCTCGGAAAATAAAAACCAAACAAATCCCTACAAGGTTAAATCTCTAGCTACAGTGAAACGACTACTCACTACCCATAACAAAAAACGAGTTCAAATCAATAAAGATAAACATGGAAAACATATAAAGAAGAAACTCGCAGCGATCTCTCGACGACGGTTCTTCAATCTCTACTCCCGGAAAACTCCGTCTTGATTCTCTCTCGAGTTTTCTGGCTTGTGCTGTGATCTCTCGATAGCTTCTGAAGCCAAAAATGTCCTCTATTTATTTGCTTGACAACTGGGCTTCTTCCTTTGCTGAAAACGGAAGTTCAGATGCAAAATAGGAAGATTTTTCGTAATGCAACACGGCCGTGTCGAATGCAACACGATCCGTGTCAATTCTCTGTTAAAAATCTGCACTTTAGACATGGGTTGAACACGGGCGAGATTGAATTAACACGACCGTGTCGAATGACAACACGGTCCGTGTCAATTCACTGAGCAAAACTTCAATTTTTCCAGCACGGACACAACACGGCCGTGTCAAATGCAACGCGGTCCGTGTCGATTCTTCAACTCGAACATACTTGACAGATTTGCTCATAATTTTCTGCTCCAATGTCGGATTTATGCGAAACATTAATTTTAGTTTTTTTAGAAATTCTTGGTGTCTATGCGTAGATATTGAAGAGAGCTTTCTAATGAGGTAGAGAACGGACAATTTGGACTTGTAGAGTGGAAGTTATTGGACTTTCAAGATCTGACTTTTTAGGCTTCATGTTTTTCCCTGGAACAACTCCAAATGTTCCCGTTTCGTATGTGATGTTCCGTAATCCATGTTTTCCACTCCTTGTGCTCTCTTTTATGCATGAATACCTGTTTTGACACCAAAGAAAGCAACCAAGCAATATCGAGACCAAATGTACTCTAGAATGCCTATAAATATGCAAAACCGAGTAAAATGCACTAGACATCCTATACCAAAATGTCACCAAAATACATGTTATCATATGACATGGGTTAAACTCTTATGATCGATGTTGAGTTTAACCTTCTTACCATAAAGGTAAGATCTCCAAAATTTCAGAGCGTGGATTATTGCCGCTATCACATGTTCTTCTTGCATTAAAACACAACCCGGTCCTTGTCTCGACGCATCCGTATACACGTCAACAGAACACCTGGACGCGGTAACACTAAAATAGGTGTAGTTGTCAACCTCTTCTTGAGTTCCATGAAACTCTTTTCGCAATCCTCTATCGATTCGAAGCGTACATTCTTTCCCGTCAACTTCTTCATTGGCTTTGCCAGTTTAGCAAATCCTTCAACGAAACGAAGGTAATACCTTGCTAAACACAAGAAACGTCGAATTTCGGTCGCATTGGTGGGTGATACGTGTGTATCGAGACTAAAATTTATACCCGATTCACAACTCACCGCAAGGATACGGATCGTCGTAACACGGGGTCGAACACAAGGACTGGTAGCTAAGTCTAAATCCTAATCGAAACTAAATCGAAGCAAGCAAGTGAAAGTGATGGTGGAAGTATATGAAAAGAATAGAAAATAAGGAAGCAAAGCAATAAGAATGTGTAAACTAGCAATCTAAGATGACGGTGGGTGTCGGGACCGTATTCGCGTGTATGGGTATATGCTAAGCATGCGAGAATCACGATATTGAATCTTATTCGGGAATCGTCAAGCAACAAAGATAGAGAAATCACCTCCCGGTATATAACTCACTATCTAAAGTTCTCTAAATCCATATCCCTATGTGAATTATCAAACTAGATGCATGAAGAACACTATGATCAATCCTAGATCGATCAAACCATATTCCTATGTGAATAATACGATCTATTCTATCGATTTCGATCCGAAACTAAACCCATATTCCTATGTAGCTCAGAAACTGAAATAATTGGCCAAGGGATCAGCAAACACCAATCGAATAAAGCACAAATCGATAAAACCGAAACAAATCCAAATCGCAACCAAGTTAGGGTTCAAACATACCCAAAACACAAACGAATCCCTAACCCACAGCCGTGGATCTACTCACGGTTCATGGAAAACAATAAAAAGTTCTGAGAAAAAGAGATAAAAGAGAGGAGAGAAAGACTCATGCAGATGTGTAGTCTCCACGATCGAATCTTCCTTCTTCTTCCCGCAATCTCGGTGGCTCCCAAGAGTCCTATTCCCATTCGGATGCTGAAAATCGCGAAACAGGACTTTTGACTGGATTCGGGCCGTTTCCAGATGGATCCGGACCGGATCCAGATTCCTGGGGTCGAATTCTGCGTTCTGAAATCGGATCGATTCCAACTGGAATCGGCCCTACACCGGCAGATTTCTGGTCTTCACGAATTCGCTCATAACTTTTTGCTCCGGTGTCGGATTTAAGCGATTTTGATGTCTACGCGAAGCTCTTGAATGTTCTTTCCAATGGTAAAAGTATCGTATGATTTGGACCTCTGTAGAGAAAGTTATTGATATTGAAACATGAGTACCTCATCCGGACTTCTCCTTTAACGCTCCAATTAGCTCCTTTTCGAGTCCAATCATCTCCGAAACCTGTAACTCTGCAAAACTAGAACACAACCGAGTTTTGTGTCCTCACACGCCTAGAATGCCTATGAATGCATGTGATTATCCTATAAAACCTAGACAAACTCTCATCAAAATATAGAGAAGAATAGGAGTTATCAAATCCCCCCAGACCTAAACCCTTGCTCGTCCTCGAGTAAAGAACGAAGGAATAAAATCTGCAAAACAGGGAATGACGAACATCAAATAGCATCATCATGAGACTCAAAAGCAAAACATCCATCCAATACTAGTTTCCCGAGAATCGTACCCAAACCGGTCTACTATGATCTTCCTACCAAAGACTAATCTACCTAGCCATGGAATTTTTATTGCCACCTAGAACCCATTAGAATCTCTACAACTCACCAATCATAGTTCTAAACCTATCCTTGTCTCAACTTAGCCTCTTCGATCTTAGTTCTACTTCATACCTAGATTTTTACCTTTTTGTAGAATTTCTCTATCAAATGCTAGCACCTCGGGTTTCTAGGACGTTGAAGTTGAAGGACATCGTTTTCTCTCTTTCTTTTCTTTTCTTTCTTTTTTTTTCTTTTTTATATATTTTTTTTTCTTTGATGCGATGTTCGACCCACAACTTAGACCCGAACCATCAATCGATGCACTCATGTCCTCGAACGATTTTCGTTGACGAGATTCCGACAGCGGAGTGTCGAGATGCTTTATTTTTCCAAGGCAATTGTTGAACTAGATTTCATCGACCTGCAAGACTCGGAAAAGGTTCTAAAAGAAACATATAACCTG
>NW_010966068.1:34961-38928 GCF_000463585.1 Tarenaya hassleriana | reverse complement strand
CAAAAATCTTCCAAATGATGTTCAAAACGGGTTTTCGAGGTATGCATGTGAACCTATATGAACCTAAATCTATATGTCAAATGCAATCATGCAAACCTAACAAAAATCATCTATATGAAAAAAAAAAAGAAAATATGAATGCAACTAATGCAAAGTGATATGCAAAAGTGAAAAATTTTCCTAAATCTATATGCCATGATAAAATGCACATAAACTAAATGCAATCCTAAGTAGATAGGCCTGAATGTGTGAATGATCTATCCACCCCCCCAGACTTGAACCATACACCGTCCACGGTGTAGACTCTCGCTCGGAAAAGTAGAATCGAAAACAACATATGAAAAGAACCAATAAGAGGGATAGAGAAACTTAGCTCTGCGAAATTCGTTCGCTCGCAATGAAGTTAACTCACGTCAAACGCAAGAGCTCTCACACACTCTGTGAATTGGAACTTATCCAACGTTGTCTCTCGGAAGTCGATGCTCATCTCTCATGTGCTCTACTACCTATGCAATCATGGTCTCTACTACCTATGCTACAAAGAAAAAGAAAAGATACCTAATGTTCGGGTTGCCTCCCGAGAAGCGCTTGCTTAACGTCATTAGCTCGACCTATCTTGCTCAAATGATGGGAGGATCTGAGAGACGAAGATAATCGATCTTTCGCCACCTGGATGTTGAGCGTTAAGCGCATCTTTTGGACCTCGTGGATGTTTGAGCCTTCTATCCTCCTTGGGTTTCCAAACTTGTGAAGGAGGTGGATCTTGTGGATGTTTGAGCGATGATTTTTCTCGTTTCGATCATCTCTTGCTCATTACCCCTACTCGACGACCTGTAATAGAAAGTTCAAAAACGGATATGGGATTACGAGCAGGATATGTACCTCTCTCCAATGATGGTCCTGTGTTCCTATCCGTGTATGTGTGTTCTTTTGTCCTAAACCTTTGGGGTAAGGGCTTCAATTTCACCTTCGGGACGTTCTCTAGACTTCAATCCGCTTTATTCAGCGTCCCCATGCAAAGTGATGGCTCTCTGGTCTCTAGAACGTCTTTAGTAATCGTCGTGGAGGGTTCGGGGACGTTCGTAGAAGAATCGGGCGTGTCGATGTGAAAAACGTCCGATTTGCTCAGAGACTGGATCCGGTCCGATTCCAGGTGGAATCGGTCCGTTTCCAGTTTGTCTTCGCAAGACCGTGTTTGGATCCGGTCCATTTCCAGGTGGAATCGGTCCGGATCCACCTTCTGTAAAAATCCATCTTCGGAAGGCTGTGTTTGGATCCGGTCCGTTCGGGTGGAATCGGTCCGGATCCATCTTCTGTAAAGCTTCAATTTCGTTTGATCCTTCGTTCAATGCTCGCGTAAGCTCCCGGATATCCTCCCAATTGCTGTATATGCTCTCATTCGACGCAAGGAGAGATATCTCTAAAGGATCGACTTCCCGAAACTGATCGACATAGCATGCTGAATCGGTGGTGGATGGTTGCTTCATGTTGTGATCTAAGGTGAACTCCACAGTCTCGTCACCTATCTTCATCGTAAGACGACCAGCACGAACATGAACAACCGCAAAGGCCGTGTTTAAGAACGGTCGGCCTAGCATAATCGGTATCTTTGAGTCCTCGTCCATGTCTAAGACAACAAAATCAATGGGAACATAATAATCCCCGACTTTCAATGGGACGTCCTGAGAATACCTGCAGGATACTTGACGGATCTATCCGCAAGCTATAGTGCCATCCTCGTCGGCTTAAAATCTCCAATGTTGAGCTTCTTATAGATAGACAATGGAAGCAAGCTCACACTGGCACCTAAATCGCACAATGCACGGTCAATCTCAATGTTCCCGATTTTGCAAGGAATCGAGAAACTACCTGGATCCGATCTCTTCCGTGGCAACTCATGCTGTAGAATCGCAGCGCTCACCTCTGTGCTCAAAGATATTGTCTCCTTCCCAATCACCCTCTTCTTAGTCAAGATATCTTTCAAAAATTTCGCATAAGAAGGGATATGAAGTATCTTCTCATAGAAAGGCATCTTAACCTCTAACTTTCGAAGCATATCAACAAATCTAGACAACTGTATATCCTCAGCATGCTTCTTTAATCGAGAGGGGAAAGGAACGGGTGGTACATAAGGTGGAGGAGCTACATAAGGCGGTTCGGCTTCCTCTACATGCACCTTAGGTGTCTCGTGAGCTATGGCTTTCCCTTTCTCCTCGATGGTGTATCTAGAGATCACCCTTTTTTCTACATTGACATGCTCTCGTGGATTCGGCTCAGGCTTTCCCGGGAATGTACCCTGTGGTCTGGAGACATGCGATGCAAGTTGTGCAATCTGAGTATCGACGAGCTTTAGATGAGCTTCGACCCGATCTAATCTCCTCTCAAAATTGTCTTTCCTGACTTTTATGCTCTGTATCTCGGTCTTCAGCTCAGTAAATGATGTCTTCTGATCGAGCATTAGTTGGGCAAGCATCGTCTTGATATCTGCTTCATCGTTCTTCGCAGGTTGAGGCGCTCGGTAACCTTGATTCTGCTGCCCGTATCCTAGATTCTGCTGTGCATATCCCTGATTCTGCCCCTGAAAACGTGACTGAGTGAAGCTCGGGAGATTCTGAGGGATTCTGGGAACGCCATGTTGCTGTGCATTCAATGCTCCACTCGGGTTTCCGTAGGAGAAACCAAGATGATTTTTCTCAACATAATTGACGTCCTCCACTGCTTCCTCTATCTTTGGTGGTGTCTGATTCGAACTGCTCTTAGCTTCCAAATGGAGCTTGATAACCGCTAGCTCAGACATGACAGCTTTCAAAACTGCAGATTCTCCTGTATCTATCCGAGCCATGGGTCGTGTATTGCTATCTCTGGACATCCCTCTAGTCTTGGCCATCTTCACAATCTGAATCTCTAGGGTGTCAAAGGGAATCTCATAAACGCTCCCTCCACAGGCTGCATCCATCCAAGCTCTGGTATCATGTCGTAGTCCGTGGATGAACGTGGATAGCAACAGTCGCTTATCCATGCCGTGGTGTGGACAAAAACATTGATAACCTTTGAATCTCTCCCATGCATCGTATAGACTCTCGTCACTCTCCTGAGTGAAGCTGTGTATAGCTCTTTGTGCAGCTCGGGTCTTCTCTGGGGAGTAATATTTCGCCATGAATTGCTCCTCTAGCTCCTCCCATGTCGTAATCGAGTTTGGCTCAAGAGTGTAGAGCCAATCTCTTGCCCGGTCTATCAGTGAAAAAGGAAAGGCCTCCAAGTATACATCCTCAATGGTCATCCCTCGTGCCTTCCTAACTGTTCTGCACAACATCTTGAACTGAGTCAAATGAGCAATGGGATCCTCTGTAGGCCGTCCTCTAAAACTCGCCTGACTGAACATCGTGATGCACTATGGCGGTAGCTCAAAACTGTCTATGGGCGGTTTGTTGATGCATGATAGGAGTTGGGTGTGCTTCGGTGCAATATAAGAACCCAAAGTCTCCTCTGCAACATAAGTAGCTTCACCCTCGATATGCTGATCGTAGAGCGGATTCATGCGCTCTTGGTTCAAGGGGTTCTGATTCTCTTGATACTCCTCGTCATGAATCGTACGGTCGTGTGAACTACTTGACCTCGACATAGCTTCTCATCTCTGCTGAGTTCGGATGTCTCTCAAAGTATGCTCAATCTCCGGATCGTAGACTAGGTCTTCTCTCCGAATAGAGCTCCTTGTCATACACTAGAACCTTGCAAACCGCAAATAAAAAGAAGAACTCGAGACCAAGTGAATCCACAAAAACCAAAGAAAAAACAAAAAAAGAAAAAGAAAACAAGCAAAGATCTAGAATCAATAAAGACCTAGAAATAGGCTAACCAGTCCCCGACAACGGTGCCAAAAACTTGATACGTGTGTATCAAGTCTAGAATTTATACCCGATTCACAACTCACCGCAAGGATACGGATCGTCGTAACACGGGGTCGAAC
>NW_010966068.1:34228-34437 GCF_000463585.1 Tarenaya hassleriana | reverse complement strand
AAACAAATCCAAATCGCAACCAAGTTAGGGTTCAAACATACCCAAAACACAAACGAATCCCTAACCCATAGCCGTGGATCTACTCAGTTCATGGAAAACAATAAAAAGTTCTGAGAAAAAAAAAAGATAAAAGAGAGGAGAGAAAGGCTCATGCAGATGTGTAGTCTCCACGATCGAATCTTCCTTCTTCTTCCCGAAATCCCGTGAAC
>NW_010966068.1:32122-33982 GCF_000463585.1 Tarenaya hassleriana | reverse complement strand
GAATCCAACATGAGGAGTTGTGTGCTTTGAATACGTCAAACGTCCTGCGTCACAGGAGGACTATAAAGGCGTGTATCAGGTACGAAACGAATCATGTGCTGGATTGTAGATAGTCAAGACGGGATTTGTACCTCTCGTAAAAGAGAGAGATATCGCTGGGCCCCTCGTGTGAGCGAGACTGTAGAAATGTGTGGCCGCACTATAGACGAACGTCGTCTATTTCAGACAGTCGAACTCAGTGAACGAGAAAGCAGTCGAATCAGATAAGGTGGCTTGTCCATGCCTTATATTCGACATATGATATCGTGATACAAAAGGATCATCAAACGGAATCATCGTTGGCGTTCGTAGGATCACGAACAAACTCTATTCGAGATAGGTAGTCATAGTGTCTTGCTAGAGACCGCCTATGACTTGTGTAACCGAAATAAGAGATTTCGTGTTATACTGCTATATCGGATGAGCCTACAGGGTCACACAGACAGGAAAGGACGAATGCGCGAGAAGAGACGAGAAAATCCCGGTGGAGCGGAGGCCAGACCGATCGGTCTAGACGTAGACCGGTCGGTCCAGAGGTAACGTGTGAGGTCCGAAAATTGTTCTAGACCGATCGGTCCAGACATGGACCAATCGGTCCAGACGTTAAAAAGCTCCAAACCGATCGGTCCAGACGTCGGGATTTACTAAACTCGCTCTAATTAGGGTTTTAATGGGGAAACTTAGGGGAACGCCATCCAACCCTTTTGGCATGATTTTCAGACCCTAGGGAGAGGTTTGGAGAGTGAAAAAGCTAAGAGAAAGATCCCTAAAACCCTTGCGTAAAGAAGAAAGCGTTCTTCAGTCCTAGCAGACAAGTTCCAACCGTTGGAATCCTTTCCGCCGTGTGGATACGTGTAGAGGGCAAGGTATTCCTTCCTGCCTACAGTGATCAGACGCGTTCTTCAATTGATACAGGCCCCGGATCGATTGAGGTAAGCGTTCTAACGTTTCTACAAGATCATGCATGATAGGTTTTAGGGTTTCATCAACATTTTTGTTTTTCATCCACTACGCAAACCCTAAAACAGATCTCTTAGGAATTAGATTCGCTCTTGAGATCCCAGAAAAAACCAACAGTGGTATCAGAGCCTGGCTCTGCATGATTTTGTTAGAACCCGATCACGCACGTTATAGGATTTGAATTGTTTGAATCCGTATTTGCTTTGATGCTATGCATGATTTGATTATGGATCTAGAGCAGATTTTCTGTTCATTGTTGCATAATGTGCAAGAGCTTCGAATTCTGAGTTCAAAGGCGAAAACGGGGTCGAATTCGGGTCTGAAACGGGGCAGAAACGATGAAAACGAGATCTGATCACGTTTTCGCCTGGACCGATCGGTCTAGGGTTTCGCAAGTCGGTTGGACCGACAAGTCCGGACTGAACGGTCTGCGTGCGTAGACCGATCGGTCTGGACCAAGACCGATCGGTCTGGACCAATCGGAGCGAACGGTCTGGACCGAACGCGACCCGAAGACCGAACCGCGTAGACCGATCGGTCTAGGACCCGACGCTTCACCAAAATTTGATTTTGCGTTTCGGGATCTAGTTTGAGCAATCGTTGCTTAAAACCGATCAACTGTGATTCAGAATAACATGATTCTCTCTTATGGATGGTCCATAGTGAATGAATGCATGTAACTTAATCAAGATATTAGATATGTTTAATTGAGTGGGAGCTTCGGGATTGGGATTGCATAATCGACTGGATGGTCCATTCGGATTATGAACAATCGTTGCACAGAAACCGATTAGATCTAGAAGCTCTACGAGTAAAGCACTTGTCAAGGCCTCGATCGTACGTGTCATGGGCCATGCCAAA
>NW_010966068.1:24282-31578 GCF_000463585.1 Tarenaya hassleriana | reverse complement strand
ATGGTTTACCTTAGGTTAAGTTGTCAAGTTTGACTTGAGACTTAATGGTACAGATGAGACGAGTATGCAATGATATTCGATATCATAGTCTCATAAAAGATCTAAGAGTCACATTGGATATGATTGACATTAGATGTCTACCTAAATAGCGTAAGGCTGAGTGTAACAACTCATTCTTATGTGAAATACGGATCTTAGTCTCATATAGAAAATTATGATAGGGTTATTTTTCTGTATGTGAATATAGCTCGTTTTTGCATCTATGTTGTCATTGATTGATGATGGACTAGCTGGTAGTAGATCATTGATAAGTTGACGTTGATTGATGATGGACTAGCTGGTAGTAGATCATTGATAGAACCTGCATGTAGATGTGTTTTCGTTCTATTTTGTCTTTTTCTGTAGGACATAGCGCCGACCGGTAGTATACCGAAGTTGACGATGCGATCTGTCCTTATGAAGGATAAACCTCTTACCACGGCTTCTAAATCGATCATTGATGCTTATTGAAAGCATGTGGATGATGAGCTGGATAAGTCTAGCTTGATATTTGGAAACGTGACTTCGAAATTGCGTAAGCAATTAGAGGACATGGACGATTCTTTGATGGTTGATCAGTAGAACGCGTCATTCCAAAAAGAAAGCTAAGAGCCACGAAAAGAGTGATATGGTAATTGTTGGAAAGAGTTCCAGCGAAAGGAAGCGTTCCAAGAGCAAGGGCTAGAGGAAAGTGACAAGCGTTGTTATTGAACCTAAGCCTAAGTCCAAAAAAGGGAAGAGAGTTATTTTTGTCATGCCGTTGGGCATTGGTACAGAAATTGTAGACTCTACCCGGAAGATCAAGAGAAGAAGAAGCTTATAGAAGCATCGACTTCTGGTGTCTTCGTTATAGAGGCTAACTTGTTTACTTCCACATCGTGGGTATTGGATATCGGAAGTGCCTCGCACATTTGTGGAAATGTGCAAGGGTTGCGAGGAAGTAGACAGTTGGTAGGGTTGCAAGGAAGTAGACAGTTGGCAAAAGGAGAAGTAGATCTCCATGTTGGGAATGTAGCAAAGGTTGCTGCATTAGCCATCGGGACTTACGATCTGACTTTACCTTCTGGACATGTATTGGAGTTGCATGATTGCTATTATGTTCCTGCCGTTAGCAAGAACATTATGTCGATTTCATGCTTAGACTCGGATGGTTTCAGATTTGTTATTTAGAACAAATGTCTGTCCATTTATAGAAGTGATTTGGTAAAGGTTACCAGTTTAATGACCTTTATGTTTTGGATGACGGACCGTCAAGATACAGGTCTATCTATAACGTTTGTACCAAACGGTTTAAACCGAACGAGTTAAACCCAACCTTCCTCTGGCATTGTTGTCTAGGCCATATAAATGAGAAGCACATTCAGAAGCTTCATTTTGAAGGTCTTCTGGATTCATTTGACTTTGAGTCTCTTGAATCTTGCGAGTCTTGTTTGATGGGCAAGATGACAAAGCATCTTTTCAAGGGGAAAGGACAGAGAGCGACAGAGTTATTGGATCTGATACATAGTGATGTGTGTGGACCAATGAGCTGTCCGGCTAGAGGAGGTTATCTGTATTTCGTTACGTTCATTGATGATTTCAGTCGATACGGTTATGTCTATTTGATGAGACATAAGTCTGAAACACTTGAAATGTTCAAGGCTTTCAGAAACGAAGTACAGAACCCGTTGGGAAAGACGATCAAGACACTTCGATCCAATCGTGGTGGCGAGTATATGAGCCAAGAGTTCACTGACTATCTGGTTGATTGTGGTATTGTATCACAATTAACTCCTCCTGGAACGCCACAGTGGAACGGCGTGTCTGAACGGAGGACTCGAACACTGTTAGTCATGGTTCGGTCAATGATGAGTCAGATAGATCTTCCAAAGTCCTTTTGGGGCTATGCTTTAGAGACCGCTGCGTACCTGCTAAGCAGGAGTCCAATGAAGTCGGCTGAAGCGACACCATATGAGATATGGACGGGGAAGAGTCCCACGTTGTCGTTTGTCAGAATTTGGGGTTGCGACGCTTACGTGAAGCGTCAGATGACTGATAAGTTATCCTCCAAGTTTGATAAGTGTTTATTTGTAGGCTACCCTAAAGAAACTAAGGGTTACTACTTCTATATTCCGGCAGAGAACAAAGTGTTCATTGCCAGGAATGCGACTTTTATGGAGCGAGAGTTCGTCTCCAAAAGAGTCAGTGGGAGTAGGATCGAACTTGAGGAAGTTCGAGAGCAGCAAGTAGACGTTGAGCCGAGTGAATAAGTTGAAGAAGTTCAACCTGTTTCACTGCCAGTTGAGACTCAACCTTCGACGAGTGAACCTCGGACATCAGGCAGGATTCGCCAAGAGCCTGTGTGATGCATTCCTAGGATCCATTGGCATGGTTATGGACAAGGAACGTCACAGGAGCATATGTGAAGCACAACTAGATGGAGAACAATCGGACAAAGAGTCGAACAATGGAGCTCAAATGGATGGAGCACAGTTGGAAGGAGCACAACTAGGCGAAGACACACAGCCAAACCAAAAGATGGACAACATGCTCGACGAACTAAAGATTGGAGCAAACCGAATGCCACTTCACACAATTCGAGTGCCACTTCACTCCCAGCGAACACTCATTCCTTCTCAGCTCAAGTGCCTTCACATGTTGGATCAAAAGTCTAAGGAAAGTCGAGTGTCCCTTTGGTCTAAGGCAACGCACACTCATGCCCAGTCCGAGAGCCATCACGTGATGAATGAGCTACGACACGAAATCACGAGCTTCATATGTCTTGGATCGATCAAAGTCATTCAACATCTTCACATGGCACACTTAGCTTCCTTCTTTATCAAGACAACCAACAAAAGGAAGCTTCTTGAGAGTCAAGGCATCTTCCAACAGCTAGTTTCTTCCCAACTACCCCATTAAATGCATAGGCTCCCACCCCCTTTGCATGTACTTCCTTATTTAATTTATGGTTGAATCTCTAGCCTATATAAAGGCCTTTGTATTGTCATGTAAGGGCAGACTATTGCTGAATCTATCAAGTATTTTCGAGTTTAAACAACTCTCTCTTTCGGTGTGTCCGAAACCTATCTTCTCTTGGTGTGTCCGAGAGTTACCTTGGTTTGTCCGACGTCCCCTTGGTGTGTCCGAGGTTTCTATCCATCTACCTATCCATTTCGTTTCATACTTCGTCAGACTTGAGTTCGAGAGCCTCGCTAGAGTGCCGGTGATTGAGTTCCGACCCCATATTCCCCTTCGCTTCCATTTTTAGTCTCGGCTGGACTTGAGTGCCCCCTCGGGAACAGCGAGTTAGCCCTGACTCCACCCTCAATTCCCATTATTCGTCCAAGCTGAGTTCGAGTGCTCCTAGGAGCGGGTGATTGGCTTGCGACTCCATCCCTGATCCGAGACAAACACTTCCGAGGCCGAGGCGTGTATCATTTTGGTATCAGAGCGTGTATCATTTTGGTATCAGAGCGTGTACCATTTTGGTATCAGAGCGTGTATCATTTTTGGTATCAGAGCCAACGCTCCAACGGACGTCGTAATCCCGGTGATATCTATCCTTTATCTTATCTTTGTTATTATTCTTCATTTCGTTTTCGAAAGAAAAACCTCAAAAAAAAAAATCAGATTTCGAATCAGATTCAAGTTTTGTTCTGATTCGAAAATTCATAATTTTTGTAGTCATTATCTTGTTGAAACGCTTTGATTGAAAACATGTCGAGTGTGGCAGCCAACAAAGGATCAAGCAAGAGTGTTATGTTGAAAATTCTTCAAGACATTGAAGGACGACTCGCTCGTCTTGAAAATGTACCAAAACAACGTCAAGCGACTCAAATCTACCAAGGTAATATTAATAGTCATCCACAACCGAGCCAAAAGCAACGAATGGTACATGATCGAGGACACTTTGAAGAAGAAGGTATGAAAGAAAAGATCATCCATGGGCAGCCATATGTTCAACATACCCGAGGTAATAAATTCGATCTGAGATCTCTTTTATTTTCGGGAAAAACTAATCCGGAAGCTTATCTCAAATGGGAGAAGCGAATGGAAGAAATTCTTGAAGATTATAAAGGGACGGAGCTTAGAAAGGTGCAATATGCCGAAAGCCAACTCATAGGAGATGCTTTCACTTGGTGGAAAAGAGAAGAGATCGATCGACGACGTGCGCGTTATGATCCGGTCACAACTTGGAAGAAGATGAAAATCTTGATGCGTAGAAGGTATGTTCCTCAACATTTCCTACGTGAATTGCGATATCAGTTTCGTAACATAGTGCAGGGAAAGAAGACGGTTGAGGGCTACTTCAGAGAATTTGAACAGCTTCTCAATTACTTGGAAATTGATGGCAACAAAGAAGCAATCATGACACACTTTCTAGATGGCTTGCAAGACCGAATCGCTAGAAAGGTAGAACAAAAGGTATATAATGATTTGCAGGATCTTGTGGATTTCGCGATTCACATAGAGCAACAAATGGACAAAAGGCCGACAAGGAATGGGCACACACAAGCACAAAAACCTCTAAGCAATAGCTTTGACAAAGACAAGGTGAAGAATCATGATGCTCGATACAAGGAGGAATCAACCGTATCTTCAAAGGCAGTCACCGCACTAGGTAACAAAACGTTTTCCTCATGTATTAATCATAAACATGCGGTTACTTGTTATAAGTGTAGGGACCAAGATCATTTGGCACGTGAATGTCCCAATCAACGAGAAATCATCATCGAGGATGACGGGGAATCAAATTTCATAGTTGAGGTTGTGGTAAATCTTAAAGAGAAGTATGAGGTTATGTCCAAGAAGGTAACCGAGTACGTGAATGAAGAGAAACCAGTCGAAGATCCCGACCTCGTGACTAAAGAATTACCCACAAGTGTTGTGAATGCGAATGAAGAAATGCATGACGTCAAGAAAGATGCATTTGGAGTCAAGGACATCATTGAGGATTCCAACAACAAGAAAACGACGGAAAGCAATGATGAGACCGACAAATCGGAGAATGTGATAGTAGGTGAGAACTTGAACGAAATCAAACGAGACATAGGAATGATACGATTGGATTGGTTTGAGCAAATAAAAGTCATGTCCAAGAAGGAAAATGATGACTTCAAGGTGGTAAGCAAACCTTCGACGATGACAAATGACATCACCAACAACCGCACTTGCATTATAAGTCAAAAACTTGGAGCAACCGGTAATTTCGTTCCTACTTTTATTCTTGTGTATGATTCATGTTTTGATGAGTATGTTATGAATCTTGAGCAACAAATGCGAACTTTTCAAACGGATTATCTCTATAAAGTTCTGAAGGGATGCACATACTACACTAACGAGATTGTTGTTCTAGATCTTGTCAATTGCTCGCAAGTACTAGATTTTGATGAAAGGGTCAAAGAAGTGCACAAAGAGGCAGCTACGTGCATTTTCCAAGCTCAAATTTTGCATGCCGTAAGTATCCCTTGCCAACAACTCAATGGGCACCCAAGCAGCATGTTCACTTTAATGCCCATGGCACCAAAGAAGGACGCACCATTCGAACGGGGAAAGTGTACAGATGTGGAGAACTTGATTCGCCATTACAACGCCACTAAGACTCGAACACATATATGGGTTGTGTCCCTTACTTTAAGAGTTTTACGCGGTAAACTCGTTCTAATCTTCATTCTTGTTTATGATCAAAAGAAGCAACTCGATGAGAACACAAGCTGCACTAACATGTTTGTTGTCCTAGACTTTACTATTACCTCATGGAACCAAACTCCCTTATCAACGAATCATGAATAATTCAAGGAGCACAATTGTCTTACTTCTCCAGATAAGCAAGAAGGACGAACCATTCGAAAGAGGAGAAACACAAGAAGAACAATTCAACCGACTTAAGGAGCACCGATACGATGCCAAACACACCCTTCAAGACCAAGGTATGTTTAATGTGTCTTTTGTGTTTAACGATGCTGACTTTGATCCGTTTGATGTAGGTAAGCAAGTTTTGAGGGCAAAACCTTCAGAAGAGGGAGGGAATGATGCATTCCTAGGATCCATTGGCATGGTTATGGACAAGGAACGTCACGGGAGCATATGTGAAGCACAACTAGATGGAGAACAATCGGACAAAGAGTCGAACAATGGAGCTCAAATGGATGGAGCACAGTTGGAAGGAGCACAACTAGGCGAAGACACACAGCCAAACCAAAAGATGGACAACATGCTCGACGAACTAAAGATTGGAGCAAACCGAGTGCCACTTCACACAATTCGAGTGCCACTTCACTCCCAGCGAACACTCATTCCTTCTCAGCTCAAGTGCCTTCACATGTTGGATCAAAAGTCTAAGGAAAGTCGAGTGTCCCTTTGGTCTAAGGCAACGCACACTCATGCCCAGTCCGAGAGCCATCACGTGATGAATGAGCTACGACACGAAATCACGAGCTTCATATGTCTTGGATCGATCAAAGTCATTCAACATCTTCACATGGCACACTTAGCTTCCTTCTTTATCAAGACAACCAACAAAAGGAAGCTTCTTGAGAGTCAAGGCATCTTCCAACAGCTAGTTTCTTCCCAACTACCCCATTAAATGCATAGGCTCCCACCCCCTTTGCATGTACTTCCTTATTTAATTTATGGTTGAATCTCTAGCCTATATAAAGGCCTTTGTATTGTTGAATCTATCAAGTATTTTCGAGTTTAAATAACCCTCTCTTTCGGTGTGTCGGAAACCTATCTTCTCTTGGTGTGTCCGAGAGTTACCTTGGTTTGTCCGAGGTCCCCTTGGTGTGTCCGAGGTTTCTATCCATCTACCTATCCATTTCGTTTCATACTTCGTCGGACTTGAGTTCGAGAGCCTCGCTAGAGTGCCGGTGATTGAGTTCCGACCCCATTTCCCCTTCGCTTCCATTTTCTATCGTGGCTGGACTTGAGTGCCCCTTCGGGATCTGCGAGTTAGCCCTGACTTCACCTTCACCTCCATTTTTCGTCCCAAGCTGAGTTCGAGTGCTCTTTGAAGCGGGTGATTGGCTTGCGACTCCATCCCTGATCCGAGACAAACACTTCCGAGGCCGAGGCGTGTATCACTGTGAGATACAGATTTCTCGTGAGTGGGAATGAGGAACTCATATTATTAGAACATGACGACCCTACCACATACCCAGAGGCTATGGCGAGTCCGGATTCCGAGAAATGGCGCGAGGCTATGGTGTTACGACGATCCGTATCTTTGCGGTGAGTTGTGAATCGGGTTATAGATTTTAGACTCGATACACACGTATC
>NW_010966068.1:16441-23349 GCF_000463585.1 Tarenaya hassleriana | reverse complement strand
GGCGCTGTTAGCTGGAAGAGTTCCAAGCAGGCGACCGTTGCAGATTCTACTACAGAAGTTGAGTATATTGCAGCGTCGGACGCAGCAAAGGAAGCTGTTTGGATCAGGAAGTTTGTTGGCGACTTGGGTGTCATTTCGAGTGCTGATAGCCCGATTGCTCTGTATTGTGACAACAATGGAGCGATCGCACAAGCGAAAGAACCCAGATCCCATCAACGATCCAAACACATACTCAGACGATTTCACCTTATCAGGGAGATTATAGACAGAGGAGACGTGCACATTTGCAGAGTGTCGATAGATGACAACATTGCCGATCCGTTGACGAAGCCTCTCCCTTCGTCGAAGCATGAGGGTCATGTTAGAGATATGGGCATTAGATGTTTAGCAGTTCATGATTAGAGCAGTTCATGATATGAGGGTCATGTTAGGGATACGGTCCACTAATGCCAGACCGTCCGTTCTACGTGCTGGAACGGACGGTCCGCGTGTATTTCTGGACCGTCCGTTCCGGGCTTCAGTTTTTCCGAAATTAAACTGAAATTAAACCGAATTAGGGTTAAATCACCTTATAAGAAGGAGATTAAAAAACCCTAACTCGGAAGAACGAAATAGAGCCGACTTTTGGCAGAAAAGAGAGAGTTTTTGGAGATCCAAAAACGAGTTCTAAGTCTCGAGATTTCTCGGTGCACATATCGAATAAAGATTCGAGTCCTAGCAGACAAGTTCCAACCGTTGGAATCCATCCCGTGGTGTGGATACGTGTAGAGGGCGAGGTATTCTTCTTGCCTTTCGTGATCAGACGTGTTCTTCGATTGATACAGGTTCCGGATCGATTGAGGTAAGCGTTCTAACGTTTTTACGATTCATTAGAAGCATGGTTCTAGGGTTTATTAAATTTTTGTTTTATATCCGCTGCGCAAACCCTATAATTGATCTCTTAGGAATAGGATTCGCTCTAGAGATCTCAGGAAACCCAACAGAATATAGTGTTTCCGCATTAACGCTTTCATTTCGCGCCAAGTGCCGATTGGCTCTATTTGAGCGCGGCGTCTTTCGGTCAGTTCTCGGTCCCACCAAGCTAAGGCGCTTTCAGCTAATTGAGCCGCCACGTATTGGACTTGCTTACGGTGCGAATACGAATAACATTCGAATATGTTATCCATGCGACGTTCCCAATCGAGATACGCTTCCGGATCTATACGACCTATGAACAATGGTGGTTTAAGCTTAAGGTCTCCCCCTTGACCCCAGTTTGGTCTATAGTTCTCATCCTCTACTTGGTTGACCCATCGTTCGGGTCTAGCTCTACGAGGTGGGTTCCTCCTAGGGATGTAATCGGGATCCAACTCCTCGTCAGACATTATCTCTCGGGGTCTGTGGTGTTGGTGCCTACGGGGCTCTCCTCTATCGGGAAGGTTATCTACCACTCTCTCTCTCGGCCTATGTCTTGGTCGGATATCGCTTTCTACATCGCTTGGTAGATCGATAGGAGGGGGTTGGTTTTGCCTAGGGTGACCTATTGGTTCTTGCATATGCGGTTCGGGGGCCCGCTCGGCCTCTAGCCTAGACAAGCGGTCCATAATCATCTGTAAGGATCTAAAAATATCGTCGTTGCTTGGTTCTCGGTTAGAACCTTCTCTAGAGGGCTCGGGGTTACTCATTGTTCGCTCAAGTCTCGCACAATGCAAATACTTCACGCAATGAACAAAAGACCCTATACTAACGTGCGAATCACTCAACAAATGTCGTGCTTGCCACTCAAATAAATCAAACAGCGAGTTATGTCAACCGAAACAAAGATGATGCACGAGATGATGTTTAAGAGGATGGTCGGATTTCACTCAACGCAAAAAACATTCAACGTGCAATGTGGACAGATTCAATATGTTCGTGCTTATTATGGCAGCTATGTTCTCAAACTACCTAGATGTCGGGATGGATCAAACTTAAATAGAATGACGGGATAATGAGCATACAATATAACTCCTACTTCGCATGGTAATAGTTCAAGGAACTAATCAAATTGAATCGCAAGCAAATGCACAAGGATGGTTGAGCAGATTCGTGCGTGCAATCGAGTAGGTGATGTTCGGATTTTAATGGATGTTCAACCTAGTTGTAACCAAAGATAATCACGGCAGACACAACACAACAACGGTAGCACACAACAACAATATCAAATTTCAGAAACTTCGAATCGGAAGGATCTCACCCGAGACAAATGCCGATGACGATGTTGGGTGTTATCCGGTTTGTTTGCGCTTGAAGTTGCGAATCTGGTTGGAGCTACAAAGTCTGCGAAATAGATGGTGGAATGGATCAACCCTTACCAAGGAACAACACTTAACAGATTTTGAGTTTTTTTTTTGTTTTTTTTTTTGGATTTTCGGGTTTTGTGAAACAAAGAAACGTAAAGAACAAAACGTAAACAAGGATAGATCTCACCCGATTTGTGTGATGTCCGATGGTAGGAGCTAAGCTCTGATACCAAAATGATATACGCCCAGATTGGAAGAGGATGGAAGGTTGCCAATCTCGATCACCGGCACTCGCGAGAGGCACTCGAATTCGGGATTGGGTATGAGGGTCGAAGCAGAGGTGGATGGGATCCGAGTTCAATCACCGGCACTCGAATGAGGCACTCGAATTCGAACTCGAATCAAAGAGGGGGATTGGCGAAGGGGATAAGTGAAGGAAAGGTGGCAAGGTCGGACACACCGAACCTAGGACAGCCGCGGACACACCGTCGACTCGGATCGCGTTAAGAAAGAGATAAGATTAAGAGCAAAATGCATTCAACAACAAGTCTGAAAATTACAAGAGTGATTTCGAAAATATATAGAAAGAGAGTGGAGTCTTAATTGTGCTTAACATGCACAAGAGGAGCCTAACATGCATTTAATGTGGTGGTTGGAAGAATATAGCTGTTGGGACTTTGCTTGCAGCTCAAGAAGCTTCCTTTTGCATGTAGGGTTCGGCCATGATGGTGAAGACGTGATGCAGGCCATGTCGGGGTGCGTCGGCCTCGTCTTTGTCCCGTATCCCGCTCAAGACTTGATCAATGATGCCATATAGTAGTTGGCGAAGTGCCCGAGTTTTGGCGCGAGTGATTGGCGGCTCGGCCCTAACGTATGCTCGTGGGGCGTCCTTCGCGTGATGGTCGTTTTCGAGCTTTGCGGGATCAAGTGATCGTGTAACGTATTGATCACTTGACATGTCCAAGGGCTGGTCTTCGACTGATTGCTCCGAGGGGTCCATGTTCGCTCCTAGCTCCGTGTGCTCCGCATCCAAGTGCTCCTGCTCCGGTTCCAGCTAGTCCATCCCTATTGGTGTGTGACCCTGTAGGCCCATTTTAAGTGGTAGTGACTTTAGGAACTTTTCCCGAATCACAAGTCATGGTTAGCCTCTAGCAATACGCCATGACCACCCATTTAGAATTGAGTTAGAGGTGATCTAACCAAGGCAATAACAGCTCGAGTTCTGATCCTTTATCTCACGATATCATGTGTTGAATAAGGGCATGGTTTGAGCCACCCTTCAAGTTCAACCGCTTTCTCGTCTTGGCAAATCGACTAGTAAAATAGATGCAACTTCATCTATAGCGTGGCCACGCGTTTTCATAGTCTGACTTCCACGAGGGGGCCCAGCGATATCTCTCCTGTTAAGGAGGTGACAAGTCCCATATTGCATGTCTACTATCTCCATATGATTCGTGAACGTATCTGATCAACGCCGTTATAATCATCCGGTTAAAGACGACGTTTGACGCAGTCAAGACACGCCACTCTTCATATCAGATACTCTAGACATCTCAGGTATGAAGATCCATAAACGAATCGCTGTATGAGATTCAAGTCATGACTCTGTCCATGTGACAATCTCATGCGGGTCATCCAGTCACTCATTCACAACGAGTACCCATAATTGTGATCTACATCCAATGCGTTCATCACACCTCATGCTAGTCTTGATTCAACATTGTTCCCACAATGATGACTGACTAGGGAGTTTAGAATCATTCTCTAATGATTCAAGGATGCCGAAATACAACAAACATGCTAATCGTATAACGGATAAATAATGCATTCATAAATCAATGAATCAATACAAAGTAAAATGTCATATCATGAAGCTAAGAAGAAATAGGATGTTGGCTAAGGGAGAAGCGGATCTACGCATCGAAAATGGAGCAAGAGTTGTTGCGTTGTGTGTTGGTGTTTACGATTTGCATCTTCCTTCTGGACTTGTTTTAGAGCTTAGTAATTGTTACTATGTTCTTGCGATTAGCAGAAACATTATTTCTATTTCTTGTCTGGATTTGGATGGTTTTCGATTTGTGATTGAGAACTCAAGTTTGATGATTTATCGAGACGATATTTACTATGGTAATGGTTATCTAGTTAATGGTTTATACGTCTTGAATGATCAGCCTTCGAACTCGACATCATCCATCTAAAACGTGAGTACTAAACGGTTTAAGCCGAACGACTTAAACACGACCTTCCTCTGGCATTGTCGTCTAGGCTATATAAACGAGAAACGCATACAGAAGCTTCATCATGAAGGTCTTCTGGATTCGTTTGACTATGAGTCTCTTGAATCTTGCGAGTCTTGTTTGATGGACAAGATGACAAAGCATCCTTTCAAAGGGAAAGGACAGAGAGCGACGGAGTTATTGGCTCTCATACATAGTGATGTATGCGGACCAATGAGCTGTCCAGCTAGAGGAGGTTATCTGTATTTCGTTACGTTCACTGATGATTTCAGTCGATACGGTTATGTCTATTTGATGAGACATAAGTCTGAAACACTTGAAATGTTCAAGGCTTTCAGAAACGAAGTACAGAACCAGTTTGGCAAGACGATTAAGACACTTCGATCAGATCGTGGTGGCGAGTATATGAGCCAAGAGTTCACTGACTATCTGGTTGATTGTGGCATTGTATCACAATTAACTCCTCCTGGAACGCCACAATGGAATGGCGTGTCTAAACGGAGGAACCGAACACTGTTAGACATGGTTCGGTCGATGATGAGTCAGACATATCTTCCGAAGTCCTTTTGGGGCTATGCTTTAGAGACCGCTACGTACCTACTGAACAAGAGTCCAACGAAGTCGGCTGAAACGACGCCATATGAGAAAACATAACCTGACTGCGATCTGAAGTCATCTCTATCGGTTTGGAAACTAGCATCGGTATAACTAATGTGCACGCACCGAGTCTTATATTTAATACCCGATTCGTACCAGTATCCGCAAGTATACGGTAGTTGTAGTACCGGAGTCGAACACGGGGACTAGGATGTATTAGTCTATCTCTAAGCTAGATTAGGTGATCAAGTAAAAATGTGGTTTGTGGTAAGGGTCGGAATACAAGAAAGCAAGTAAAATTAACGGTTTGTAAAACGATGGTTTGAGGCGTTGTAGGTTCGGGATCCCTCAAGAATCGCATGGATGGTTAATGATGCTACAATGTCTACGGGTTATCCTCCATATGGGGGTTTCAAGCACTTCTTCTAGAGTTTGTCTCTCCCAAGCTTAAACTCACTACCTAGAGGATCGATTCACCCATCTCCCAATGATCTAAATGATCTCTAGATGCATTAGTGTACCCTATCATGAACCCTAAGCAAGTTAAGCCATCTCCCAATGTGAATAACTCACTCATTTGACATTTGGTTCCAAACATCATTCCCATATCCCTATGATCAATGTGTTCTACAATCATATCAATTAGGGTTTCAACCAAATCAATAGCATTAAGCACAAAACATCAAACCCATGGAAGAAACTCAAAGACATCATAGATTAAGCATAAGTATCCATACAAAAGTGGGGATCCCTCACCCACAACAAAGTCACTACTCCATAACTAGGGTTTCAAAACAGAAAGCAAAATGAAGAAACATGGAAAAGGAGAAGAAATGCTCAAGATGGTCTTCAATGGTGGTCCTCCTCTTCTCCTAGCCTCCTTGATCTCCAAAATCCCCCTTTTCTTCCTCTCCAAGGTGATTTTTCTCCAAAGTATGTAGTCCCCTTTCTCTCTCCTCAAACTCCCCTTTTTTCTCAAAGTGTGTAGCCCCCCTTTCTCCCTCCTCAAACTCCCCTTTTTGTGAAAGTTCATAATTAAGTTTTCTCCTCAAAACATGGGTTTTTCTTTTTTGGGCCGATTTTGATTTCAGGCGGTCGCTCATTTTTCAGGCGGGTCGCTCATTTTTCTTCCGGTCGCTCATTTTTCGGGCGGGTCGCTCATTTTCCTCTGACATGCGAAAAAACAAGCGACCGCTCATAAAATGAGCGACCGCTCATAAAATGAGCGACCGCCCATAAAATGAGCGACCGCCCATAAAATGAGCGACCGCCCATAAAATGGGCGGCTCATTTTGTCTGAGCTTCCCGAGCATTCTCGAATTCTTGTTCTTCCGTGCCTGCTTCGTGAGGATTCATCGTGGAGTCTTCCTGCAAGGAAAAACAAGCAAAACAACCTATCCATGGCCATCTAACGTCCTATGATGTCTAGAATGTGAGAAGAATTGTGATGCATGACGTTCACTACAAAAAAAACCCCAAATTCCAACCGGCAAATCCGTTGGAAATAGCCGAAAATCCGTTGGAATTCAACTTTTCCAACGGATTTCCAACGGATATATCCGTTGGAATTTCGTCGTTAGAAATCGGTGTCCGTTGGAATTCCGTGGCAAATTCCAAACGGAATTCCAACGCCTTCATCCGTTGGAATATTTCAACGGATTTCCAACGGTTTTTCCGTGGTATATTTTCAACGGAATTCCAACGGATTTGTTCGTCGGGATATATCAACGGAAATTCCAACGGACATCCGTGGCTATTTTCCGACGGGACCGTTAGAATATCCGTTAGAAATTTTCCAACGGATTTACAACGG
>NW_010966068.1:4487-12843 GCF_000463585.1 Tarenaya hassleriana | reverse complement strand
CATACATACATACATACATACATACATACATACATATATGTATTGTATGTATATGCAGACTGGCAGATTTATGTGCTGCTATTGGGACTGTCCTTGGTGTCAGCCGTTGCATGTTACATATTCTTCAAGAACTCGGATTCGTTTCGGAATTTCCCACTTGGGAAAGATCAGAGGAGACCAAAGATTAGCTTTTTTGGGGACCCTATGCCTTCCGATGAACAAAGCAAGTGGAATCCCTTCGGGCCTGTGGATATGTGAATCCATAAGATCCATTCAAGACCTGCAAGAGCTCATTCTCTTGTTCTGTTTTCTTTTGGTTTGGGGTTTATGTTACTTGCGCATGTTATTTGTATTAGGGGTGAGCACTTCGGTTCGGGAATTTAGTACCGACCCGATCCGTCCCGAAACCGAACCATATCGAACCGAACCGAATAACGTTTGGTTCTAATTTGGTACACTTTTTATGGAACCGAATGAACCGTTCCCGAACCGAACCGTATGAATACCGAACCAAAATTCGAATATTCCACTAATATATGTGTAAATAGTATAGTTCGATACTTATTTGGTATTCATATAATGGTACCGTTTCGAACCGAACCGATACTAAAACCGAACCGAACCGAACCGTTTAACATTCGGTTCTAGTTTGGTACACTTTTTATAAAACCGAAAATACCGTTCCCGAACCGAACCGCTTGAATACCGAACCGAAACCCGAAACGCCCACCCCTAGTTTCGGGTTTATGTCAATACCTCCCCATCGATTTTTCCGTGAGCCGCGTCCCGACGTTGTATCAAACCAATCACATCTGAATATGATTGTTTTCAACCCGACTAATCCTGGATACTGGAGTTGGAAAATCTGACGAAGAACCCCAAAGAAATCAGGATCTTCCGATGACCCGCTTTTTATACAAACTCCGTAATTGAACGTGGATTTATGTTTTCCATGATCGTAAGTGTGAAACGTGTATCCTCGGGTGAACATTATCGACTAGCAAATGACTTTTCTTCCAGGTCCATGTGATATATCTCTGATCCATGCCGGAATTCTATCACTGCATGACTGAATCTGCGCATAAAAATTAAATTAATACACAAATACATACACGTACATATATATATATAGCTAGAATACTTACGTAGTCTCGAAGCCAAGATGCATAATGTTGTTCCTTCATTCCTTCAAGTTCCTCCCCACTTAGGTTAGGATATGTTGCCAAAACATCCTCGTCAAAAAGTCTTACAAAAAAAAGTTGTTAGCAAATATATATGTAATTAATTAATTTCTAATCACATCTAAGATTAAAAAATGTGTACCTTTCGTATGGCTTAAGTTCTTCACAATTCAACAGTATATATGTGGCGATGTGATTGTACTCTTGTACAGTTAACCAATATTCTTCAGATTTGCCTCCGAGGCGTCCAGTAGGCTGAAAACTTTCGGGAATAAGTCCGAAACATGAATCATAGTGGTAGAGATAACTTCTATCGTCTTCGTTGATAGCCCTCCTTTTCTTCGTCTGAATATGAGATTCAAAATAGAAAGAACTGAAGTAGGAGATCTCCTCTAACAAATACTGTTTGACGATAGATCCTTCCACTGCTGCTTTGTTTTTAGCCTTCTTCTTCAGATGGAAAAAAAATCGCTCAAATGGATACATCCATCTAAACTGTACTGGACCACCGTATATCGCCTCATCTGGTAAATGAATAGGTAAATGTTCCATCACATCAAAAAATGAAGGTGGAAATACCTTTTCCAATGCGCAAAGTATCTCAGGAATGTTGCCTTTCAAAACCTCTACATTACTTCTTCTCAGAGATCTTGCACATATATCTCGAAAGAATGTGCTGATACCGCATAACGCTCCGTGGACACTCGGTTTCAATAGCTCCGCAAATGCAATAGGAATAAGTCTTTGCATGAATACATGGCAATCATGACTCTTCATTCCCATAAGTTTTAATGAATCGGTATCAACACATCGCGCCAATTTGGATGCATATCCATCAGGGAATTTAACCTCTTCTTTTAACCATTTAAACAAGACCGTTTTACCTGGTTTTGTGAGTCTGAATATCGGCACAGGTGCGTGACGATCACGTGTCAACTCCAACTCTTTTCTCTTGCATATATCTTTCAAGTCCTTCCTCGAGTTGATGTTATCTTTACTTTTCCCTGGCACATTCAGAACGGTGTTGATGATTTTATCAAAAAAGTTTTTCTCTATATGCATAACATCCAGATTGTGTCGAAGCGTTAGCGAACTCCAGTAAGGCAAATCCCAAAAAATACTACGCTTATACCAGTTATGCCAATCATCAAATCCTTTGCACTTCTTATGCCCAAAATTTCCTCCACAATGCACAGAAGCTTCCAAATCATCCAAATATCCACTATTTATTCGCTCAGAATAAATTTGCTCTCCGGTTTGCATAACAGGACCTTCCTCAGTAACGATTTTACCTTTGGTAAAAAGCGTACGATTTTGTCTTAACGGATGATTCCTTGGAAGAAATCTGCGATGACAGTCAAACCAGCACGTCTTTCTCCCATGTCTCAACTGAAACGCTTCTGTTTCCTCCATGCAAAACGGACATGCAAGTCTTCCATGTGTGCTCCATCCCGATAGCATGCCATACGCCGGAAAATCACTGATCGTCCAAAGAAGAACCACTCTCAGTGTAAAATTTTGTTTCACACTTACGTCGTAAGCAGGGACTCCAATGTCCCACAAATCCTTCAACTCCTTAATGAGCGGCTGTAAATACACATCAAAACTCTTCTTCGGATGTTCTGGCCCAGGAATCAACAATGTCAAAAACATAAATTCTCTTTTCATGCACATCTCAGGTGGTAAGTTGTACGGAGAAAGTATAACTGGCCATAATGAATACTGCATGCCAGACTGTCCGTACGGACTAAATCCATCAGTACACAAACATAGATACACATTCCTAGGCTCAGCAGCGAATTGAGGAAATACCATGTTGAAGTTTTTCCACGCCAAAGCATCTGATGGATGTTGCATTTCTCCATCAACGGTAGAATGCGAGGCAAGCCGTTTGTTGTGATTCATACAAACGCTTCAATCTGTACGATACCGGCATATAGTGAAGATTTTTATAAGTTTATTTGAGATTAAACTTTTGAAATAAGAAGAAGACGAAGAGTAATGAAAAAGAAGCCAAAGATGCTTTTGTCGTAAAAGGGGACAATGTCCCTTATTCCATTATATCTCTCTGTACAACATTTACATCTATAAATAATCTAATTCTAACGAGAAGCTAAGACATATTAAGGATATAAACGGCTAGTAAATAAAGAAATAAAGGAAAGTAGATGTCACATGAGGCAATAAGGAAAGTTTCATGTGATGGATATTCATCTTCAATGTAATTGATGTTGTCTTGATTTTGTCTATCTCCAACGGTCATATGAGTTTACTTTCGTCAATCCAGCCAACTCGTCATCAATTTTTCCTTTCATGTTCTTCCATTTCTTACGTAACATGCTTTTCATGCAAATCATGCAACCACTCATCATTCACATATATGGACAATTGCTCATCGGATGCTCTTGATTGATTGTCGTTATTTTATTCTTCAACATTCCCCCTCAAGATTAGTTTGGGAGGATATCAACAAACTAATCTTGCTACGAGAATGTGTTGATTCGTCTTTGAGTATCCAATCTTCTTCTTGCGTTCCAAACTTTTAAAACATATAAAGTTCTCTTTAATTTTCTGCAACATCTTAAAGAAAATATTAACAAACATAAAGGAGACCATAGCACTCCATTTCATGATGATAAATGAAATAAAAAGGGAAAATGACATTTTCCTACACCAACTTTGCAAAATGTGACCTTTTCCTATACGAATTTTTAATTTGACAAAAAACTACACCAAATTATCAAATGTGCCAAATCGATACACGAACTACCCAATTTAACTGCAATTTTCTACACAATCCGAAAACGGTGTAAAGTGTCCGTTAACCGCTGACGTGGCACGCCACGTGGCGGCTGACATGGCACGCCACATAGATTTTTTGCCACATCAGCATGCCACGTCATATTTTTTAAAAAAAAATTCCGAAAAAAATATGAAAAAAATCGTTTTTTTTAAATTTAAAATAAAATAAATAAACAGCAAAAAAATATACATATATATTCATATCTATATACAAATAAAAATATAAATATATATACGCGGTTAACGGACACTTAACACCGTTTTCGGATTGTGTAGGAAATTGCAGTTAAATTGGGTAGTTCGTGTATCGATTTGGCACATTTGATAATTTGGTGTAGTTTTTTGTCAAATTAAAAATTCGTATAGGAAAAGGTCACATTTTGCAAAGTTGGTGTAGGAAAATGTCATTTTCCCTTTTTATTTTATTTTTATGGCCTAAAAAGATGGGGGTCCGGGAAATTGTGTTTAAAAGATATTGGGTTTGGTCCATATAACCGCGGTTGAGATAATTTGTATGGGCCTGGCCGAATTAGTTGCTCTTCGCGAGTCGCGCCGTGAAATTCGACAACCGAAGCTGACTCTTTGACTTGAAAAATAGTTGGCATTCGGACATAACCTCTATCATTCGGTGTTTTCTAGTAATTTATTCTTTAAATGTATATGATATGATTGCCAAATTAAATTGCAGTGAGGGAAAATTCGGCTTAAAAAAAATTCTGAAAAATGTAAGAAATAAAAAATAATTATTACAAACACCGGTGCTATATGATAATGCGTTTTTTTTTTATATATAGAAAGACTGGGTCTTCGATTTAAATTATAATAGTTGATCGCAAGTTACATTTCCCGTCATCTTCCTGGGAGAACTCCAAAAGATTTCGCAGACGAGATAAGAGTAAAAGCGGCCAGCGAGGAAATTCCCATGAAAGCTCTGCTGAATCCGGGTTCTTCTCTGTGTTCGATCTCTTCTTTGCAGATCAAGAGATCTCTTCACTTCGACGGGCCGAGTTCTTCATGTCTCCGCTTCCCTCTGAGCGATCGATGCCGTCCGTCGCGGCGGAGGCTCGCCGGTGGTTTGGCCGTGAGTGCCGTTTTGGATTCCTCAATCATGGAGCAGTTAGGGCTAAAGGAATCCGATATTGTGAACCCCGCTGTCTCTTCTTCTTACAGGAGGTCGACGCTTGCGAAGCCGAACCAAACCGTGCTTGACGCCCAAGCTAGGGTTTGCACCGGACCCACGCAGACCAGACCCCTCACCGAAGAACAGGCTTTCAAGGTGCTTGATACTATATTACGATCAGGTGAAAATTTTCGTCTCTAATTTGACTTGACCCATTTGAATTTATGGCTGATGGGATAGGGAATCATGTCCCCCTTTTAATGGCAGCTGTGGAAGATTCGATTTTCGTATATTACCTGTATAGAATCTTCCTTCTCACCAATGGTGTTACACAAATTCGGATGATCTATTTGCAATTAGCCAAGTATTTTAGATTTGCACTCTTCTGGCTCATTCTTGTGTTGCCAAAGATCTTTATGACGCAATATGTTCGTTAAAAAAAAAGCAAGAAAGAAATATTACCTGTTTATCACGCCCATCACTTGACATCATTTCCATATCTCAGTTGTGTAGCCTTCTTATAATTTCGGCTGCTAGTGTTGGATGTTAGGTTTTTACATATATTTGTTCTATAGAGTTCTTATGCATCGCGCTTGGCCTCTTTCCATTGATCCACTGGGTCTGCAGCTAGAGGGGAACTAAAAAACGAAGAACCAGTTTCTAACGCGCAACTGGGAGCGTTTTTTGCTGCGATGACTATCCGTGCAAATGCTTTCCCTGAGGAAACTCAATGGAGTGAAGGTGAACGGCGGGCGATGAGTGTGCTCTGGCCACTCCTGGCTCGAGTGCTGCCTTCTGATGTTCTCTTCATTGCGGATCCTGAAGGCTCTATTATGGGTGTGGGGAATTCAGTTGGACCAAATTTTGCAGGCAATGGAACTACTGAAATGAGACTGGTTGGTGCCCTAAGAGAAATTTTAGCTGGAGGGCACCTAGGGTATGAAGAGGTCCAGGGTGTTTTAAGAGATGTTCTTCCACTCGTGACAGAAGATAGTCTATCCTCAGGAGTTAGTGAGGCCTTGCTTTCTGCTTTTTTGATCGGCCAACGTATGAACAGAGAAACAGATCGCGAGCTTAAAGCTTACTGCCTCGCATTGGATGATGAACTTGGTAGATTTTTTTAGATTAAGTTCATTTTTTCATGAAATAATTAGTATTCCAGGGAAGATTACAAGGTTCTAATCCCAGTTCAAATACCTTTTGAGTATTTGGCAGGAGCTCCTCCAGTTGCTGACGTCAAATCATTAACCCATTATGGCGAGCCTTATGATGGAAATACTCGTTACTTTCGAAGCACCTTGTTTGTTGCTGCAGTTAGATCCTGCTATGGCGAATCTTCAATGCTTCATGGGGTGGAATGGATGCCACCTAAAGTAATCATAAGTCAAAATTGTTTGTTCTCATGGATTATATGTCTTAAGTATTCTGATTTTCCTCAATATGATGCTCTGTACCATCGTTAGAATTGTAACATGTATAAAGATTATCTAATTCTTTCTGGTTTGTTCAGGGGGGTGTGACTGAAGAACAAATGCTAAAGTTTATGGGAGCAAATACAAGCTTGTCCCTTCAGCATGCAAAGGAACTCATCGAGGTGCCAATAGTAGTGTTAATTTATTTGCCATGGCGTTCGTTCCCTCTTTTTACCTTCCAGTCTTTAATTTGTTTTCTTGTGTTATTTAAAATCCCATTTTTCTTCTTTCAGGACGAGAAGGCTGGATTTGCATATCTTAGTCTACGGGAAGCTCGACCATCCTTGTATGACATCTAAGTAACACTCATTTTAACCATTTCTTTGTTATTTTTACATCAATGGTTATGTTGATACATGCTCCTCTTCCGGTCTTCTTAGACACCAGTAGTGGGGTAGTATTGGAAACAAAATTTGGATGTATTTACGAAAATTTTGTTTCTGCCTTGTAGTTATTCTTTGGTTGGGGTAAGGGAGCATATAAAGAAACGCCCTCCACTGGCAACGACAGAGAAAGTTCAACAATTTGTGAGGGTAAGGATTCTATGACAGCCAGAATTTTACTATTTCTGGGAACTTTTTGATCTTTTATGGTTATGATGGTTCTGGACCCTCTAGCATGGGTGCTTGCTTTTGGATTCTTATCGTCTACACATGTATGGTGATGGGCTTCTGAATGCCCAATTACTGGATCTTTATTCTTTATGACCATTATCTGGTAGATTTTTGTGACGATTGTTTACTGGTGTGGTGAGTGGTTTTCATTACTATACTAGTGATGAGTCATGAGTGATCTATTTAAGCGGTATCATTGAAACAGGTTTAGGTCACTAAACCGAACTTCGTCACACATGATAGACCATTGTTTGACCGGCCATTAGTGGGAAAAAATCACATATCCCTGATTCAGCCATCAATAGCCTGAGATGGCTTTTATGTCCTTTATTTTCGTGCTTCATTATATTTCTGCACTTATAGTTTATGATGATAGAAACATATTTTAGGAATTTTTTTGGTAAAGGCATGAGTGAAGGCTTAAAGTATGCGGAATTTCATGGACTTGTTTCCACTGCAGGCCACAGGGAAGGAAGCGATTGTGGCTGGGTTTTACCATGAAGGCTACGAAGAGCCTTTGTTAATGCTTATGAGAAGAAGAGGTGTACATTCGGGATTGGTGATTAAGGTCAACCCTTTCCTTCTGATCTGCTACAGCACATAGAAACATAGAACCTGAAAAACTCTTTTGATTACGAATCGTAACATGTCTTTGACTGGGAATAATGACATAGAATGTTTTCTTGGTAATGTAGGGTGAGGAGGGAGCCCTCTCGATGACGACACGAGTGCGAGCAGCAACTGTCTCTAAAGGGCTACCGGTTAACTATTGCTCCGGGTTTCGTTCTTTGAGTTCAGAATCTGCTCTCGAAGTTGACGGTACGAATAGCTCAAACACGATATCCATACTTGAATCAAGTGCTAGAATTTCCGTAAGAACTCATTCCGCATTATGTTCACGCTAATTCGACAAACCCATAGCTAGAGATTTCCTCATAAAAAGTGGTTTGTAGGTGGGATCCAAATGGATATATAAGCTATCAGCTAATGGGTATTTGATTGACTTTGCATTGCAATATATAAATCACATGACATAGGAATTCGGCCCAGCCCAATCTTCTGACTCGGGCATGTTGACTCGGGGTATCTGACTCGGACATGTTGACTCGGGGTATCTGACTCGGACCGAGTCAAGGCGGGAAATTCTTGACTCTTTCATCGTTTTAG
>NW_010966068.1:3151-4361 GCF_000463585.1 Tarenaya hassleriana | reverse complement strand
CACTTTGCATTAGTTGCATTTACACGTTTTCCTTTTTGTTTTTTCATATAGATGATTTTTGTTAGGTTTGCATGATTGCATATGACATATAGATATAGGTTCATATAGGTTCACGTGCATACCTCGGACACCCGTTTTGAACATCATTTGGAGGATTTGTGGAATGATAGAGTAGGAACATCTTGATGATCTAGTGACTTTGTAGAGCGTGGTTGAACCGTGTCGAATTGATAGTTCTCCAGACTTTCTATATATAGTTTGTGGGATGAGGTTGTTGTTTGGAACCTACGGAATTGAAACGACTATATCCAGGTTATATGTTTCGTTTAGAATTTTTTCCGAGTCTTGCAGATCGATGAAATCTAGTTCCGCATCTCGGGTTTCTAGGACGTTGAAGTTGAAGGACATCGGTTTTCTCTCTTTTTTTTTTCTTTCTTTTCCTTTTTTTTTTTTACTTTTGATGCGATGTCCGACCTACAACTTAGACCCGAACCATCAATCGATGCACTCATGTCCTCGAACGATTTTCGTTAACGAGATTTTGACAGCGGAGTGTCGAGATGCTCTATTTTTCCAAGGCATTTGTTGAACTAGATTTCATCGACCTGCAAGACTCGGAAAAGATTTTAAACGAAACATATAACCTGGATATAGTCGTTTCAATTCCGTAGGTTCCAAACAACAACCTCATCCCACAAACTATATATAGAAAGTCTGGAGAACTATCAATTCGACACGGTTCAACCACGCTCTACAAAGTCACTAGATCATCAAGATGTTCCTACTCTATCATTCCACAAATCCTCCAAATGATGTTCAAAACGGGTGTCCGAGGTATGCACGTGAACCTATATGAACCTATATCTATATGTCATATGCAATCATGCAAACCTAACAAAAATCATCTATATGAAAAAACAAAAAGGAAAACGTGTAAATGCAACTAATGCAAAGTGATATGCAAAAAAATGCAAAATTTTCCTAAGTCTATATGCTATGACAAAATGCACCTAAACTAAATGCAATCCTAAGTAGATAGGCCTGAATGGATGAAGGATCTATCCACCCCCCCAGACTTGAATCATACACCGTCCACGGTGTAGACTCTCCCTCAGAAGAATGGAATCGACAATAACGTATGAAAAGAACCAATAAGAGGGATAAAGAAGGCTTAGCTCTGCGAAATTCGTGCGCTCGCAATGAAGTTAAC
>NW_010966068.1:0-1649 GCF_000463585.1 Tarenaya hassleriana | reverse complement strand
CGGAAGCGAGGCTCGTGGTCGGTATCGCTGACTACGATCGTCGGAGGGGTCAGGGTCATCACTGCGTCCGCCCGCGGTTGAAAAGGAGCAAGAGGTGGAATGTGGTCCTCGTGAACGTCGGATGCCCTAGCTTTAGTCTTGCGGGTGGCCATCTGAAACTCAAGACAAAGACAGGTGAGTGCGACCGGGATCGCCAAAACGAGTGGAAAAAGGCCCGGATATCGCACAGAAGACTGACTCGGCCGAGTCAAGACTGCTAGGGCTGAGTCAGAACGTGCTGTCAATGTAATACATGTTGCCTCGGTCGAGTCAACACTTGACTCGGACCGAGTCAACACGCGGTCCTCACTGATATTCCGCGTTTTGCCTCGGTCGAGTCACAACTTGACTCGGACCGAGTCAAAACGCTGTTCGTTCCGCCGAACGAAACACTGCGCTAAAAACTCCTGAAATCGCCGAAATCAATCGAAATAACTTATGGGTAATCAAGAATAGGCATGTATGTGCAGAGATCTGTGTTCCAATCACTCAAAAACGCATAAAAACATCCCGATTTGGTGAAAAGCATAAATCTCGCTCTCAACCCAAAAATCCTTCACAAATCCAGAATAAATGTGCGAAATAGGCATGAATCGTCCATAATCTGCAAAATCTAAGGGCGGAAATACATACCGGATGGATTTCGGTTATGAAATCGAAGGCAATGACTCGGAGTGACGAAACCGGGGAAGAGAGGATTTTTTGCGAGAAAAGGGGAAGAAGTGGGCATAAAAAAATCGGCTGAGTCAAATAAGTAGGGTTTCGAAACTCTGACTCGGTCCGAGTCAACACTTGTCTCGGTCGAGTCAGTTTACCTTGCCGATTCACCATCTGTTGCGAATTGACTCGGTCGAGTCAACACTTGACTCGGACCGAGTCAAAACTCTGTGACACGATCTGAACTCCGTTTCTGCGCTCGATGACCTGCGAATCAAGTTCTATATCCCTGTACCCAAGGGAAAACACCATGTAGGCTCCCAAATCCAAAAAGAAAAAGTCTAAAACCCAAACAACATCTCAAAAACAAAACAAAAACCCCGGGTTGCCTCCCGAGAAGCGCTTCTTTATGGTCATTAGCTAGACCGTACATGAACTCAGGCTGATGGAGGTACTGTGAGAGGAAGAACACCTCTCTCACCTGCAGGGTCGGCCGGGTTATACAGCTTCAGACGCTGTGCATTTACCTTGAACGTACCACCCGTGCCGTTATACAGCTCAATTGCGCCGTGGTCATAGACTCGATGAATCTTGAACCGACCAGACCACTTAGACTTCAGCTTACCTGGAAACAATCGCAAACGAGAGTTGAAGAGAAGGACAAGATCACCTGAGTGGAATGATCGCGGAATGATGTGTCGATCATGCCATTTCTTCGCTCTCTCCTTGTAGATTTTCGCGTTCTCGTACGCGTCAAGTCTGATCTCCTCAAGATGGTGTAGCTGGAGCACGCGTTTCTCTGCAGCGGTCTTCATGTCATAGTTGAGCGCCTTGATTGCCCAATAAGCTTTGTGCTCGAGCTCAACCGGTAGATGACATGCTTTTCCGTAGTCAAGTTGGAACGGTGTCATACCAATCGGCGTTTTGAAGGCTGTTCGGTAAGCCCATACTGC
>NW_010966067.1:0-489 GCF_000463585.1 Tarenaya hassleriana | reverse complement strand
AGGAAGTGCAGCAAGTGATCCATCATTGTCATGCATCGGATTATGCGGGTCATTTTGCTTTAGCCAAGACATCCGCGAAGGTTTTACAAGCGGGTTTTTATTGGCCAACTCTCTTTAAGGATGTCCACCGTTTTGTGAGCTCCTGCGATGCTTGCCAAAGAACAGGGAATATTTCGCATCGGAATGAGATGCCACAAAACTACATCTTAGAAGTGGAACCGTTTGATGTGTGGGGAATCGATTTCATGGGACCATTTCCATCATCCTGCGGTAACCTATACATCCTTGTGGCTGTGGATTATGTGACGAAATGGGTGGAAGTACTTGTTAGCCCGAAGAATGATTCAAGCACTGTTTCACGGATGTTCAAAAGAATCATATTTCCTCGGTTTGGAGTCCCGAGAGTGGTGATAAGTGATGGGGGAGCGCACTTCGTTAATAGAGTGATTCAGGGCATATTGACTAAATATGGTGTTCACCATAGAGTAG